>NC_134546.1:74564951-74875599 GCF_050624435.1 Tenrec ecaudatus | reverse complement strand
ATAAGCTCACTATATATTTATTATCTACTTAAAATTATAGAACTGTTGACATAAGGGAAGAGATTAGTTGTTGAACTATGTGACCGTAATTCACCATCTTGGGCTGTGAGTGTGGGAGTCATAAGCAGAGAGTTTTATCTCCGCAGGTGTATAAATTCTATAAAAAATTGGGGACCCTATTCCTCAAAAACAAAAGTAAGCCAAACAAATTATCTTCATCTTTACTTCTATTGAAATTCTAAGGAGTACAAAACAGATTTGTTAATTCTTGAAAGCTATGGTGTATTCAGTAATATTTGCCTATGCCATAATTCAAATATACATTAAGTTTTCATTGGTCTCTTAAAAGTCATTGTCAAGATTTCTTATCCCTGATAGGTGATAGAGAATGACATGACTGGGGAAAGCCATAACGTAGTCCCAACCATGACATTAAAATATTCAAAGTGTTTTTTTCTTTTTAGAAATTTAATTTACCTTGTAATTATTGACTGCTTCTTGTATTGATATTGATTGTGGATTTAGGTGAAATGAATTCCTTGACTGAAGTAGTTTCTTGGTTTTTCATGATGTTTTATTGACCCACTTCAGCGGACTAAAGGTTTCTTTATCATGAAATATAAACCACCCTGAAGGCTGTAATCATTGGTATCCATCAGTGAGTACTAAATATCTCTTCACTTTAAGTCAGCATATTGGTGTCATCTGTGTGTCATAGTCATAGGACTTCTAATGGAAAAATTGTCTATTTTAATTAACCAAGTATTTCTGTTCTCTTCTCATAAAGATTTACAGTCACAAAACCTTATAGAGCATGGCTGCGAGTCAGAATAGACTCAGTGACATTGGGTTATGGGCTCTATGAAAGACACTTCTAAGAAATATAAGGTAACAATCATGGAAAGAGTATATTTGTAGAAAACAACTGAGATAATGACCTTATATACAAAATATGAACCAAGTTCTTAAAACTCAATAAATAAAAGTGACAGGAGATTAATTGTTTTTAGGTACTATTTTTAATGTTGAAGCTATTTGATTGCTGTGATAATTACCTATCTTTTATAATCTTTGCAATGTTCTTGATTCCCCTAATCTCTAACATTATGGTGCACACTTGATTTTCTCTGTTAAGGCATAAGGGATATGTAGACAGATGATAGATTGTCAGATTGACAGAGAGATTGCTTGTTAAGCCTGGTTGTTTAGAGAATTCAAACAAGTCATTCAAATATGTGTAAGAAATAGCTTCATATGAAGAAGTAATTACATATTGACAAAAACATCCCAGCCCAGTCCACCTCAAGTCCATGAGTCTGATACTATTCCATAGTTCCTATTTAGACTCATGCAGCCACATGCAATGTTGCCAAATGCAGGAATATCACATGATGGTAGGTGCAAACTCTTGTGGATCCAATGTCTCTACGGCATAAAGATGAAGATGCAGAGGAGGGGATGGGTTGGGGTCCCAAGGTTTCTCCTTATGAGAAAACCATGCCCACAAGGAGGTACCATCAGTCTGTGACCTCAATGACAGGCTAGATTTCACCACATTATATATTTTCAATCTGACATGAAATTATGTAACTACCATACTGATAGTGATAGATAGAGGATGATATAGATAGATATGACAGATATTTATAGGGATAAGTATTTTAACAGTTTTATTAGTACTTCATCCACATGTTATACAATTCAATAATACAATCATTTCAAGAAGAATTGTGAAGTTATCACCACTTTCAATTTTAGAACATTTTCTTCTTCCTTGTACTCATTATTAGTCATGAAATTAATTTTTGTAATTGTAGCAAAAATATACAAAAGAAAACACTCTCCAATTACACAATTTCTACATGTAAAATTCAGTGTCATTAATTAAAACATTTCATGTTATATAAAGATTACTGATACCTTTTCCAAATTAATCCACAACCATTAACATAAACTAAATGATCCCTAAGCAACAGTGCTTTCTCCTTCAACCATGATAATCACTGGTCAAGTTTGGTTTCTTTCTGCTTGTTTGTTTTAGTAGCAGTATTCTTCAAACAGTATTCAAATATCACACTTCTATGTAGAGTTAAATTGCTTTTAAAATGACTTGCATAGACATCATCACAATCATTGCTAATGCTTCTTTCCCCCTCCTGCACTTACTGTATGCTCCCCCAAGTCCCTCACTGTCCCCGCCGCCCCTTCACACATCCCCACTAAACCATTGCATTACTTATTGTTTCTATGCATCTACTCCTGTGCTTCACAATCTGGGAAACCCAACAGAAACCAAAACAAACCGGCAAGAAGAAAATAATACTAATATAAAGATAAAAATAAAGATTAAGAAAGAAAATACCACCAGCAATATATTAAAAGCAGAAAAAAACTTAAAGGCCAGAGAAGAAATTACTGTAGTGGAAAAAATGAGAAATATTTGTACCTAGAGCAAATTCATGTTGAGTCAAGAGAGGTCACCTGAACAAGTATCATATTATACTATGGTTTGATTTACCATAATCAAGATTACAATGATCTCTGGCTGATAGTAAAGTTGTTCTAGACCCTTTCCTGTATTTAAAGGAGATATGCCAGAAGATTACTCTCACTAGATGGTTTGCAGATGGATTTGGGGTCCCCACTGTCCTACATACTTTTCTATAATTTTTTTGTTTTATTTTTCTCTTCATCATATTTGGATTTTGTTATGATCTGTGCATCACACATGTGCTTCTTCCATGTGGACTTAGTTGACACCTCACTTAGATTGATTATCGTTGGAATACAGATAGACCACCTGCTCTGAATTCCCTGCAAGATGCCACTGATCTTCCAGGCAAGACGCTGATAGAGGACCTGGTCTGGCCTGCTCTGGTCTTCTTTGCAAGATGCCACTGATCTTCCCCGCAAGATGCTGATAGATCAACTCTGATCTTCCTTTCAAAATGCTGATAGACGACCTGCTCTGATCTTCCTTGTGAGATGCTGATAGACAATGTCTACCACCCTGGACCAGTGATATTGACTCTTATGCGGACTGTTCATTTGCTTGATTCGTAGCCCTCCCCCTCACTGCTGGCCTCGACCCAGACACAGGGCCACTGGTGGCTGCCAAGTTGGGTAGACCAGCAGTGAGTGGGGACTTTGTCATTTTCCTCACCGCCAGTGGGAGGTTGATGAGCAGTCTCATGCTGGCAACCTGTGGGAGATGTTCTGATATGCTCATGCTCTTTGGCTTCCGGGGATCTGAGCCCAGGTCTGCCATCAGCTAGCCCACAGATGGGTCCAACAATTCTCCCTCCTCCTCTTCAGCAAACTTTTGGGTAGTAATGGGTTGGGTTCCATTTTCTTTTTTTAAAATCATTTTATTGGGGGCTTATACAACTCTTATCACAATCCATAATACATCAATTCTGTCAAGTACATTTGTACGTTTATTTTTTCTAATCTTATTGTTTCAAAATATTCCAAGAAACAGATCAACCTTTATCTGTATTTCATAATTTTACTTCAAAACACTGCCCTAATCTACCATCTGTTCTGTTCAAGATACATGCGTGTTAGGGGACGCTGTGTGTGTGTGTGTGTGTGTGTGTGTGTGTTTGTGTATCCAACATACACACCTGTTTGTGCAGTGTCGTGTTTACCAAACACTCGGGAGGTGAGCCGGCCAGTAGTCCGTGTCGGTCAAACAATGAGGTGCGACCTCTTGGTGAATGTGTGCACCGTCCTCCTGACCCTGCTCGTGGGAGCACCGCACGCAGGTGGGCCAGCTCTGGCTCCTCTCTGGCACACAGTGTCCCCTCCTCCTCCTTTGAATAGTTCTGGATAATGATTTCATTTCTGAAATGTATCATTAAAATTTTTAAGTTTAAAATCGGGCAGTTTATATTTAATAATTTTATTTAAAGACCCGGCATGTGTGCTTGTCTGGCATGCACAGAGTGTGATGGTGTGTGTGTGTGTGTGTGTGTGTGTGTGCGTGCGCGCGCGCCAGAAAGAGAGATGAGTCAAGCCCCGGCATGGCCTAACCCAAGAATGGACACACTCACTAAATTGGTGTAAAAAACACAGCCAAATCCTAGGTTAGGATCAACATGCTGATAATCTCGACTTATAAGCAGCAGCTGAGTGAGAAGACAGGCCAAGCTACTGAGCAGGATACCCTTGCTGGGGAAAGTTCCCACTTCCACTCCAGAACCGACAAATGAGAGGATCGTCCTTGCAAAATTCTGGTAGGATGCCAATCTGCTCTGCCCTTCCTGTGAGCCACCGCTTATCTTCCCAGAAAGAAACTGATAGATGACCGCCTCTGATCTTCCGAAAAGACGGCGTTCAACAGTTGCGACAGAGGATCTATTTGACAGCAGCAAAATTCTTCTCGTTTTTAGTGCCCTGGAAATATGGCATTTTGACATATAAAAGCATTTAAAACTCCTCAACGCAAACAGTCAGCCTTTGGCATGAAAAAATTTTTTTAAAGGTCAGGGATCTCAAGAGAGATTAGACTATAAAAGTTGTTATTAAAAATGTCTGAAACAATTTTCTGAAGGTGAGGACAACATGCTAACATGAGTAACTCTAAGGTGAACAGAGACTGTAAACCTAATGGCAAAATAAAGTGCGCACAGCACCTAGTTTTCACTCCATATATTCCATTCCCTTGGCTATATGGCTCAAGAATTTGAAATTGGTATACATGTACAGTGCAATTGAAAATACATAAAGGGAAACGCATAATGGGAAATGAAATGAAAATGTTCCCAATATGATAAAAAAAAGTTGGGCAATTTTGAACAGTAACAAAACACAATATAGATTTGAATTATGATGTAAAGTTGAAAAACAATATCCCTGAGTCCTCACCACATTAATAAAAGGTTGAATGAATAAAATAAATACGGACAGAAAGAAACATCTCCTACAAAAGAATTTCAAGTGATACATACACTCACACACACACACACATATCAGCGCACACGCTTAGACTAAAGAGTGACGTCTTTCTTTTTTTTAATTTTTTTTAACAATTTATTGGGGCTGATACAATTCTTTTCACAGTTCATACATATACATACATCAATTGTAAAAAGCACATCTGTACAGTCTTTGCCCTAATCATTTTTTTCTCTTTTCTTCTTTTACATTTTATTAGGGACTCATACAACTCTGACCACAATCCATACATATACATACATCAATTGTATAAAGCACATCCATACATTCCCTGCCCCAATCATTCTCAAGGCATTTGCTCTCCACTTAAGCCCCTGGTATCAGGTCCTCTTTTTTTTCCCCCCCTCCCTCCCCTTTCCCCCCTCCCTCATATGCCCTTGGTAATTTATACCTCGTTATTTTGTCATATCTTGCCCTATCCGGGATCTCCCTTCCCCCCTTCTCTGCTGTCCCTCTCCCAGGGAAGAGGTCACATGTGGCTCCTTGTAATCAGTTCCCCCTTTCCAACCCACTCACCCTCCACTCTCCCAGTATCATCCCTCACACCCTTGGTCCTGAAGGTATCATCCACCCTGGATTCCCTGTACCTCCAACCCTCATATGTACCAGTGTACAGCCTCTGTCCTATCCAGCCCTGCAAGGTAGAATTCGGATCATGGTAGTTGGGGGGAGGAAGCATCCAGGATCTGGGGGAAAGCTGTGTTCTTCATCGATACTACCTCACACCCTAATTAACCCATCTCCTCTCCTAAGCCCCTCTATGAGGGGATCTCCATTGGCCGACACTTGGGCCTTGGGTCTCCACTCTGCACTTCCCCCTTCATTTAATATAATATATATATACACATACATATATACATATACACATATATACACATACCTACACACACTTATATCTTTTTTTTTTTTGCATGATGCCTTATATCCGGTCCCTTGGGCACCCCGTGATCGCACTGGCCGGTGTGCTTCTTCCATGTGGGCTTATTTGTTTCTGAGCGAGATGGCCGCTTGTTCACCTTCAAACCTTTAAGACCCCAGACACTATCTCTTTTGATAGCCGGGACCATCAGCTTTCTTCACCATATTTGCTTGTGCACCCATTTGTCTTCAGCGATCCTATGATGGAGGTGTGCAGTCAATGATATGATTTTTTGTTCTTTGATGCCTGGTAACTGATCCCTTTGGGACCACTCGATCACACAGGCTGGTGTGTTCTTCCATGTGGACTTTGTTGCTTCTGAGCTAGATGGCCGCTTGTTTATCTTCAAGCCTTTAAGACCCCAGTCACTATCTCTTTTGATAGCCGGGCACCATCAGCTTTCTTCACCACATTTGCTTGTGCACCCATTTGTCTTCAGCGATCCTATCATGGAGGTATGCAGTCAATGATATGATTTTTTGTTCTTTGATGCCTGGTAACTGATCCCTTTGGGACCACTCGATCACACAGGCTGGTGTGTTCTTCCATGTGGACTTTGTTGCTTCTGAGCTAGATGGCCGCTTGTTTATCTTCAAGCCTTTAAGACCCCAGTCACTATCTCTTTTGATAGCCGGGCACCATCAGCTTTCTTCACCACATTTACTTGTTCACCCACTTTGGCTCCAGCCGTTGTGTCGGGAGAGTGAGCATCATAGAGTTCCAATTTAATAAAAGAAGGTATTCATGCATAGAGGGAGTGTTTGAGTAGAGGCCCAAGGTCCTTCCGCCACCTTAATACTTGACCTATAAATATCGACACAAAGATCTATTTCCCCAACCTCCTATATATATTTGCATGTACATGTCTTTGTCTAGACCTCCATGAATGCCCTTTGACTCCTAGCTCTTTCCTCCATCTCCCTTGACCTTCCTCCTGCCCTACTACCATGCTTCATCGCCACCTGGGCTAGAGTATACCTCTTCTCTAAGCAACCTTACCCTTGATCATTTCCCACCAGGCCTGCCACTCCCCCTTCTCTACCATTTGGGGTCCCATGTTTTTCCCTTGTCCCTGGTTTGTTAACACCACTACCTTACCCCCCCTAACCCCCACCCCAAGTACCCCCGAAACTGTCGGTCCCGTTGTTTTTCATCCAGATAGTTCATCCAGCCTGTCCTATTCAGACAGACCTGTGGAGTCACTAACATGCACGAAAACTAGACAGAGGAACACAAAGCAACAGTATACAACCAGACAACAAAACAACCAAAACAAACCACTGAAAAAGAACAGAACAAAACACTTCACAAGAGAAAAGCTTGTAGTTAGTTCAGGGATCTTTGCTGGCCCTTAGGAGCGTTTTCCAGTCCAGTCTGTTGGGGCACCACGCCCTGGCCCCAAAGACCACTTTCAGCATTCCCTGGGGACCTTGCCGCTCCATTCCCTTGCTGTTCCGCTGCACTCCCCCAGTGATTTGCCTCGGTGTGGTGGGATCAGGTCAGGTGCAATTCCCACACTGTGTCTCCGGTGCTGTCCCCTGTATCGCCCTTAGTCACTGAGGGGCATCATGTCTCATAGTAGGGCCAGCCATGTTGTTCTCTCTGTGGACTGGCTGCTCTACTCAGGAACATCATCATCACGGCCTGGTGGGCCAGGCTGTGCTCCACTCTCTCCTCCTGCCCCTTCATCTGCTCCCGTGTGCTCTGATCAAATATGTCCATCTCCCATAGCTGCAGGGTCAATGTAGTCCTTTGGAACAAGTTCTTTTCGGGGGAGGGGCAGGAATCCACTTAATTTATGGTGCTGGGGCCAGCCTCCCAGACCTCTCCACCGGTTCCGTCCTCCACGCCGGGATATTGCATTCACACCTTGCGACACTGGGTTGAAGTCTGGTCCCACTTTCCCTGTGGAGATATAAACCATACCCTCCCCTTGGGTGGATTAATACCCCATTTCTGTCATGCTGATTGTACTTACCTCAGGGGACTCATGTTGTACCTGTCCCTTTGGGTCTGGCTTACCTCGCGTAACATAATTCCTTCCAGCTCTTCCCATGAAATAACGTGTTTCATGTGCTCATCGGTGCTTTTTAGTGCTGCATAATACTCCATTGTGTGTATGTGCCAAAGTTTGCTAATCCACTCGTCTATCGATGGAAACTTAGGCTGTTTCCAAGTCTTTGCTATTGTGAATTGTGCCGCAATATACATTGGAGCGCATATGACTGGTCGTGTTTTATTTGCTGCTTCAACCGGGTATATGCCCAGTAGAGGGATGGCTGGGTCGTAAGGTAGATCAATTTCCATTTTCTTTAGGTATCACCAGATTGCTTTCCACAGTGTCTGTACAAATCTGCACGACCACCAGCAGTGGAGGAGGGTTCCTATTTCACCGCAGCCCCTCCAACACTTGTTGCTCTCTGATTTACTGATCTGGGCTAGCCTGAGGGGTGTTAGGTGGTATCTCATGGTTGTTTTGATTTGCATTTATCTTATGGCAAGGGACTTCGAGCACTTTCTCACATATTTATTGGCCATATTGATCTCCTCTCTAGTGAAAGTTCTTCTCATTTCTCTTGCCCACTTCCTTAGGGGGTTAACTGTTTTCCTCTTTTTGCAGGTCATGATGGTGTTGTAGATTTTAGTAATGAGCCCTTTGTCTGACGTGTCATTACTAAAAATCTTCTCCCAGTCTGTGGGTTGCCTTGTCACCCTCTTGGCAAAGTCTTTCGAGGTGCACAGGTGTTTTATTCTTATTAGATCCCATTTGTCGATTTCCAGATCACCTGTGTGTGTCCCCTTCCCTGTTGCAGTGAGCCTATGTGCTCCCTGGGCCAGTGCTCTGAGATTAGTCCCGATTCCTTCCTTAATGGTCCTGATGGTTTGGGGTTTGACTTCTAGATCTGTGATCCACCTTGAGTGTATTCTTGTGCATGGGGTGAGGTAGACATCTTGTTTCAACTTTCTACATGTGGATATCCATTGTTTCCAGCACCACTTATTAAAGAGGGCATCTGCTTCCCACTTGACGTTTTTGGGACCCTTGTCGAAGATCAGTTGTCTATATGCTGATGATTTTACTCCTGGGCTTTCTATTCTTTTCCACTGGTCTGAGTGTCTATCATTGTGCCAGTACCATGCTGTTTTGACCACTGTAGCTGTGTAATAGGCATTAAAATCAGGTAGGGCGAGTCCTCCAATTGTGTCCTTCTTCTTGAGGAGTTCTCTGCTAATTCTGGGTTTCTTCCCTCTCCATATGAAGTTGGTGGTCAGTTTTTCCAATTCTTTGAAGAAGGTTGATGGTAATTGGATTGGTATAGCATTGAACTTGTAGAGTGCTTTAGGAAAAACTGTCATCTTTACTATGTTCAGCCTACCTAACCATGAGCAGGGGAGCTTCATCCATTTGTGAAGGTCACTTTTGGTTTCCTGTAATAGGGTTTTATAATTATGCTTATAAAGGTCTTTAGTATTTTTTGTTAAGTATATTCCTAGGTATTTCAGTTTGTTCTTGGCTACTGTGAAGGGTACTTCCCTCTTAATCGCCTCTTCCATGGCCCTGTCCGATGTGTATAGAAACCCTACCGACTTCTGTTTATTGATCTTGTATCCTGCTACTCTTCCGTATTCCTCTATTGCTGTAAGTATTCCAACTGTGGAGTTTTGGGGGTCTTCAATGTATAGGATCATGTCATCTGCAAATAACGATAGTTTCACCTCCTCCTCTCCCAACTGGATCCCTTTGATGTCCTTCTGCTGTCTTATGTTGTTAGCCAGAACCTCCAAAACGATATTGAATAGAAGAGGGGACAGGGGGCATCCTTGTCTTGTACCCTTTTTCAGTGGGATTGTTCTTGTCTTTTCTCCATTGACTATGATGTTGGCTGTTGGTCTTTCATAGATAGCTTGTATGAGCTTGAGGAAGTTACCTTCCAATCCTATATTCATGAGTGTTTTGATTAGGAATGGATGCTGGATGTTGTCAAATGCTTTTTCTGCATCTATGGATATTATCATATGGTTTTTATCCTTTTTCTTCTCGATGTGTTGTATGATATTGATGGATTTTCGGATGTTAAACCATCCCTGCATCGCTGGGATGAATCCTACTTGGTCGTGGTGAATGATATGTTTGATGTTCCTTTGTATTCTATTGGCCAATATTTTGTTAAGGATTTTTGCATCTATGTTCATTAGAGATATTGGTCTATAATTCTCTACACTTGTGGGGTCTTTTCCCTGTTTGGGTATCAAAGTAATGCTGGCTTCGTAAAATGAGTTTGGGAGCTTGCCGTTCTTTTCTATGTTATGGAATACTTTGTGGAGGATCAGTGTCAGCTGTTCCCTGAATGTTTGGTAAAATTCTGCTGTGTAGCCATCTGGCCCTGGGGCCTTTTTCCTTGGTAGGTTTTTGATGACACTCTCTATTTCTTCCTTCGCTATGGGTTTGTTGAGGTTCTTGATCTCTGTCTCAGATAATCTAGGGATAGATTGTTTTTCTAAATATTTATCCATGTCTTCCAGGTTTCTGAATTCATTAGAATACAAACCTTCATAGTACTTTGTGATTATCCTTTTTATCTCATTGGGGTCTGTTGTTATTGCCCCCGATTCACCCCTCATCCTGGCTATTGATGATTGTTCCTTTCTATCTTTGGTAAGCTTTGCCAGGGGAGTGTCAATTTTATTAATTTGTTCATAAAACCAGCTTCTATTTGCGTTAATCCTTTGCATTGTTCTTTTGTCTTCCCACTGGTTTAACTCCGCCCTGATTTTTATTATTTCTTTTCTCTTGCTATTGGAGGGGTAGTTCTGATGACTCTGTTCTAGTTGTTGGAGGTTTTGTGTTAACATATCTGTCATACACCTTTCTTCTTTTTTCATGTATGCATTCAGTGATATCAAGCTATCTCTGATAACTGCCTTTGCAGTGTCCCATAAGTTTTGATATGTTGTATGCTCGTTCTCATTAGTTTCTAGAAATTTCCTGATATCCTCTCTGATCGGGACCTTAACCCATTCATGTCGCAGGAGATCGTTGTTTATTCTCCAATTGGTGGCCCTTGCTTTTCTGGGTGCCCTCCTATTAATCTCCAGCTTTATGGCATGGTGGTCTGAGAAAGACGTCTGGATAATATCTATGTGTTTGAATTTACTCAGGCTGGCCTTGTGCCCCAGCATGTGATCTATTCTTGAGAAAGATCCGTGTGGATTGGAGAAGAATGTGAAACCTTTTGCTTTTGGATGAAAGGCTCTATAGATGTCTATCAGGCCCTGTTGCCTAATTACATTGTTTAGCTCTCTGGCCTCTTTGCTGAGCTTCTTTCCCTGTGACCTGTCTTTCTCTGATAGTGGAGTGTTGAAGTCCCCCACTATTATTGTTGTTTCCGTGATTTCTTCTGTCATTTTTTTAATAGTTTGTTTGACGAAATTTGCCGCACCATTATTAGGTGCGTAAATATTCAGTATGCTTATTGCTTCCTGGTTTACTGAGCCTTTGAGCATTATGTAATGTCCCTCTTTGTCTCTTTTTATGTTTTGGATCTTGAGATCCATTTTGTCGGAGATTAAGATAGCCACTCCTGCCTTCCTGGAGTTACCATTTGCTTGGTAAACTTTCTGCCAGCCCTTTATTTTCAGCATATGCTTGTCTGCTTGCTTAAGGTGTGTCTCTTGCAGGCAGCAGATTGATGGGTTATGTTTTCTAATCCAATCCTCCAGCCTCTTTCTTTTAACATATGAATTGAGCCCATTTGTATTCAAAGTGATTATTACAATCTCTGGCTTCATGGTTGCCATATTCTGTTTTGCGTTTTGGGTCTTTGCCTATCTTCCTTCATATCAGTGTACTGCGTTTGAGTGGAGGGTTTCTATCCTGTCCTCTTTTCCATCTGGGACCGTGTTGTCCTGTTACGTGTTGCTGGCATGTTGGCTTCTAGATGGAGATGGGCTATATGGTGGTCTCCTGGTGGTTCTAGTTGGAGCTTGATCTTCTGGACATAGTGAGTCAGCCAGTATGTTCTGCAGAGTCGGGTGACTTGCAGTATATTTTTTGAGTTCTTCCTTGTCCTGGAAGACCCTTATCTTACCCTCTATCTTAATGGATAACTTGGCAGGGTATAGGATTCTGGGGGAGGCATTTTTATCTTTCAGTTTTTGGAAGATGTTGCTCCATTCTCTCCTCCTCTTCATGGTTTCTGCTGATAAGTCTGAGCATAACCTTATTTGTGCTCCTTTGTATGTGACTGTCTTCCTTTCTCTTGATGCTCGTAGAATTTTCTCTTTTTCCTCTAAGTTGGATAATTTTACAATTATATGTCTTGGCGTGTTCTTCTTGGTGTTTAGCTTAGCCGGCGTCCTCTCTGCTTCCTGTATGAGAGTCGGATTCTCCTTTGTTAGGTTGGGGAAATTTTCTTCCAGGAATTCCTTTGCTATGTTGGCGGTCGATTTGTGTGTTATGTTGTGTTCCGGTAGACCGATTATTCGAATATTATTCCTCTTCATAGCATCTGTCATTGATCTCAGGCGGTCTTCTGTTTCTTTAATTTTCCTATCTGATTGTTTTTCTCGCTTGCTTCGTTTGGTTTGAGCGTCCTCGAGTTCACTGATACGGTTCTCAGCCTCCTCAAGCCTAGATATAGCTTCTGTGACCTTTTGTGTGGCCTCTGCTACCTCCTCTGTTAGTTTCTGCAGTTCCTTTTGGTGGATAGTATTCATCCCCTCTATTGTGGACTTCATCCCCTCTATTGTGCATTTCATCCCTTCTATCGTTGCATCCTTATTTTGGTTTGCTTCTCTAAGCTCCTGTATTACTGCAAGCAGAGTTCTGAAGATTTCCTTTTGTGGCTGATCTATATCTGTTTCTTCTATGAGTGACGTTAGGTCTGTTAAAGTGCCTCGTTTTTCTGATTTTTTTGTTGGGAGTGATGTGGTCTGTTGATTTTTCCTTGATCCTTTAATAGGCCCCATGCTTCTGGGAGACAGGAGTAACCTTATTGTGTGGAGGCTCAGGCCACTGTGCCGTCTCCTGGGGTGGCTGGGGCGGGCAGCGGCAGGCTTCGGGCTGGCACTGGGGACCCAACAGGGCCCCAGGTGGTGAGTGCTGGCTGGAGCTCACTGACGGCTCCTCAGGGACTGCAAAGCCGAGACCCAGGCTCCACTGCAGGTGGAGTGTTTGATCTGCCCGGGCTCTGAGCGGGCGCGGGGAGGCCCCTTGGATAGCTGCGCAGGCAGCTGCGGGACACTGCAGGGAACAATGGTGTTCGCTCTCCGCCCTTTTGGCACGAAACCACAGGGGGTAATGGCGCCGGCAAAGGAGGCTTGGCGCGAAACCGCAGGGGCCAATGACGCCCTTCCTCCGCTCAGGCTCAGAGTCGCGGCTGCCGGGGTCCCCGCAGCACCCTGGGGAGGGCACCTACTCTTGTGCCTTGCGCAGGGGGGGGGCCCTTGGTGGGCAGACTCAGCAGCGCGGGGCGCGGTGCTCCGCGGAAGCTCAGGGTCCAGGACAGGCGCGGGTTGGGCTATGGCTCCTGTTGGCGGGAAGTGCTCAGCGCAGGTTCCCCGCCAGGAGTGGAGCTGGCGCTAGGCTGCCAGGGACTGGCGTGGGCGGGCGGGGGTGGGAGGCCAGCGCACGGAGGGCAGGTGGAGAAGTCCGCGGCAGCAGTGCGGGTGGATGGTCCCCCGTGGGGGTCGCCAGACAACCCGCGGGTCCGCTCCCCTGAGCTTGGATGAATGGAGGGAGGGACGTGGGCCCGAGGGCAGATCGCTGCCCTGCGGGGAGAGGGGAACTGTGGGAGAGGAAAGCTTCTCTCCCAGTGGGGATCCGCGAGTGGGGAGTGGGGAGTGGGCCACTGGAGTAGGCAGGGCAGGCAAGCGGCTCTGGGCTGGCGTCCGGTTTGGGGATGGAGCCTAAGCCGGTCGCCAGTGAGCTCACGGCAGCTTAGTGGCCAGAGATGTCCCACTAGTCCGGTCCTCTTTCACCTAGACCCCTGCTCCAGACAAATACGTGGGGTAGGACTGGGGTGCTGTCCCAAGGGGATATTTCACTCACCAGACTCTTACTATTCAGCTACCTGGTCGCCAATCCCGCTTTGTTTGGAGGAGCTCTCAGAGTATGCGGGTGTCCCTGTCGGCCATCTTCCCCCTCCCGAGTGACGTCTTTCAAGAGCTCATTTTACTTGTACCCACAATTACATTAAATCGCATATTGAATTTGGGGAATAAAGTGTGGAAGATCTCTTTAAAGTGCTAATTATAAAGATGTCACCTTGAGGAATGAGGCGCACCTGACAGAAGCCACAGTAGTTTAACTGGCATACACCTGAAAATGTGTGACCATAGATTAGAAAAAGCAAAGAACCCTTGATACCTTTGGATGATGGCATTGGGAATGGATATTTAATATGTAGTAGATTCCTGTGTGGGAACTAGTGCTGCCAGAATTCTCTGTAGAAGTGAGAATGGCAGGACTTCATCTAGTGCACTTTGGACATAAGATCAAGAGGGGCCAGTCCTTGGGGAATGGCATTATGACTGGTGATGATAAATGGGTCATGATAAATGTAAGGCCCTCAGTAGCTGCCACAACAGGCTCAAACATGGATGGTGACGATGGCACAGGGCCAGGCAGTGCTTTGTTCAGATGCACAGAGCCCACTCGATGGCACCTAGCTACAACAATGCAAACAAACAAACAACAAACTTAATTCATCTTGCTGTTTGCGTCAGGGAGAACTCAAAATAGCATACACTTAAAAATATAGATCTTGATATATGAACATGTTTATATTCAATGCATGAACCATGAACCAGTGCTGAACTAGAAAAGAGCAAACACTGGGGGGAAAGGTGATGCCAGGTCATAGTTGGCTCCAGCCAGGACACTTCAGTGTGAGAGGAAAGAGGGTCAGAGGTGAACGTCATTCTGCTCTGACATGTTACTCTGACTCCACCCTGAAACCCTAAGAGGGTTCCACGTGCAGTAAGCCACTGAGATCTCTACAGTGAGTCGGTATTTCAGGATCAAGTCAACAGAACTTTTCTCTCACATTCAGCTAGTGTTCCAGTGCTGAACTGCTTTCACCACACAGCGCCTCCAGCTGCATTCAATGAGTTTGCGAAAGTGTCCCAGGATTCCTGGGGTTCATCAAACACTAGTGTTTGGAATTTCAGGTGGAGCCATTTCTCTACCATGTAAGGCAGGCCACCTTCTCTTCATGGGACAATAGCTTCTCCTGTGACAATTGTTTGCTTCATGAATATCAATTGTAGGTAAGGAGTCATAAAAATGGGAGAAACCCCTTGGGTGAAACAGTGAGATGGAGAAGCATCCCCAGACCACACTAGGAACCAGTCCTGAAACTACCCATCTGCACCTGCTCTTGGGTTGTAGCCTGTGATCTGTGGGTCCTGAGCACTCCGTGCGGCCCAGATCTCTCCCTGCAAGGAGTTTGTTTCTGGGATCACACTGACCTCCTCTCGCTGTCTTTCTCACGGAGTAATAGACAACCTTGTCTTCCACTTTATAATGTCCATTTGCAGACAAACTGTGTTCTTGCCATTGTCTCTGCAGATGGTGAAATGACACTTCGTGGAGTCTGAATAGTTTGTGGTCCTGCGATGAAGTACTGACACAGAGATGGGGAAAGGCTACACACCAAGGTTTTTTGTATCCTCTTCTCTTGAGAGGCTAATTTCACATGAAGTCATTTTCTTGATTTCGCATCTCTCATCTCTTTTTAAATAAAGAGAGGATTGAAACACAGCTACCATCCCTTCAGGCTTTCTGACACTCTCAGGATGTGAGTTTTCACAGCGTGTGTCTCACACAGTCACAGGAGGCAGTGTCCTTGGACTTCAGGCTGCTAATCTGTAGATAAGCTGTGCTGACTGGGGCATCCAATGAGAAGACATAGCCCTGTGCGAAGCCCTGGACATATGTTGACTTCCCAGTGTGGGTGTTGATCCAGCCCATCCACTGAAGGCTTTTTCCTGGAGCTTGTCACACCCGATTCATATCGTAGCTGGTGAAGGTATATCTGGAAGTCCTGCAGGACCCCTTCACCTACTCTTCTGGCTTCTGCACCTCGACCTCAGACTGCACTAACTGCATCTGGGCATGCACACCTGTGAGGAAGTAAACCAGAAGGTGAGGGCTCGGGAGCTGCCACAGTCTTCTCTCCAGCCTCATCCATGTCTTATCTTACCCAGAGCTACTGCCAATAGGAAAATAAAGCTCCATAGTCACTTCTGATGCATGCACTTCAGTGTCAGTGGTTCAAGAGCAACCTATATGGCAATGTCCTTGTTTATTGCTGTATCAAAGGTGATGACTTCAGCTTTCAACTCCATAGGGCACTTGTACGTACATATAATTCACATCCATGAATGCATTTCTGATCTACATCAGGTATAAAGAAGAGGAAACCTAAAGAACTTGACAGAGCCACACACCAGGATAGCTCAGCTGCTCATCTCAAATGTGGTCTGGAATCCTGATGGCTAGTGGTAGATACATCTCATGATCTCATGATGTGGGTTGACAACTGGTCATGACTGGTACAGATGTATCCACTTATACTCAAACCCTATAATTTCACTGACTTCATAGATGAGATCTGACAAAATCAGCTTCTCATGGACTAATACTGACCAATCAAGGGGCCATTCCTCTGTGTCTGTGATGAGGTATAGTGATGTTTCACTGACTCACTGGGGTGGGTGAGGGGGGAGTCTTACTCATTTTACTATATCATCTTCACTATTACTACTTATGGAATGAGTGTGTCATCATAAATAGTCAGCTATATCTTCCATGAACTTATATTGTCTTACTCAGTTAAAATAACATACACCAAAATATTATTTTAATAGGCGTAGTTTGCTTAATTCCTCTTTTCACATAAAGACCAGCACACAAAATGTAACATAAGAAAAATTGATCCAATCGTCAGTTGATGGAAATTTGGGTTGCTTCCAACTCCTTGCAATTGTGAACTGTGCCGCAATGAACATTGGAGCACAGATGTCTGGTCTTGGTTTGTTTCTTGCCTCTTCTGGGTATATGCCCAGTAGGGGAATTGCTGGGTCATATGGTAACTCTATTTCCATCTGTTTTAGGTATCGCCAGATTGATTTCCATAGTGGCTGTACGTACTTACAGTCCCACCAGCAGTGGATGAGAGTTCCTGTCTCCCCACAGCCCCTCCAACACTTGTTGCTTTCTGATTTTTTGAATTGGGCTACCTTTGAGAATGTCAGGTGGTACCTCATTGTTGTTTTAATTTGCATTTCTCTTATGGCTAAAGATCGGGAACATTTTCTCATATGTTTGTTGGCCATTCGGATTTCTACCCCTGTGAAACTTCTGTTCAAGTCCTTTGCCCACCTTTCAAGTGGGCTATTGTTTTTTTTTCTTTTTGGAAGCTAGCAGAGTACTGTAGATTTTAGTAATAAGGCCTTTGTCTGATGTGTCATTGCTAAAGATGTTTTCCCAGTCTGTGGACTCTCTTATTACTCTCTTGGTGAATTCTTTAGATGTACACAAGTGTTTTATCTTCAGTATATCCCATTTGTCGATTTGTGCCTCCTCTGTGTTTGTGTCCTTCCCTATTTCTGATAGCCTGTGTATTCCCTGCGCCACAGTTCTCAAGTTGGTCCCAATTCCCTCATTGATGGCCCTAATAGTTTGGGGTTTAACTTCAAGGTCTGTGATCCACCTTGAGTTTATTCTTGTGCATGTAGTGAGATAAGGGTCTTGCTTCATTTTTCTGCATGTTGATATCCATTTTTTCCAGCACCACTTGTTAAAGAGGGCATCTGCTTCCCATTTGATCTTTTTGGGGTCCTTGTCAAAGATCAGATGTGTGTATGCTGATGCTTTTATTTCTGGGTTTTTAGTTCTTTCCCATTGGTCTGAGTATCTGTCATTGTACCAATACCATGCAGTTTTGAGAACTGTGGCTGTATAGTATGTGCCAAAGTCAGGTAAAGCAAGCCCTCCCACGGTGTCCTTCTTCTTGAGGAGTTCTCTGCTAATTCTGGGCTTTTTCCCTCTCCATATGAAGTTGGTAATCAGTTTTTCCATTTCTTTGAAGAAAGATGATGGCAATTGTATCGGGATAGCATTAAACTTATATAGTGCCTTTGGCAGAACTGACATCTTAACTATATTAAGTCTCCCAATCCAAGAGCATGGAATATTCTTCCATTTGTTGAGGTCGCTCTTGGTTTCTTGTAATAGTGTTCTATAGTTTTCCCTATATAGATCTTTTGTTTTTTCAGTCAAGTGTATCCCTAGATATTTCAGTTTGTGTTTGGCTATTGTGAAGGGTACCACCTTTTTGATCTCTTGTTCTGTGATCTTATCTGATGTGTATAAAAGTCCGATGGACTTCTGTTTGTTGATCTTGTATCCTGCCACTCTGCCAAACTCTTCTATTGCTTCCAGTACTCCCCTTTTGAAACTTTTGGGATTTTCCATATATAAAATCATATCATCTGCAAATAACGATAGTTTCACCTCTTCCTTCCCCAGACGAATACCTTTGATGTCACTTCTTTGCCTTATGCTGTTAGCTAAAACCTCCAGCACGGTATTAAATAGGAGTGGAGACAAGGGGCATCCTTGTCTGGTTCCCTTTTTCAGTGGGATTGTGTTAGTCTTTTCTCCATTGACTATGACTTTGGCTGTTGGTTTTTCATATATAGCTTGTATTGTCTTGAGGAACTTTCCTTCCATTCCTATTTTCGCTAGTGTCTTAAACAGGAATTGGTGTTGGATGTTGTCGAATGCTTTTTCTGTGTCTATTGATATAATCATGTGATTCTTATACTTTTTCATGTCAATGTGACGAATAATACTAATGGTCTTTCGTATATTGAACCATCCCTGCATCCCTGGTATGAATCCCACTTGGTCATGGTGAATTATTTGTTTTATACACTTTTGTATTCTGTTGGCTAGTATTTTGTTAAGGATTTTTGCATCAATGTTCATTAGGGATATTGGTCTGTAGTTTTCGATTCTTGTGGGATCCTTGCCCGGTTTGGGTATCAGAGTTATACTAGCTTCATAGAAGGAGTTTGGGAGTTTGCCATCTTTTTCTATGTTCTGGAAAAGTTTGTGTAGGATTGGTATTAGTTCTCCCCTGAATGCTTGGTAGAATTCTCCAGTGTAGCCATCTGATCCAGGGGATTTTTTTTGGTTGGTAATCCCTTTATAGCCTTTTCTATTTCTTCTATTGCTATGGGTCTGTTGTGATTCTTGATGTCCACCGAAGTTAGTCTAGGGAGGGATTGTTTTTCCAGGAATTTGTCGATGTCTTCCAAATTGTTGAATTCATTGGAGTACAATCCTTCATAGTATTGTGTAACTATCCTTTGATTTCATTAGGGTCTGTTGTAATGACCCCTCTTTCATCCCTTATTCTTGCTATTGAGATTTGTTCCCTCCTTTCTTTGGTTACGTTTGCCAATGGTCTATCGATCCTGTTTATCCTTTCAAAGAACCAACTTTTAGCGATATTAATTTTTTCCACTGTTTTTTTAATTTTGCCTCTCCTAAATCTAAGCCCTGATTTTTATAATTTCTTTTCTTTTGCTATTAGTAGGGTTGTCCTGCTGACTCTGCTCTAGTTTTTGTAAATTTTGTGTCAGCGTCTCCATCATGAGTCTCTCTTCCTTTCTTAGGTGTGCTTGTATTGCTATGAACCTTCCTCTGATGACTGCCTTTGCTGTGTCCCATAAGTTTTGGTACGTCGTGTGCTCATTTTCGTTGGTTTCTAGAAATTTCCTGATTTCGTCTCTGATCTGCACCAGTATGCACTCCTTTTGCAGTAGAGAGTTATTCATCCTCCAATTATTGAAAAACAACCAATTGAATAATACAAAAGTATATAAATTATTAAGAAAACATTCACAACCAAGCAATACAATCTTTTAAATATAAGGAAATATTACTTTATCACCATAAGTCTGACAGTATTCAGATTAGGAGCACCAGGTAGAAACATGTGGTTAATATCTTATAGGGAGAGTCCAGACTGCATCATATTTGAGAATGACATGTTGTTTTGTATATGTACCGTCCATTTTAACTAAAGGTCACTATTTATAGAGACTGGAACTGCCCCCATAGGGATCTCTAAACTGTAATCTATTTGGACACAGATTGACAGTTTAATTGTGCAAGGGACCAGCTGGTGGGTAGTACCTGCTCACCTTTCCAATAGCATCCATGATCTTGAACTTTGTGGCACCAACCAGGGATTGCTACATCATCACTTACAAATATGTAGAGAAACACAGTTTACAGAAACGTTTATTTGGCATGTATAAGGTTTAACTGTAAGCAAGGGCTTTGCCATCGCAATTCTATCACCCACCTATTCTGAGTTGAGAGCAGTAACCTCTATTAACAGGAAATAAAGGGAGAACATGCTTTCTGTGATGTTCATAAAGACGACTTCATTATTTTCATTTCTTTTTTTAGTATTACACCTCTCTTTCTTTTATATTCATGCTTATGCAAAATGAACCACATAGTATATTTCAACATATGAAAACTGTCTTGTCTATCACACTATTAATTATAAAAGTTGGGAGTCCGGGAAGATGGCCGACGGTGACACCCGCATACTCTGAGAGCTCCTCCAAACAAACGGGTTTGGTGACTAGGTAGCTGAATAGTAGGAGTCTGGTGAGTGAAATATCCCCCTAGGACAGCACCCCAGTCCCACCCCACGCATTTGTCCTGAGCAGGGGTCTAGGTGAAATGGGACCGGACTCGTGGTACATCTCTGGTCACTCAGTTGCCGCCAGCTCACTGACGACTAGCCTAAGCTCCATCCCCAAACCGGACACCAACCCAGAGCCGCTTGCCTGCCCCACCTAGACAGGTGCAGCAGGTCACGCGCTCCTCTACACCAGCGGCCCACTCGTGGATCCCCACTAGGAGAGAAGCTTTCCTCTCCCACGGTTCCCCTCTCCCCTCAAGGCAGCGATCTGTCCTCGGGCCCGCGTCCCTCCCTCCATTCATCCAAGCTCCGGGGAGCAGACCCACGGGTTGTCTGGCGACCCTCACGGGGGACCACCACCCGCACTGCTGCTGCGGACCTCTCCACCGGCCCTCCATGGGCCAGCCACCCACCCCTGCCCACCCCCGGCAACCTAGCACCAGCTCCACTCCCCGCTGGGACCCTGAGCTAAGCACTTCCCGCCGGCGGAAGCCATAGCCCCGCCCGCGCCTGTCTCGGACCCTGCGCTTCCGCGGAGCACCGCAGCCCACGCTCCTAAGTCTGCCCGCCGAGGGCCCCTCCCGGCACCAGGCACAAGAGTAGGCGCCCTCCCCAGGGTGCTGCGGGGACCCCAGTGGCCGCGGCTCTGAGCTCTGAGCCTGAGCGGAGGATGGGAGCCATTACCCCCTGCAGTTTCGCGCCACGCCGCTGCTATCCGTGCAGCTCTGGGCACTGAGCAGGGCGGAGGACGGGCACCATTGTCCCCTGTGGTTTCGCGCCAAGCCGCAGCTGTCCGCGCATTTCTGAGCTCTGAGCAGGGTGGAGCAAGGGCGCCATTGCTGTTTGCGTGGCTGTCTGAGGGGCCTTCCCGCACCAGCTCACAGCCCCGGCAGATCAAACATTCCACCTGCAGAGGAGCCTGGGACTCGGCTTTGCAGTCCCTGTGGAGCCGTCGGTGAGCTCCAGCCGGCTCTCACCACCTGGGGGCCCTGTGGTGTCCCCAGTGCCAGCCCTAAGCCTCCGGCAGCCCTCCCCAGCCACCACAGGAGACAGGCACGGTGGCCTGTGCCGCCACACAGTACCCTTAGCTGCCCTAGCACTGCCCAGCTACAGCACGAGGACCGCCAGCGGGAGCGGCCGGACCTGTGAGGGCTTGCTGAGCTGAAGAGCATTCCCAACAACACATAGATCAGCACCACATTGTGGGACAATACTATATCACCCACCTCTGCGCTCTATTAGGCATCACCAGCGCTTAGAGGGCAAGGGGGAAATTTTCAGATATACACATCTACACAACCTCCATCTAGCATAGGTTTTTTTCTTTCTTTTCTTTTTTGTTTTTGTTTTGTTTTGTTTTTTATTCTTTCTTCCCTTTCTTTTAGTTTCTGCGCTGTATTCTCTCTCTCCTTCCTTCCTACTGTTTCGTTAATGCTTGTACTTCTCTTCTGCCCCTTTTCTATAGATTCTCCTCTCTCTTTTCTTTCTTCTCCTTCCACCGCTACTAGTATCACAGCTTGTCCCTCTTCTATTATAGATTCTCTCCCTCCAATTTTTTCTTCCTCTGTCCAATATTCTGTTAAAAACTATTTTTATATCGTTAACCTTTTAAATCCTTTTTATTACTAACCCCCCCATAAAGGGGGCTGCTAAGGGTACCCTGTCACACCTGGTCAAAGTAGCCTGAGGGAACTCACTGAGGCCCCAGCCCCCACTCCAGCTCCTGAAACATCTCAGCACTGCGGGTCACCAACCCTACAGGGAACTCGGTCTACACAGCAGTTAGATCTACCCTTATAGTAGGTCATAGGCAATGGCCTGAAAGAATCCTTAACAATAACATAGATAAGGTTACCCCTGTCTCCCAGAAGCATGGGGTCTATGAAAGGATCAAAGAAAAATCAACAGACCACATCACTGCCAACAAAAAAAATCAGAGAAATGAGGCACTTTAACACACCTAACGTCACTAATAGAAGAAACAGATATAGATCAGCCACAAAAGGAAATCTTCAGAATTCTGCTTGCAGTAATACAGGAGCTAAGAGAAGCAACCCAGAATAAGGATGGATAGAGGGTATGAAATGCACAATAGAGGGGATGAAGTCCACAATAGAGGGGATGAATTCTACCCAACAAAAGGAACTACAGAAACTAATAGAGGAGGTAGCAGAGGCCACACAAAAGGTCACAGAAGCTACATCTACGCTTGAGGAGGCTGAGAACCATATCAGTGAACTCGAGGACATTCAAACCAAACGAAGCAAACGAGAAAAACAATCAGATAGGAAAATTAAAGAAACTGAAGACAGCCTGAGATCAATGACAGATGCTATGAAGAGGAATAATATTCGAATAATTGGTCTACCGGAACACAACATAACACACAAATCAACAGCCAAGATAGCAAAGGAATTTCTGGAAGAAAACTTTCCCAACCTAACAAAGGAGAATCCGACTCTCATACAGGAAGCAGAGAGGATGCCGGCTAAGCTAAACACCAAGAAGAACACGCCAAGACATATAATAGTAAAAATATCCAACTTAGAGGAAAAAGAGAAAATTTTACGAGCAGCAAAAGAAAGGAAAACGGTCACATACAAAGGAGCGCAGGTAAGAATATGCTCAGACTTATCAGCAGAAACCATGAAGAGGAGGAGAGAATGGAGCAACATCTTCCAAAAACTGAAAGATAAAAATGCCTCCCCCAGAATCCTATACCATGCCAAGTTATCCATTAAGATAGAGGGTAAGATAAGGGTCTTCCAGGACAAGGAAGAACTCAAAAAATATGCTGCAAGTCACCAGACCCTGCAGGACATACTGGCTGACTCACTATAGGCAGAAGATCAAGCTCCAACTAGAACCATCAGAAGACCACCATAAAGCCCATCTCCATCTAGAAGCCAACAAGCCAGCAACAGGGTCTCAGATGGAAAAGAGGGCATGATAGAAACCCTCCACTCAAACACAGTACACTGATATGAAGGGAGATAGGTAAAGACCCAAAACAAAAAACAGAATATGGCAACTATGAAGCCAGAGATAGTAATAATCACTCTGAATACAAATGGGCTCAATTCGTACATTAAAAGAAAGAGGGTGGAGGACTGGATTAGAAAACATAACCCATCAATCTGCTGCCTGCAAGAGACACATCTTAAGAGAGCAGACAAGCATATGCTAAGAATAAAGGGCTGGCAGAAAGTTTACCAAGCAAATGGTAACTCCAAGAAGGCAGGAGTGGCTATCTTAATCTCCGACAAAATGGATTTCAAGATCCAAAACATAAAAAGAGACAAAGAGGGACACTACATAATGCTCAAAGGTTCAGTAAACCAGGAAGCACTTAGCATACTAAATATTTACGCACCTAATAATGGCGCAGCAAATTTCGTCAAACAAACTATTAAAAAAATGACAGAAGAAATCACGGAAACAACAATAATAGTGGGGGACTTCAATACTCCACTATCAGAGAAAGACAGGTCACAGGGAAAGAAGCTCAGAAAAGAGGCCAGAGAGCTAAACAATGTAATTAGGCAACAGGGCTTGATAGACATCTATAGAGCCTTTCATCCAAAAGCAAAAGGTTTCACATTCTTCTCCAATCCACACGGATATTTCTCAAGAATAGATCACATGCTGGGACACAAGGCCAGCCTCAGTAAATTCAAACACATAGATAATATCCAGACGTCTTTCTCAGACCACCATGCCATAAAGCTGGAGATTAATATGAGGGCAACCAGAAAAGTGAGGGCATCCAATTGGAGAATAAACAACGATCTCCTGCGCCATGAATTGGTTCAGGTCCAGATCAGAGAGGATATTAGGAAGTGTCTACAAACTTGTCACGCGCGACCCTCCCACGGCGGAAGATAAGAGGATGAACGCGACACACGACGAGACAAATTGACCAGGATCCTTCTGATAGCGTGATAAGCGGAGTTTATTGAGAGCTGCCTCTAGATCCGAGGTCAGCTATGGAAGACCCCGGGCAGGCTAAAAACCCTGGCTTATATATGCTTCGGGGTGACGGGGCTCTCTCAGATAGGCGCAAAGCTCTCCTGCGTCAAAGTCCAGACTGAGCGCATGCGTGGCATAACTTGTTATCACTAACCCTGAAGATAAGGGCGCGGTCCAGCGCCATCTTGTAATGGCGTCCACATCTCCTCCCTTTTTATATAATAAGATTTTGGAATCCCGCCTGTCTTAGGTGACCTAGCATGCCACATGGTCCTTACCCGTCATCGGAACTCCTGCCCTCTAGCGGCAGGCTCCTGTCTTAGGTTGGTACCATGTCCCACTGGTCTTTCCCGTCTTTGGCTGTGGACTCAGCTTGTGCATGGTCTAGCGCTTGAGGAGGGAAAGCCAAATCTCTTGCTGCTCGCCCTTTTCAAGAGCCATGAGGGCTTGTAATATCACACGCTTTTCGCTAGCCTGATTGCGCTTGAGCTTGCAAATCATCCAGAGAAGAATTATGCCACCGAAGCAGATTAAGCCCAAAAATAAAAATGTTCCCACCCACTCCTTGAAATAGGAAAAAGCAGAGGACAACCAAGAGGTGTAATCTCCAAGCGTGATAGGCTTAGTACGTGTGCCATTCAATTTCAAAATCTTCAACAACATGTGGTCCTGTATCGCTTCCAGCTCTTCACTCCATTGGCCTGTCAAAAAATCTGAAATGTTTTTAATAATGCTGCTTGATTCATTATATACAATAGGGGTGACACAAACCGCAGGTGTTGATAATACACAGCTCAGTTGTACCAAGCTGGTAAGTTGCTCAATTTCTTGTTGCAATAAATCCGTTTTTTGATTCAACAAAATTATTCCCGCCGCTGAATGAGCTTGGGCATTGCGGGCTTCCATTAGTGCATCCGCGGTTTTTTCCACAACTTCATTTATAACTTTAGCTGTCTGCACTTGATTGGCCATAGCGATACCCGCAGTTACGGCTGCTGTTGCTGATATCGCTATTGCTGTAACAATTGCAGCTGTTACGCCAAAATCTCTTTTATGTCTCAATAGAGTAGTAATGGGGAATTGATTCGGATCCGCTTCCACAGGTATAGGAACTAAGGTGGGAATGCGAATGACCATAGCATTATGCGTTCGGTTTCCAGACCAACACTCTCTAATTTTACATCTACATTTACTAGTATTGCAACTAACAACATCATTTATAATACATGTATCATTAAAAACTAAAAATAAAAAGGACTTTTTACGCAAACTGGATTATAATCATAAATATAATTATGGCTATAACTCAAGCCTTCACTAACGTTTGCCATATTTCCCACAATAACTACATTAGCTTTTTTGAGACGTATGACGCTTCCCAACAAGCCAGCAAAAGGGGACATAATAGTGGCAGCATTTAATCTGTTATTTAGAATCCACTGATGCCACAGCCATGTATTCTTGCTCACATTCTGGGTGCTGTTATATAATTTTGGGGAAAAATTGAGGTTTAGTTTAGATAAATATAATTTATCCTGTACCCCTGGGTCACAGTTTTCAAACTCTGGTGGAAATCTTTCTCTAGGGTGACAGGGAGGGAATACCCTCACTCTTTCCAGAGTACCATTGCATCGAGTTCTTTCCTCATGTTCTTCGCCCGTCTCTACTGGTGCTAGCAATTCTTCTTGCCAGACATATGTCTCGACACGCGTCACCGGCGGAGTTGCTGGTGTCGACCATTCGCCTAGTTGCGGGGCTGGGGGCGAGCCACTAAAAATCATCTCGCCTTCTTGATCGACCTCTACCTTGACAGTCGACCCTGGGGTAACTTCAGGATCAAGCCATGTTGTAACATTTATCTTTCTCAAATTTATGCACTGATTACTGGAAGAATTTTTTACGATATGGAAACATAAGCTATTAACTAAAGTAAAATTTGTGACATTATAAAATTTTGATACTTTACTCACAGCAGGACTACAAGGGACTCCCAATCTATCACATTTTTGAGCAAAAAATACTGGGAGAACTGGGGCTTGTCTATTTACTGGATGGGGTATAGGCCAGGTTCTCACCACTCCCCACAATTTTTCCTGCTGCTTCTAGCATTCTAGCCACAAAATCTGAAAATGGCTCCGTAGGGCCTTGTATTATTTTTGTAAGGTTCCCTCTTACTTCTCCCCTATTGGGCAGCACTTTCCAGGCCTTTCCGGCGGCTAAATTAATTTGTTGGTATACATCTATAGGGTAACCTGTCTGATTGTTTACCCATTGACCATTTCCTGTTAGCATCTCATATGTCCAAGCCTGCTGAGGCATGCCCCTGGCTGCATTTTGTCTTGCTTGGGTCATGCTGCTTTCCATCCACATAGACTTCCACTCTAGGTACTGTCCTGTGGTTAGGACCGCCTTGGTGACTGAACACCAGTCAGTAGGAGTCATACAATGCGCACAGACACGATCTATTAAAGATTGTGTGTAATTAGCATTGACTCCGTAAGATCTTACTGCCTCGGCCAATTCCTTGACAATTTTATAATCTAAAGGTTCATGATATCGCTGTTGGTTGGCATTTTCAAAAACCGGGAACATCTGACTAAGCATCCGTTGGCTCTTCGGCGTCAAAAGAGAATAATTTTGTCCCCCTGAGCTATAGGGGGGTGGTATCTGAGGTGCCGGAGGTATAGACTTAATAGCAGCAAACTCATCGTACCTCCCTCTGTCATATGCAGCCGCCGCCTCCTCCAATTCCTCCTCATCACTTTCGGTAAGGCCTAAAGCCCCTAATTCCTTCCAGGGATAGATACTTCCTGGCACTTTGGATTTGTCTTTAAGCTTAATCTCAGTAGGGGCTTCCTGCCGTGCCCGCGCGGCAGCCCCCCTCTCTCTTGTGGTCCCTCCTGTTTTTGGCTGTTTTGTCTCCGTTTCCTCTCCGGTCTCTGATTCCGAGCCGGTCACGGAGGTTTCCTCTGACTCCGTATTTGTCTCCAATTTTGAGCTCCTGTGTTTTTTCCTTTTAGATCGATCTATTCCCGGATCGTCCTTTTCGGACGTCCTGTTTCCTCGGGTGTGTTCCTGTCCTGCTTCTGACATGCTGTCTTGAAAGTCAATCCACTCACGCTGCCCCTGACGTATCACTTCTGCACAAGCTTCGTCCACTAAGCAACTTCTAACTAGTTTCCAGACCGGTCTCGTGCCCGGTCTTATCTGTCCCTCTTCTTTTGCTCGATCAATGTTTCTTCCCAACTTGTCCCAACATGGGACAGTCAGAGAGCCCGTTGTTAGAAACCATGGTGCAATCTGGTCTATTTCCCTCACAAATTTGCTAAGCGTGCCTTCTGATATCTTCAGTTTACGAGCTAGCAAGATTTGCTGCAAAGTTTTAACCATCTGTTTTATTGGAACATTTCCCATGTCGCCCGTTTATCTACACGGGACTTAAGCACAGGATTTTCTTCTCGGTCTAAACCGAAAGCAGAAGCAGCACTCTCTCTCACACTCAGCCAAGGCCGCCGCAGCCGTAGCGGATAAACATTCACACAGCAGTGGCCTTGCAGAACTCACCCTCTCCGCAGCGCTGATCAGTTCTGAATCCTCCCTTTCGGGGGTCTCCACTCAACCGTCTCGTCGCCTTGTTAAGGACTCGAAATCCTGGGTTTCGGCACCAGCTGTCACGCGCGACCCTCCCACGGCGGAAGATAAGAGGATGAACGCGACACACGACGAGACAAATTGACCAGGATCCTTCTGATAGCGTGATAAGCGGAGTTTATTGATAGCTGCTTCTAGATCCGAGGTCAGCTATGGAAGACCCCGGGCAGGCTAAAAACCCTGGCTTATATATGCTTCGGGGTGACGGGGCTCTCTCAGATAGGCGCAAAGCTCTCCTGCGTCAAAGTCCAGATTGAGCGCATGAGTGGCATAACTTGTTATCACTAACCCTGAAGATAAGGGCGCGGTCCAGCGCCATCTTGTAATGGCGTCCACAGAAACTAATGAGAATGAGCATACATCATATCAAAACTTATGGGACACTGCAAAGGCAGTTATCAGAGGTAGCTTGATATCACTGAATGCATACATGAAAAAAGAAGAAAGGCGTATGACAGATATGTTAACACAAAACCTCCAACAACTAGAACAGAGTCAACAGAATTACCCCTCCAACAGCAAGAGAAAAGAAATAATAAAAATCAGGGTGGAGTTAAACCAGTGGGAAGACAAAAGAACAATGCAAAGGATTAACGCAACTAGAAGCTGGTTTTATGAACGAATTAATAAAATTGACACTCCCCTGGCAAAGCTTACCAAAGATAGAAAAGAGCAAACATCAATAGCCAGGATGAGGGATGAATTGGGGGCAATAACAACAGACCCAAATGAGATAAAAAGGATAATCACAAAGTGCTATGAAGGTTTGTATTCTAATGAATTCAGAAACCTGGAAGACATGGATAAATATTTAGAAAAACTACCTCTCCCTAGATTACCTGAGACAGAGATCAAGAACCTCAACAAACCCATAGCGAAGGAAGAAATAGAGAGTGTCATCATAAATCTACCAAGGAAAAAGGCCCCAGGGCAAGATAGCTACACAGCAGAATTTTACCAAACATTCAGGGAAGAGCTGACACCGATCCTCCACAAAGTATTCCATATCATAGAAAAGAACGGCAAGCTCCCAAACTCATTTTACGAAGCCAGCATTACTTTGATACCCAAACAGGGAAAAGACCCCACAGGTGTAGAGAATTATAGACCAATATCTCTAATGAACATAGATGCAAAAATCCTTAACAAAATATTGGCCAATTGAATACAAAGGTACATAAAACATATCATCCTCCACGACCAGGTAGGATTCATCCCAGGGATGCAGTGATGGTTTAACATCCGAAAATCCATCAATATCATACAACACATCGAGAAAAAAAAGGGTAAAAACCATATGATAATATCCATAGATGCAGAAAAAGCATTTGACAACATCCACCACCCGTTCCTAATCAAAATACTCATGAAGACAGGATTGGAAGGTAAGTTCCTCAAGCTCATACAAGCTATCTATGAAAGGCCAACGGCCAACATCATAGTCAATGGAGAAAAGACAAGAACAATCCCACTGAAAAAGGGTACAAGACAAGGATGCCTCCTGTCCCCTCTTCTATTCAATATCGTTTTGGAGGTTCTGGCTAACAACATAAGACAGCGGAAGGACATCAAAGGGATCCAGTTGGGAGAGGAGGAGGTGAAACTATCGTTATTTGCAGATGACATGATCCTATACATTGAAGACCCCCAAAACTCCAAATTTGGAATACTTACAGCAATAGAGGAATATGGAAGAGTAGCAGGATACAAGATCAATAAACAGAAGTCGGTAGGGTTTCTATACACATCGGACAGGGCCATGGAAGAGGTGATTAATAGGGAAGTACCCTTCACAGTAGCCAAGAACAAACTGAAATACCTAGGAATATATTTAACAAGAAATACTAAAGACCTTTATAAGCATAATTATAAAACCCTATTACAGGAAACCAAAAGTGACCTTCACAAATGGATGACCCTCCCCTGCTCATGGTTAGGTAGGCTGAATATAGTAAAGATGACAGTTCTTCATAAAGCACTCTACAAGTTCAATGCTATACCAATCCAATTACCATCAACCTTCTTCAAAGAATTGGAAAAACTGACCACCAACTTCATATGGAGAGGGAAGAAACCCAGAATTAGCAGAGAACTCCTCAAGAAGAAGGACACAATTGGAGGACTCGCCCTACCTGATTTTAATGCCTACTACACAGCTACAGTGGTCAAAACAGCATGGTACTGACACAATGATAGACACTCAGACTAGTGGAAAAGAATAGAAAGCCCAGGAGTAAAATCATCAGCATATAGACAACTGATCTTCGACAAGGGTCCCCAAAACGTCAAGTGGGAAGCAGATGCCCTCTTTAATAAGTGGTGCTGGAAACAATGGATATCCATATGTAGAAAGATAAAACAAGACGTTTACCTCACCCCATGCACAGGAATACACTCAAGGTGGATCACAGATCTGGAAGTCAAACCACAAACCATCAGGACCATTAAGGAGGGAATCGGGACTAATCTCAGCGCACTGGCCCAGAGAGCACATAGGCTCACTGCACAGGGAAGGGTACACACACAGGTGAACTGGAAATTGACAAACGGGATCTAATAAGAATAAAACACCTGTGCACCTCGAAAGACTTCGCCAAGAGCGTGACCAGGCAACCCACAGACTGGGAGAAAAATTTTTAGTAATGATACATCAGACAAAGGGCTCATTACTAAAATCTACAACACCATCATGACCTGTAAAAAGAGGAAAACAGTTAATCCCCTAAGGAAGTGGGCAAAAGAATTGAGAAGAAATTTCACTAGAGAGGAGATCAATATGGCCAATAAACATATGTGGAAGTGCTCGAAGTCCCTTGCCATAAGAGAAATGCAAATCAATACAAACATGAGATACCACCTAACACCGCTGAGGCTAGCCCAGATCAGTAAATCAGAGAGCAACAAGTGTTGGAGGGGCTGTGGTGAAGTAGGAACCCTCCTCCACTGCTGGTGGTCGTGCAGATTTGTACAGACACTGTGGAAAGCAATCTGGCGATACCTAAAGAAAATGGAAATTGATCTACCTTATGATCCAGCCATCCCTCTACTAGGCATATACCTGGTTGAAGCAGCAAATAAAACACGACCAGTCATATGCGCTCCAATGTATATTGCGGCACAATTCACAATAGCAAAGACTTGGAAACAGCCTAAGTTTCCATCGATAGACGAGTGGATTAGCAAACTTTGGCACATGCACACAATGGAGTACTATGCAGCACTGAAAAGCACCGATGAGCACATGAAACACGTTATTTCATGGGAAGAGCTGGAAGGAATTATGTTAAGCGAGGTAAGCCAGAACCAAAGGAACAGGTACAACATGAGTCCCCTGAGGTAAGTACAATCAGCATGACAGAAATAGAATAAACATCCATCCCACAATAAATGGGGGGTAGCATAGATAGTTGGAGGGAGAGCAGGCCACACTTAGGGAGGTACATGAGAGCCCAGCATAAAGAAGGCGAAGTGGGGCAGGGAGAGGGAGAACCGGGAGGGGGAGAATCAGAATGGATGGTATGGGGGGGTGGACAGGGTACTAACCCACCTGGGGGAGAGTATCGGTTGTGTCCCCACAGATCTGGAACATGCATACGGACCCCACCACGACACACCAAACAAGGAGGGCATCGCAAAGCACAGAGGTCTACACAAAGAGGCTGGACGACACGCTGGCCCAGACCAGAATTAGGCCGACCCCCACACTCGAAGGGAATACCACGGGAAACAAAAATAGATCGTCTGCAGTGGGAAAGGAACTGACCCACCACACCACATCCAGAAGGAAGCTGAAACAAAAGAAGGAGAAAAGACGCAGTGGAGTACACCTGGGTCCACCAAGCCCAAGGTCGATCGACCAGCTAGAAGGACCCATCATACAGAGAGGACCATTCAGCTGGCCACAATACGAGATGCGACAGCCTTCACCAACACATGGCCCTACACGGGACAGCACCTGAGACACAGTGGGGATGTGCGACTGAGCTGACCCCGCCACACTGAGGCAAACACTGGGGGCGTGCAATGGAGCAGCGGAGGAAGCAGAGCAAAGGGATCCCGAGGGAGTATAAAGGATGGACTTCCGGGCCAGGACGTGGCGCCTCACAAGTTACACCTAGAAAAAAATTCTAAAGGCCAACGAACTTACCTTGAACTACTAGCAATTTTTCTTTTAATATTTGCTATCTTTTTGTTTTGTCTTTTTAAAATTCGTTTTGTTTTTAACATTGTAAATGTTGTATGTTAGTGGCTTTTCTGCTTATCAGCATGTCGATGTTGCTTCTGTCAAAACCATGTTCTTATGTGCCACTTGAGCGGAGTCAAAATCATATGCATTTGTATGTACATATTACTATGTCAGCAGGTCCAACTAGACAAGATAGGCTGGACAAATAATGAGAGACAGGACCAACAGTCCTTGAGGGACATGAGAGTATGGGAGGTAGGGGAAGGGAGGAGGTGTCGCCCACACAGGGACAAAGGAAGCGAGTGGTTCAAAACCAGAGGAGGGAGGGGAGGGGAGGACTGGTAGGGAGTGACCAAGAGCAAGGTAACTGAGAGGAATTACTGAAACAAGAATGAAGGCTAAACATGGTAATGGGTCGGGAGGAAAGCGAAAGGAAATAGAGGAAAGGAGTAAGAGGCAAAGTGCACACAGAGAAGCCTAAATACAGACATGTATATATGTAAATATATTTATGATTATGGGGGCAATAGACTTATATACATATATTATAGGTTCAGTAGTAGAGTAGCAGATGTACATTGGGCCTCCTCATGCATAATCCCCCAATACAATAGAACCTTGTCCTGCTAAACAGTCATTGCAGGATACCCACCTTCCCGACATGATCACTGAAGACAGACGTGTGTGTAAGCAAATGTGGTCAAGAAAGCTGATGGTGCTCGCTATCAAAAAGATATAGAGTCTGGGGTCTTAAAGGCTTAAAGGCAAATAAGCGGCCATCTAGCTCAGAAGCAACAAAGCCCACAGAGAAGAAGCACACGGCCTAAGCGAATACAAGGTGTTGAATGGACCATGTAGCAGACACCAAGGAACAGAAGCAATCATTGTGTGATCACCTTCCTCACATAATCGCTGAAGATGAAAGTGTGCATAAGCAAGTGTGGTGAAGAAAGCTGATGGTGCCCGGCTACTGAGAGATATAGCATCTGGGGACTTAAAGGCTTGAAAGCAAACAAGCGGCCATCTAGCCCAGAAGCAACCGAGCCCACACGGAAGCAGCACACCAACATAGGTGACCGTGAAGCGCAGAGGAGACCAGGTCTCCAACAACAAAGGTGGGGTGGTGGTGAGAATCACATCACCGTGAAAGAGGGGGAGTTCGTGATGGGGACCCAATGCCCATCTGTAGAGAGCTGGACACCCCTTCCAGAAGGGCAGTGTGGAGGAGATGGGCCACTCAGGGTTCATTGTAGCAACAATGAAACTCAAAACCTTCCTCTAATTCCTGAAAGCTTCCTCCCCTCCCAATCATCATGACCCAATTCTACCTTGCCTTGCGGGCCTGGTTATACCAGAGGATGTACAGCGGTGCAGTGGGGATCTGGAGGCACAGGGAATCTAGGACAGATGAACCCCTCAACACCAGCGGTGGGAGTGGCGACACCAGGAGGGAAGGGGGTGTAGAAAGGGAGAACCGATCTCGGAGATCTATGTGTAACCTCCTCTCTGGGAGATGGGCAATGGGGAGGCAGGTGAGGGGAGACGCCGGGGAGTTTAAGATAAGATATAATAATTATTTATAAACTATCAAGGGACCAGGGGTGGGATCGGGGAGGGAGGGGGACGGGGGAAAAAAAGGGAAACCGAGCTGATTCCAGGAACCCAAGTGGAAGGTGAATTATGAGAAAGACGAGTGCAACGAATGTATAAGGGTGCTTTGCTCAATTGATGTATGTACAGACTGTGATAAGAGCCTATGAACCCCAATAAAAAGATTTTTTTAAAAAGAAACACACAAACAAACAAAAAAGAAGATATAGGAAACCTCAATGAATATATAACACATGGAAAAATTAAATGATTAGAATCAGTCCTTTTTGTGGGGTAGGAGTATATTGGGAGAAGGCTTTCAGAGTGTCAGGTTCACATTCAATAATTCATAAACATTTTATTTCAACTCACCTATTGTGATCTTCTCAAGGTACCATCATAATTCCTTTACGTGTTTTTTTATTGTAATTCCTCTCTTGTGCCTAAGTATCCGAAATTTGTTCTTGGGCAAATGCTATGTCTTTGTGTTTTTTAAAATGTTTGGTTATTAAACAGAGGTGAGTTCCACTCCAGATTTGAAGGATGATTAAGACTTGGGGATGGTGCTCCAAGATATGCAAGAGATAAAAGAGAAAAACAAAAAAACTACAATATCCAATTTTATACTATTCACCCAATTATTGCTCTGTTTGAACCCTAAGTTGCTGCTATTCCGTCCATCCATCTTTTTTTAAATTAATTAATTAATTAATTTTTTTTGAGTTATAAAAACTTTACTTCAACTAAAACTGTTTTTTCAATTAATATTATACCAGATGTCTCTGAGACTGTGTGAAATTTCTTTCTTTCTTTTTTTTTTTTACATTTTATTAGGGGCTCATACAACTCTTATCACAATCCATACATATACATATACATACATCAATTGTATAAAGCACATCCGTACATTCTTTGCCCTAATCATTTTCTTTCTTTCTTTTTTTTAAAATCTTTTTATTGGGGTTCATAAGGCTCTTATCACAATCTGTGCATACATCAAATGAGCAAAGCACACTTATACATTCGTTGCACTCGTCACTCTCATAATTCACCTTCCACTTGGGTTTCCGGAATCAGCTCGGTTTCTCTTTTTTTTCCCCCATCCCCCTCCCTCCCCGATCCCACCCCTGGTCCCTAATAAAATGTAAAAGAAGAAAAGAGAAAAAAATGATTAGGGCAAAGACTGTACAGATGTGCTTTATACAATTGATGTATGTATTAACAATTTATTGGGGCTCATACAATTATTTTCACAGTTCATACATATACATACATCAATTGTATAAAGCACATCTGTACAGTCTTTGCCCTAATCATTTTTTTCTCTTTTCTTCTTTTACATTTTATTAGGGACTCATACAACTCTTACCACAATCCATACATATACATACATCAATTGTATAAAGCACATCCATACATTCCCTGCCCCAATCATTCTCAAGGCATTTGCTCTCCACTTAAGCCCCTTGCATCATGTCCTCTTTTTTTTTCCATCCATATTTTTGCTGGCCTTTCTCTTTTTTGTTGACATAGTAACCTTTCCAGGGACTCGTCTCTCCTGATAACAGGTCTAAAACTGGAGTGGCAAAGTCTTCTCATGCTGAATTCTAAGGGGTGTTCTGGCTGCACTACCTCCAAGACAGAGTTATTTGTTTTTCTGGCGGTCCATGCTTTCAATAGTTTTTATAGCATCATAATTCAAATGCATCGGTTATTTATGTTCATTATTAATAGCCAAATGACTTAGGGAAGCAAAAAGTTTGTTTTTTCTAAAGCAAAGAAAAAGCATACAAATTGGAAAGGAAGAACAGAAATCCAATTAGAAAATGATATGATACAATACATAAAATATGTCAAAAACAAAAGCAAACCACCAGAAAGCTCTAGGTGCCAATAAATTAATCAGCAAAGTAACAGGTATAAGGTAAACAAGTGAAAACAAACATTGTATTTCACCAAACCAGTAATGAAAAATATAAAAAGAAAATCCAGACAATGTTCTATTTACAGTGTCAACTGAAAGAATAAAAGATTCAAAAGTAAATTTAATCAAGGAGATGAAAGTCATGTAGATAAGAAATCATCAACATTACTGAAAGATGCTGGATAAAATTTAAAAAATGGAAAGAAACTCATTTTTCTGGATTAAAAAACTTAATATTGTTAAAATGTCAATAAAATATAAATATGTCTATGGAAAAAAAAGTTTATAAGAGAACATTCTATTGAAAAAACAGAGTTGTTGGTCCTAGTTAGAATACAAAAATGAAAGTACCATTGCCATGTTCACACTCTAAATCCAACATTCATTATAGAATGTATAATAAATAGAAAGTGTAGACAAGAGCCTTAAATGACTTCAGGGTATGTAATAAAATTCCCAGAAAAGGATAGAGGCATGGGTCTTAAACAGAATTTGAAGTTGTCTCATATGTGAATGTCAGTAGGTTGAGAAATACCCAACTCAATGTAATCAATAGAAGAAATATATCCCAAAGATCTATACATATGGTAAGAGGGAAAATACATTTAAAAACTAGGTTTTCCAAATAAACATCTATCAAGAGTGTGCCAGGTCTAAGAATGACTTGCCATTTTCTCAAAATACAGTGCACACAAAGGACCACGGAACCCATCGCCTACATTATGCAGAGATATCAAACCAAAAGAGGAAGTCCCATGTAAAATGAGGAGGACAAGAAATAGTCTGTCATCTCTAGAGGAGAATTTTCCAATTAGAACACCAATGGTAATGCTGAACCTTCCTTGAAATGCACAACAGTTAATATAATTTCTGCGCAACATACCCCCCTTCTCCTTCCCTCAGGATCATAGTCTTCCAAAAGTTGTGAAAAAAAGGAAAACTTTTTAATTACATTTCTCAGTGAACTATTTGAAAGTCAATTATCCTACTCTCATAGATTAAAAGTTCTTCTCTCTTCCCTGGCGTCCTCAGAATGGTATGATTTACCTTTAAAATAGAGTGCCAAGAGGTCATTTCCTGGCAACATTCAGAAAAAAAGATTAAGATTTTCTTTTCTATCATTTTTCATCCACAAATTAATACATGTTTTCTTCCTGTCATCATTTATATTCAAGGAATATATAGAGATAATAGTATATAAGTTTATTAGCTCAAAAAAGTAGATTGGCTTAATTCTGGAAAATTACATGTTACTACTGAAATGTTCTCTGAAAGAGATCAATTTAAAAATAATAATAATAATAAATAAATAAGCCACCATTCCTGGCAGGTACAAGCCACATATGGGTGCTCATTAAATAACAGCTAATATCATTCCATCATTTCTGAAAAATGCCAAGTGCAAGAATTTAAAAATAATTACTAAACAATCCTTTAATAAGTAGTCTACTTACATCAGACTATAAGCTAATGTTTACTTTGGAAGAGGCAAGATAAATGATTTCTAACAAAAGCTGCCTCTGCAATCATTATATTAGAAATAATTAATATGTAAAATATATAGATAGGTCCTAGTAAATGGCAAAATATTTCCAAGACAAAGTTTTATAACAAAAATAAGGGAGGGATGGGCGCATTTAATATAAATACTGAATACATATTGTGATGGAATTCTAACAATGCTGGCTTCAAGGAATAACATACTTTATTGAATGAGACTTCTTGGAAAATCAGAGGTCAATTCTTCAGTTATTTAAACAGTTCTACTTGAAGACCAAAAACGTGTGGTTGAATATACAAGATAGTTATCAGCACAGGTCATTTTAAAGTGCAAAACACGCATCAAATGAGATATCTGCAGTTACATTCTCACTTCAGGATCGTGTGCAATATGCACCTTTTTCTAACTTTGGGTTAAAATATCTACTAAACTGTGGTCTTTTAGGCCTTGTTCCATCTGCCAGTTCTTTCAGATCCTCAGGAGACAGTAGATGATACCGCATTCCACTCATCACCATCTTAAGGCACTCAGGGTTGTCTTGAATGAAGGATTCAGCTGGGACAGTTTTACATCAGAAATTCTTCCAGATGAGAGGAAATCTGACATTAGCGAGGACATCCACCATAAAAGGCTGGCGATTCAGCGCATCGTGTCTCAGCCTGACTGGCAGCATCATAAACCTACTCCTCTGCGCTCACTGTAAGAGAGTCCTGGTTGAGGAGACGTGTTACTCGCTGAGCATCAAGTTGGAGAAACTCCTCAGTTTTGGAAACGTCAGTGAAATGCTGGTGAATAAAGGCGTCTGCAGTGGCTTTCAACTCAAGACAGTCTAGAAGCGCTGCTAGAACGCTTAGACCAAGACGGTTTGAAGCATCCGCTTGCTCTTTCAAAAATCAACACACGTTCTTCACAGGCTGAATCTGGTACTGGTTTGCGGCATCCAACAGAGACTGCACGTTGCTGCTATTCACAGAGATCCTAGCAGTGAAAGCACATTCCACCAGGTGTTCAATAATGTCAGGTCGGCGGCGTCTTTGAGTTCTACATCAAAGGACTTTGATTCGAACGTGTCAGTTGTGAACATGACGCTAAAAACTGGGCTGGCTGCAGTCAGGATCACACGATGAGCAGGGAACCATGAGAGTCACATCACACAAAGTTCTCCGTCTTCACATGTCATTCATGACCGCCATGGAGCCCGCCAACAATTTCGCTTCTTCCCAAGAGGCAGGTTTCTTCTAAGTCTTTCTTTTGCTGCTCTGCCCCACCCTGGAGGCTGACATCCTGCCTGAGCTTGGCTCGGGTCCAGGGCTTTCCCGACCTGGTGCGGGCTGTGGGCTGTGGGCTGCAGGCTGCGGACTGAATCTTTGCAGCTGCAGCCTCAGCCACAGGTGTGGGCCCTTTTGAGGGGACTGCTTCTTCCTGGCTCCTCCCTGAGCCCCGCCCCAGGCCCGCCAGGCCCCACCCACTCCCTCAACAGGCACCTGTTGGTGCAGCAGCAGAAATGGGCGGGGCAAGAGCTGCCTTGAGAGGAAGTGAAGGCAGAGACTCTACTCCTCCCTGACCCCGCCAGCTCCTCCCACCCCAGGTCAAGCCCAGACAGGGCCGGAAGTAGCGGTGTCTTAGCTGGAGCTGCAGCTCACAGCGAGGATTCCACTGTCTGTGTGCTCTGCTCGCAGTGCCGCAGAAGCGCCTATAGCTTGAGCACCCTGTTGCCGGCGCTCCCTGGTGGGAGGCCCTGGGCTCCGGGACATGTATGTGGGCAGAAGCTATTTTATTCCAGCTGACTAGGGTGCAAGCGCCCTTTCTCTCCCCCAGGAACCCTGCCAGCGCTTCTCTTGGTTAGAGGTGGGCCTGTGTCCCTGAGGCCGGTCCTATTTCCTCGTTTGGGGTTCATGATGGAGAAAGGGGAGCCCGGCTGGGGTTTTGGGTTTTGGGGTTCCCTGATTCTCTCTTTGTGGGTCTCCTAACCCCCCTCCCTTGTTTCCATCCACACAGCGGCGCCTTTCCCCAAGACACCTTGTGCCTCCTCAGCTCAAATGTGAGCCTCGGGGTCTTGTTCTGCTGACCTCCCTCTGGACATGACCAGAGTCTGTTCTAGGTGCAAGATCTCTTGCTGGGTCCATGACAAAGACATCTTCCCTGGCTTTTAAAATATTGATGGTCTCTCTTTCTCTTACTCCATGTTAATACTTTTATCGATATATTACTATGTTTTGTTTTTCCTTACCACTAAATTTTGTTTCTGTTCGTTATCGTTTCTGATGGGTTTCTCAGTTTTTGAAGCACAGGAGTGGTTGCCTACAGATAAGAAATGATGGGAGGGTTTTTAGGGATGCCTAGTTCGGGTGGGGGTGGGTGGTGTCTGAGTTAGGGAAGGGAGGGGATTAGGGGAGCAAAGAATGAAGGAAGGAGTAAACTGAGCACTAGAACTAATGGTGACGACAGGAGTCATTTTAAAGGCGATTTAATCATGGTGGGAAAAAAAAGACAATGTTGTGAAATTGATTGTTGTAATAATTGTACAATTCTTCTTGAGATGTTTGAATTATGGGATATATGCATTAAGTGCCCCAAAAGATATTCAAAAAGAAAAGAAGGTCTCCATCATGAAAACCATCGAACTAAATAAACTATGCTTGAATCAAAAACCAAAGCGAAACAATCAAACCAAAAACTAGTTAGTGCCAAAGTGTTTCACTTCGTTCTCTGGGATTAAACCGGAAGTGGCCCTGAAACGGGCCCTTGGGTTTTGAACGTTGTGAGGCTGAAGGACAATTTCCTTGGAGCTGGTGTAGTGGTCGTTGGCCCTGGTGCCCTCGGCCATGGCGCGCTTGGCCAGCTGTCCAGGTAGTAGCAGGTGTACAGCCATCTGGATGTCCCAGGCTGTGATGTTCGAGCAGTTTGGATTATGGAGTTGAGATGCCTGGTGGGTGATGTGCACAAAGGTGACATTGGTCAACGAGTTCACGATGCCCACGGCCCTGGACGAGATGCTGGAGTCTGAGTGGACCTACTTGAGCACCTTGTGCACATACACAGAGTAGGTCTCCTTGGTCCTTCGCTGACATTTCTTATGTGCTTCCTTTGAGCCATAGCTGCAGCCTCCTAGTGGTCCCTCCCCAGGAAGGCAGGGACTTAGCAGGGTCAGGTGGGTTGTTTGACTGGGACGGTCACCTGGAAAAGGTAGTGTAGGTGTCCTAAGGTGAGCTTAGGGAGGGCAGAAACTCTTGTGGAGCAGAAGGGTAAAAGTTTGCTTGATCTTAATTTTCAGTACGAATACAGACCGTGAAAGCAGGGCCTCACGATCCTTCTGACCTTTGGTTTTTAAGCAAGAGGTGTCAGAAAAGTTACCACAGGGATAACTGGCGTGTGGTGGTCAAGCATTCACAGCGATGTCACTTTTTGTTCCTTTGATGGCAGGTCTTTCTATTGCTGTGAAGCAGAAGTCACCAAACATTGCATGATTCACCCACTAGTGGGGAGTGGGAGCTGGGTTTAGACTGTCTTGAGACAGATTAGTTTTACCCTACTGGTGATGTTTTGTTATCATGGTAACCCTGCTCAGAAGGAGAGGAACCGCAGTTTTCCATTGGGTGTCTGTGCTTAGTTGAGGAACCAATGGGGCGAAGCTGCCATCTGTGGGATGAAAACAGAAAGATTCTTAAACTGCTGGAAGGCTAGGACACCACCAGGGAGCCTCCATTTTGGCTTGGATAACCTCCAACCCTGCCAGTCTGGGCTGTGGCTGTCTGTGGCTGCGAGTCCCCACTGTGCACTAGGACAAGAAAGGTTGCAGCCCCCTCACCTGCCTGTCACTCACCTCATGTTGGTGGTGATCCTGGTGCTAAACTATTGGTAGACATCCTGCTTCTTGGCCAGGGTTTCCTATGGAGCACAGCAGCTCCCTCCCTGTGATCGATTGCTGCCCTAACAGGACCTTCCAGTTGACCTCCCATGTGGCGATGAGAAAAATAAGTCCCCACTCGGTCCCAGTGGAAGAGGACAGGGCTCCTAATGGACTTGCCCAAGGCTCATGTACACATCGGAGCATTTCCAGCTGGTTGCCCGAGTGGGACTTCTGGTCGATCTCCCAAGTGGTGGCTAGAAAGATGACTAAGCCCCACCTGATGCCAGTCTATCCACCTTTTGCAGCAGGAGCAGCCTGAGGTCTCAGGTGAGGCCAACAGGGACTTTGATAACAGGTTATTTCTCATCTCCTAGAAAGTATTAGTGAGTGTTCTTTCAAAACTATTGTTATGTATGGACCCAATAACTTGAACTTAAACAAACAAACAAAAAACAGGGGGGGGAAAGGTTTATTCATCCTATGTGAATAATCTGCTCTCTAGATGCCAGAATATTTAATTTTCATATGTCTTACAGTTAGTCTGGAAGGGCCTCATGAAATTTTATTTTGATTCAATTACACATAGACCTTCTAAGCAGCCTGAAACCCACTCAGCTATCATTAGTCTCTTGTTCTGCTGGATCCTTTGATCTCCCATATGACCCCTTAATATAGAGGCCTATATGATTTACACTTCCCTTTACTGATTACAAGGATCTACATGTGACCTCCTCCCTGGAAGCGGGACGGCAGAGAAGGGGGGAAAGGGAGACTCCGTATAGGGCAAGATATGACAAAATAACGATGTATAAATTACCAAGGGCACATGAGGGAGTGGGGAGCGGGGAGGGAAGGGAAAAAAGAGGACCTGATGCAAAGGGCTTAAGTGGAGAACAAATGCATTCAGAATGATTGGGGCAGGGAATGTATGGATGTGCTTTATACAATTAATGTATGTATATGTATGGATTGTTATTAGAGTTGTATGAGCCCCTAATAAAATGTTTAAAGAAAACAACTTTAGAGGGCCTTACATTTATACTATTTTAAAATTTTAGTGTGAAAACACATACATGTAAAATAGAATTTAATATTATTTAATATCAATGTATAATTGTAAAACAAATTAAATTATCTATAAACATTAAAAAAAGAAAGACAAAATGTCATTTACAACCGATGACTGTGTGCTGTCCTTACACTAGAGCCCACATTCATGAATATACTCTGCCGTGTGGCATCCCGTGTGGAGCTTAGAGAAGCGCCTTCAGCTCACCTCCAAAAGAATGGTATAATGAGGGGTAGGAAGTCCTTACTGATTTTGTTGTCACCTTGTTTGTTCCTTTTTTTAAACTAATGAAACCTCTTCCCTTTTTTAACAAGAGAAATAATAACTTTGTAAACATAACTAGTACACTAGCATGTCTTTGTGCATGTCTTGGGTGTTTATTTGTGGTTTCTGGAGCTATTGTCATATTAGCTGCCATTGAGTCAGTTCTGTCTCACAGGGACTGAGCGTAAAACAGAACAAAACACTGCACTCTCCTGTGCCAACCTCATAATTTAGGATGAACCTGTTGTTGCAGTCACTTTGTTAGTCCATTTAATAGATTCCTATTTTTCACTGCCCCTCTGCTTTACCCAACTTAATGTCCTACTCCGGGGACTGCTCTGTTGATAACTTGTCCAAAGTATATAATATGAATTTTCACCATCTTTACCGCTAAGTAGCCCTCTGATAATACTTCTCTGATATTACTTCTGCCAAAACAGACTTGTTTGTACCATGGCTATTCATGATACTTATGGTATTCTTGGCCAGAACTACAACTCAACCACATTGATTATTCTTCTGCCTGCCTAATTCAGTGCCCATCTTTCACATGCAGAGGAAGCCATTGACAATAGTATATTTTGGTCAGGTGAACCCAATCTTCAAGGTAGTATCTTTTTAAAAAAAATCATTTTATTGGGGCTCGTACAATTCTTATCACAATCCATACATACATCCATTGTGTCCAGCACATATGTACATTTGTTGCCATCATCATTCTGAAAACAGTTGCCTTCTACTTGAGCCCTTAATATCGGCTGCTCATTTTCACCTTCCCTCCCCACTCCCCACTACCTCATGAACCCTTCATAATTCTTAAATTATTATTTTGTCATATGTTACACTCTCTGATGTCTCCCCTTGCCCTGTTCTCTGGTGTCCATCCCCCAGGGAGGAGGCTATATGTAGATTCTTGTAATCAGTTCCCCCTTTGTAACTCACATTCTCTCCACTTGCCATCGCCATTCCCACCACTTTTCCTGAAGGAGTCATCTGTCCTGAATTCCCTGTGTTTCCAGTTGCTATCTGTACCAATGTACATCCTTTGGTCTAGACAGATTTGTAAGGTAGAATTGGGATCATGATAGTGGGGGTGTGGAGGAAGCATTTAAGAACTAGAGGAAAGTTCATCGCTGCTACCCTGCTCCCTGACTGGCTCATCTCCCCACAACCCTTCAGTAAGGGGGTGTCCAGTTGACTACTGATGGCCTTTGAGAGTCCCCTCTGTACTCACCCACATTTACAATGATAGGATTTTTTGTTTCTTGATGCTTGATACCTGATCCCTTCTCCAGCCCATGGTTACACAGGCTGATGTGTTTCTTCCTTGTGGGCTTTTGTTGCTTCTGAACTAGATGGCCACTTGTTTATCTTCAAGCCTCTAAGGCCCCAGATGCTGTATCTTTTGATAGCTGGGTACCATTAACTTTCTTCCTCAAGGTAATATCTTTCTAACACTGTAAAGAGGTGTTGTTCCCCTGATTCATCCAATGCAATGTAGCTATTGATCTCTTGACTGTTACTATCACCATTTGGGGTGATTTTTAGGGATTTTTTTTCATAAACTAACTTTTTCTGGAAGGAGTTAAAATTACTCAAGCTTAGATTAAGAATGTTGATCAAGGTAGGATTCTGATCATGACAGTGGAGGGGGGGAGAGGAAGGTTTTTGGAAGTAGAGGAAAATTATATATTTCATCATTGCTACATCGCACCCTGACTGGCTCGTCTCCTTCCCAAGACCATTCTGTAAGTGGATGTCCAGTGGCCTACACATGGGCTTGCAAGTCTGGCTAGACCAGAGGATGTACACTGGTACAGATGGGAACTGGAAACACAGGGAATCCAGGGCAGATGATCCCCTCCGGACCAGTGGTGTGAGTGGCAATACTGGGAGGGCATAGGGAGGGTGGGTGGGAAAGGGGAAACCTATTTCAAGGATCTACATCTGGCCTCCTCCCTTGGATACAGAAAACAGAAAAGTGGGTGAAGGTTGATGTGGGACAGAGCAAGATATGACGAAATAATAACTTATAAATTATCAAGGGTTCATGAAGGAGAGGGGAGTGGGGAGGGAGGGGAAAATGAGGAACTGATGCCAGGGGCTTGGGTGGTGAGTAAACGTTTTGAGAATGATGAGGACAACGAATGTGCAAATGTGCTTTACACAATGGATGTATGTATGGATTGTGGTAAGAGTTGTATGAGCCCCTAATAAAATGATTTTTAAAAAAGAATGTTGATCAAGTAGGTCCAACCTTGTTCTTTAACCAGCCTGCCTCATAGCTCTGAGATTGAAACCTGGACTTAAGACCTAGGGGAATGGTGAGCCTTATATTCCAAATATTTATGATGACTGGACATGACAGAGTCAAAGATAAATTGTGTATTTTTCTAGTAGCCTGACTTGCATACTAGTTTTATAGGGATGCAAACATACACCCCTGTCAAATAACTGCCACTTCACAACTCCCTGACTAAGAAACTCTCTGGGGGTTGAAAAGGGCAATATCAATGACATCAAACCAGGATATCCAACTAGCCACTTCAGGCTAATATCTCCCTAATTTATCACAGCTTAGCCTCTTCCCGTCACATTCATTTTGTGTTCCTACCCCTCCAGGCTCCTGATGGAGCAAGTTTCACAAGTGCATGCCAAGATACTAGTTTTCTATCTCTCCCTAACAATCCAAAACTATGGGTGAGATGTGGGTGTTATAATCCGATAATCAGGGAAAAGGATAAAAACATGTAAAGGGGAAGAAATTGTTGGTAGAAAGGTACACAGATCGTATCAGCACTGAAATAATTGATCACACCTCATAATTCTATAAATTTTTAAAGTACATTGTAAATGTTTTTATAGCAATAAAACTAGCATAAGAATATTGTAGCAGTGAGTTTCTTGACTTGGCTTGAAAACAGATTCTTCCTGAAAATTCACCTATTTTGATAACAAATTAAAGTGTGTGGGTTCCTCTTCGAAGTCAACCATTCAAAACCTAGGCCAACACTCAGCTTAAGTATTGAACTCCCAAGGCTATACAGTAATCCAGGGTCATAATTGCCTTTCAGGAACACCTGGAATCCATTCGTCCTCTGAGACTAGGAAATACCTGATTCTATTACATGAATGTCAATTAAGGGGACCTGATGAAGAGAAGAATGGACTCTATTAGGATAGCATGGGCTCTGTCTTTAAAATAAATACCTCAGGTTGAATACTAATCTTCAGCTCAGGGGCACAGGGTGGTCACTCCTTAGGGCAAGAAGTGCTGGCCAACAACTTGACATACCTAAGTGATCACTCCTCTTATGTTTCAGGTTGCAGATTGGCCACACATACCAAAATACAGGCCATTCTTGGGAGCCAGAAACCTGGGACTGCTGTCTTGCACACTTAAGCATCACAAGGATTTGAACTTCTGAATGGTTGTGAACCAAATCCATTCACCTGGCTCCAAATTTACTAGTGTCTCTGCTTTTTATTTAGAGAGTGCATTGATTTGACTTCCCGAAGCTGTACTACAAAATGGTGAGTACTACGTAAACCTAGGGTATTTGCATTATACAGAGTAAGGTCAGATAGGAATCACTGGAAACCTGAGGTTAGATTATAAGGTAAAAGTGTGATGGGCAGAGGACAAGGGATGGAGTTTTATGAAGCAGTCTATTGCTATCAGATGCATATGTGGTTCCAAGCACTGGATAACTGTGATTTTCCTTATGTGCCTTGAGGCTTGTTACATAAGGTATCAGCATCCCAGTTTGGGCCTTGAATTTTTTGAATGTGCAATAAACTTCCTGAGTAGTGTCTAGATATAAAGTTCTACCAGAGGACATGGATTCTTAGCTCATCCAGACTCACCATTGCTTCTTCACTACAGTTTTCTTTATTCCATCAGGCAGTGAAATATTTTCTTTAGATTTTTAAAGATGATAGAGTTGACTCTTACACTGTTGGAAGTATCTTCTCATGGCCTCATTAAATGAATGTGTCTGATTGAAATGTGTCCATTTGGTCAATAAGTCGGAATTCCTATTCCTTATATTTATTTATGGTGATAGTAAGCCCTGTTGAAACATTCCTCACTAATAATGTCCCTTTGTACACAGAATGAAATCCTGCCTAGGTTTGCAATGCCTTTACCTTGCCTTACATAATTATTATTGTGTTATTATTAAAAACACAGCCACTGAAGGTGGTTCTATTTTTCTTGACCTTTTTCAAAAAACAAACAATTGTGTCTCTTTCTTCAGAGGATCCCATTCATAGCATATCCCATGTATTGAGGATGATACCTCATCATCTTTGCTTTTTAGTAGCATTTGTCCTGTACTTATTCCTAGAGACCAAAATAAAAAATTACAAACTCATTGCCAAAGAAGTCATTCCAACACAGAGTAGCTTTAAAGTTGTGGGCAGAGCTGCCCCGGAGGTTTCTTGTACTGTAACTATGTATGGGCATAGAACATTAGTCTTTCTCCAGTGAAATGACTGATAGTTTCAAAGTACTGACCCAGCAGTTAGCTCACTGTACTACCATTGCTCCATTATCCATGATAGGTTTGTTTATTCTTCTTGCTGTCTGTGGTATACTCAATATTCTGCACAAATATCATAAAAGTCACATGAATTAATTTACATTTTTCTGATTCATTGCCTATTTGAAAACATGCATATGGGGTGATGAAAATACCATGATTGAGTCAAGCTCACCTTAACTCACTAGATGACATTTTTGATTTCTGCACTCTAAGTAGGCCCTTGGCAGAAGATTGACCAATATAATATATGCTTTGATTTCTTGACAACTGTTTCCAAGGATACTGATTATGGATTCAGTAACATATAAATCTTGATTTAAAATCATACTCAAACTCTTCTGGGGTTGCTTATTAATTCAATTGTGGGGATTTTTGTTTTCATTTTGCTGGGTTGTTATAGCAATGTTCAATGCTATAATCATTTATCTTCATTAGTAATTTCTTCACATTCTCCTCACGTTCAACCAGAAAGATCAGATTCTACTTCACAACTTTTTAAGGTGATTGTCTCTTATCCATATGCCTGATTCAGATGATTTATTTCAAAATATATTAAATATAGATGGTGCATTTCCTGATTTTAAAATATGCAATATCCCATTGTTCTGTAAATAGCTTCCTTTTCTCCCTACTGTAACAATTACCATAATGACAAGAAGACAAACCAACACTGTTATGGTATTCTATTAATGGAATCTTTTACTGAAATCATTTGATAGCACCCATATATCAGAAGTTCTAATTCCAGAAGCTATTTTCAATTCATTTGAATGCCAAGCAATTCCGTTGATCTAAAATTGCAGCTCTATTTTGTATTAATTTCAGCAGAATTTTACATGTGTATCATAATATTGTTTCAAAATTTTCACGTCTATTTAAATATCTCCTTTTTTAAAAAACGCACATCAATATGGATAACCACCAATCTTTGGACAAATACTTGTTTTCCAAATTTGAGCACATAGACCATTTCAAGATTTGCATGTGTTTTTTTAAACATATTAATTGGTATTCAGTCAATTACTCAAGACAGGTTTATCTGGAATACTTCAGAGCACATTTGAATTATATATTGAAATCTTTCAGTTCTTCATTGTATGTTATTTCCTGAAGTGCTTAATGAGAAGCAAAAAAAATATCTGGCAAATCAATAAGATGCCAGTCTTGCAGTATTTATTAATTGTTAATATTTCAACATTCACTTTATATATATATATATATATATATATATATATATATATATATATACAGAGAGAGATATCACTATGGAAAGTGTTTCCCCTCCTCTCCGTATATACACTCACCCCTTATCTCTCACACACCCACATACCACAGAGAGAGATGAGGAGAGAAATAGAAAGAGAGAGATGTTATGGAATATGTTGTTTATAGTAGAGAATTTCTGAACTATTATAAACTCTTAAGTTACGTTGTAGACTGGATTTGAGCAGTCCGAGTGGGTAGTGATAAGCTTACTATTTTAAAAACTTGAGACTTCACAAAGTAAGTAGAAAAAATGGAATTAAAGGTAATGGAAGATTTTCACAAACATGTTGAAGGTTTTTCATATTGGTAAGTCTATGAGATGAGATGAAACCTTTGGAGAGGTGAATATATATGGCTAGGGAGTTAGAAAAAAATGAGCAAAACCTAAGGTAGACCTTATAGAATTCATAACCATGTGTCAAATCACAATGAAATGGAAATTTCTCAGGATTATATGCCTAATTTTTCTGTTCAAACATATTTCAATGCTTAGTCCTCAGATGAAAGAGATCCTGTGGTTTATTTTTGGTCACAGTGACTGTTGAGGCTGTGGCTGTGGATTTTACCCCAGAAGAATGGACATTGCTAGATGATTCTCAGAAGCAACTCTACAGAGATGTGATGGTGGAGACCTTCACAAACCTAGCTATATTTGCTAAGAATAACTTCATTATTTCAAATTAATTCCTTATTTGCCAAATATACCCTGTTGTTGCCCTGTCAATGGGCAAAGGGATAGGAGGAATACCTCGTTAAATATGACAATTCAGTTAGTTTTCTCTCTGGGAAAATTATATTGTAGGTTTCCCATGATAACAAATGTTTACATATTACACTCTACCCAGCAAGTATTTCAATTACTACCAGTATTACCCCCTGGTGAATAGGTATCTGTGGAACTTTCAAACTGCGCAGACTAGCAATAATGAAGAGTTGTTCCACTTCCGGAATATAAACTGACAAACGTGAATCATAATGGAATATTATCTAATATAGTGCCAGAAAAAGAGTCCAGGTGGTTAAAAGATATTCAAAGCCTTATCTTTCTCCCTCTAAGCTGGGTTGTGATATCAAACTTCTGATGTTGCAGTCCGTGGCACAATGTGCACTACCTATGCCACTGGGCTTTACTGTGTTGCCTAAACATTTCAGGGGGGAAAAGTTATTTTGCAAATAATTCATACCTGCAAATAATTCAGAGATTTTGAAAATCAAAGTATTGGATCAGTTTCAGGAAAATGTTCATTAGACATTCTTTTTATCTGTCATGCGTGCAATGTTGGTAAGACTTATTTTGTTCTCTCAGAGCAGTAAGAGAAGTGTTGCGGGACAGTGCAGAAGAGTCATCCAGGCCCACTGTGTCAAGAAAGCATTGCACACATTCTACTCTTATGGAAGAAACTGCATTTGATAAATTTGTTAGAAAAAGTCTCATTTAACTAGGAAGATAATTCTTCATATATGCCTTCCCTTGATTATTTGTTAATTGTAGGCATAATGATAGTACCTACGTTCATGAAAGATTAAAGAAAAGAAAATCCATCAAATTATTAAAGTTATATCTGCCTTTTGTTCACTCCCTTTTTAATTTGATTTTTTATTTTTTATTACAAGTTACGGTATATGTGATACTGTTCCTTTTAATCTTCAGGTTGAATTTACTTGCCAATTGCTTTTGGAACATTTTCACAAAAGGTGACAAAGTATTTCTTGTTTCACAGTTTACTCTTTTCTTTGTTTAAAGCTTTTCTTTTTTTTTTTCACGCTGTGACCTTCATCTCATTTCTGCTTCTTAAATGTTCATGATTAGGAGAGGGATGATGGCGGACCACGTGACCCGCATACTCTGAGGGCTCTTTCAAACAAGATGGCTTTGGTGTCCAGGTAGCTGAGTGATAGGAGTCTGGTGAGTGAAAGATCCCCCTGGGGCAGAACCCCACCCCCAACCTACGCATTTGTCCTGAACCGGGGCATCGGTGACCCAGGATCCCATTCTTGGGATATCTCAGGTCATCAGGCCTCCACCACCATGGTAGAGACCAGCTATTGCCTCACTCTACCCTGAGACCAGGACCCCATGCTCGGAGTCGCTTGGTTGCTCTGCCAACACACACGCAGCTGTGGTGGGACTCCCTACAGCAGCTTCCCACTCATGGGACCCTACTAGGAGAGAAGTTTCCCTTTACCACAGTTTCCCTCTCCCTACGTGGCAGCCATCTGTCCTTGGGCCCGGTTATCTCCCTCCATTCACCCAGGACCCCGTAACTCACCTGCAATCTATTGGTGACCTCCACAGGGATGATCTACCTGCCTGGCGACCTCCACAGGGATGATCCACTCCATTGCAGCCTCCGACCTCTCCACCAGCACCCCGTTTGCTCAACCACCCACCCTCATTATCTTAGCTCCTGCTCCATTCCCTGCCTGGGAAGCTGCGTTGTGCACTTCCCACAGGTTGAGCCCGTTGACGGAGCACAACCCACTTCTACCCACTCCATTCCCTGATCCCACAATTTTCATCTTTCTTTAGGTCCCCATTCTCAATGGCCTCAAGAGCACACTGAAAACCCTCTTTTCAGTTGGTATTTTGCGTCAGAGTAAAACTTGATATCACACACAAGTAAAACTTCCTTCACTGTCTCCATGCACAGAGATTCACAGTCATGTCATCAGCAGTAACAAGGCTCAGCTTTAAATAAAAACACGAGTACTAAAGGGGCCCCTGACGATGTGTACCCAAGAATCAGAGTGGGTTATAACTCCAACCTCTCCATATTGTAATGATGCAGTTAGTATCATGAAAAGATGGACAGATAAACAGAGCAACCATACCAAAAAGAACGAGTCTACATTGTATTATTTCAGGATGTAGCATATGAGCTAGATCCAATGGTGCCAAAAACAAGACTCCAGGAATTTGTGGAATACTTACTGAAATGTTTCAGAAACTTGAAGGAGCACTGGAAGCTCTTCCTCATCAATGTCAAGAAATTTGGTAGGCAATTACATGGCCAATGGACTGGAAGAGATACATGTTTTTGTCCAACCCAAAGAAAGGTGGTACAACAAAATGATCCAACTATAGGATGATAGCATTGATATCACACACAAGTAAAATTTTGCTTAAGATAAACCAACACTGTTTGCAGCAGTACATGGACAGGCAACTTTCTTGCCAGATACAGAAATGGATGTGGAACAAGGGATATTATTGCTGAAGCCAGATGGATCTTGGCTCACAGTTGAGAATAACTGAAAAATTGTTACTTATGTTTCATTAACTGGCATTCAACTGTGTTGACCATGAGAAACTGTGAATAACCTTGAGAAGAATGTGAACTTCTGAACACTTCATTGTACTCATGAGAAACTTTTTTTTAAAACATTTTATTAGGGGCTCATACAACTCGTATCACAGTCCATACATATACATACATCAATTGTATAAAGCACACATGTATATTCTTTGCCCTAATCATTTTTTTTCTCTTTTTTTTCTCCTCTTTTCTTTTTTACATTTTATTAGGGGCTCATACAACTCTTATCACAATCCATACATATACATACATAAATTGTATAAAGCACATCCATACATTCCCTGCCCCAATCATTCTCAAAGCATTTGCTCTCCACTTAAGCCCTTTGCATCAGATCCTCTTTTTTTTCTCCTCCCTCCCCACTCCCCGCTCCCTCATGTGCTCTTGGTAATTTATACATTGTTATTTTGTCATATCTTGCCCTATCCGGAGTCTCCCTTCCCCCCCTTCTCTGCCGTTCCTCTCCCAGGGAGGAGGTCACATGTGGATCCTTGTAATCAGTTCCCCTGTTCCAACCCACTCACCCTCCACTCTCCCAGCATCGCCCCTCACACCCTTGGTCCTGAAGGTATCATCCACCCTGGATTCCCTGTGCCTCCAGCCCTCATATGTACCAGTGTACAACCTCTGCCCTATCCACCCCTGCAAGGTAGAATTCGGATCATGGTAGTTGGGGGTGGGGGAGCATCCAGGATCTGGGGAACAGCTGTGTTCTTCATCGGTACTACCTCCCACCCTGACTGACCCATCTCCTCTCCTAAACCCCTCTATGAGGGGATCTCCATTGGCCGACACTTGGGCCTTGGGTCTCCACTCTGCACTTCCCCCTTCATTCAATATGGTATGACACACACACACATATATACATATACACACATATATCTTTTTTTTTTTTTGCATGATGTCTTATACCTGGTCCCTTTGGCACCTCATGATCGCACTGGCTGGTGTGCTTCTTCCTTGTGGGCTTTTTTGCTTCTGAGCTAGATGGCCGCTTGTTCACCTTCAAGCCTTTAAGACCCCAGGCACTATCTTTTTTGATAGCTGGGCACCATCAGCTTTCTTCACCACATATGCTTATGCACCCATTTGTCTTCAACGATCCTATCATGGAGGTGTGCAGCCAATGATATGATTTTTTGTTCTTTGATGCCTGATAACTGATCCCTTCGGGACCATTTGATCACACAGGTTGGTGTGTTCTTCCATGTGGACTTTGTTGCTTCTGAGCTAGATGGCTGCTTGTTTATCTTCAAGCCTTTAAGAACCCAGTCACTATCTCTTTTGATAGCCGGGCACCATCAGCTTTCTTCACCACATTTATTTATTCACCCACTTTGGCTTCAGCAGTTGTGTCGGGAGAGTGAGCATCATAGAGGAGGAACTTTCACATGGATCCAGAGGCATCCTTATGAATTGAACAAGGGAATATTCACAGCTTAAAATCCAGAAAGGTGTGCATCAGGGTTGTATCGCTTCAGCATACTTGTGTAGTCTAAAAACTGAGCAAATAATCAGAGTAGCTGGCTTATATGAATAAGTGTATCAGGATTGGATGGAGGCTTATTAACAAGTTGTGGTATGCAGATGAGACAACTGTTCTTAATGAAAGTGGGGAGGGATAGAAGAGCTTGCTGATAAAGATCAGGGATTTTAGCCTTCGGTATAGATTACAACTCAGTGTAAGGAAGAGCAAAATGCTCACAACTTGACCAATAGGTAACATTACACAAAATGGGGGAAGGGTAATAAATGGAGAAAGTGTTGAAGTTGTCGAGGATTTTGTCAATGCTAATGGAAGCAAGAGGCAGAGACCAAAACAGATTTCATTGTATAAGTCTGGTGCACAAGGCCTGTACTGAAGAACAAGGATGATGCTTTGAGGAATAAGGTGTTCCTTACCCAAGCCATGATATTCTCCAATGCATCATGTGCCTGTGAAAGTTGGACATTGAATAAGGAGAATGAAGAATCAATGCATTTGGATTGTGGTGGAGAAGAATATTGAAAGTACTGTGGACTGCTAAAAGGACACACAGACCTGCATTTTAAGAAGTAAGGCCAGAATGCTCCTTAGAAGCAAGGATGACAAGACTTCATCTTACAAACTTTGGACATATTATCAGGAGAGACCAGGACCTGGAGAAGGACATCATGTTTGATAAAGTTGAGGGGTGGTGAAAAAGAAGAAGGCGCTTAACAAGATTGATTGACACAGTGGCTTCATCAATGGGCTCGGATATGGGAACAATTGTGAAGATGGTGCAGCACATGCAGTATTTGGTTCAGTTGTACATAGGATCGCTATGGGCTGGAAGCAATTCGATTGCACCAAACAGCAACAAGAAGCAGATCGTGAGTCCTGTGTCCTAAGGCATCACTGGGTGGGCTCAAACTAACCGCTCAGACATGAGTGTACACTCACAATTAGCGCTAGCTAGGGACTGAATTTTCCCTGCATCTGATTGTAAAATCTCTTCTTGAGCTTTAGCAGATATCTGATGATGTGGGTGCCTGTCAAGGTCTTTGCCCCTCGATAAGGGACAGCTACTTTTTCTGCAAGTGAGAATGTTTCCTAATTTTAAAATACCGTTTTTGAATTAGGATATAGCAGGTGTGGGTACATAATCACAAAATAAACATAGAGAGATTCCCAGGGGAACAGTGAGATGGGGCAGAATCCCCAAGTTGAAACCATCTGCACCTGCTGCTGGGACTGATCCTGTGCTCTGTGGGGCCTGTGCTCCCCCTGGAGACATGCTTCCTCTCTGCAGGGGAGGTTTGTGTCTGGGCTCTCACTGACTTCCCCTCACTGTGTCTCTTGCACAGTAATACATGGCCGTGTCCTTGGCTTTCAGGCTGTTCATCTGCAGATACAGCGTGTTCTTGGCGTTGCCTCTGGAGATGGTGAATTGGCCCTTTACTGAGTCTGTGTAGTATGTACTACCACCAGTACTACTAATGGCTGCGACCCACTGCAGGCCCTTCCCTGGAGCCTGGCGGACCCAGTGCATGCCATGGTTACTGAAGGTGAATCCAGAAGCTGCACAGGAGAGTCTCAGAGGCCCCCCTGGCTTTCTCAGATCACCCCCAGACTCCACCAGCTGCACCTCACACTGGACACCTGTAAACACAGAGGCACCATGATTAGATCACGCACGTACAAACTAATGTTCTCACAATTATACTCACAATAATATCAAATTAGACCATTCTACATGGTCTACAATGATTACCATGTAAAATGGCCAAAATGAAAGCCAAAGTCGGGGAAAAATTCATTATGTGTCTTCTGGACTAGCTCATGCGCAAAAATGGAAACAGCAGAGACCGCAGAGACTGGGACTGTGCTCTGAGATCTCACACATTGGGGCTGTGGCCAGTTTATCAGCACGCAGAGAGCAGATTTTGCGTGTCCCCTTATATTTAGAAGCAGAGGAGTAGAGAATATGAACAAGAGTTCTCCCTCAGACTCAGAAACACAAGCACTCTCAAAGGACAATAGAGCTCTTACTCTGTTTATCAGGCATTGCTTTGCTTGTTATATGTTATCAATATATTTTAAAAGTAGTTTTACATTTATGACCTTTATATATCACATACACAATAACCATTGTGGCCTGAGAGGTATCAGTGCATTCTGACTTGTTCCCTTTGAGATGTGGATGCAGGTGCATATATTGGATGGCTCTATTATCTGTTTCTTGTTAGAAATATTATTGGTTTCCTTACCTTTCAAGAATTTTCACATTTCAGTGATATTTTTAAACAGTGGGCATGCAGTTGTTCATAAAACATGCCCACACACCATGCACAATAGTGTTTCCTCTCTGCTTTCTTATCTGAGAGATTCCGGTCCTCTTTCTTTTGTAATGATCAAGAAAACTGGATATTTATCATTTAACTTCATCTTTTCAAATAGTTTTTGTTTAATTGGGTTACTTACTCAGTTCCTGCTTTTTCATTTATTTGAGTTTCTTTATTTATTATTTTCCCCATACTAATCTATGATATGGCATACTTCAACTTTTTCTAGTTTCATTAGATGGAAATTGAGGTAATTAATTTCATAATTTTGTTTCTATAATTTACATATTTGTTGTTATGAATTCCCCCACTACGTTCTCTTCTATTGAATTCACATTTTTTAATATTACGCTTTAATTTTCATTCAGTACAGCCATCAAGGATATGAAACCCATTGAATGCATGTTAATGATTCAAACAGTATTTGTCTTTACTAATGTATTTATCACTCTCACTCACTCATTGCATTGTGACCCTACAGGAAAGGGTAGGTTTGAGCATTTCTGAAACTATAACAGTTTATGGGAACAGAAAGGCCCATGTTTTCCTTTGGAATAGCTGGTGGTTTTGAACCCCTGAACTTTCAATTCACAGGTTAAAGAGAAGCCACAACACCACAGGGTTCATGTATGCATGCATCCACATATTTGTGTTTATTTATACAACATATGAATGGATATTGAAGTTGATGTGTTTTGTAATAAACATTACGGAAGAGAGAATTCTTGGAGAAAATGATTTGGAGTGAATGGAAGCCCTAGATGCCAACAAGGAGCTCCTTGCCTCCATGCTTTTCCCATTGCCCCGGAAGCCTGGCTCCTGTGCTTTGTGCAGCCCACATGTTCCTATGCGCCAATGTCATTATTGTAGGGAAGCTTGAGCATGGGATGGCACTGAGTCCTCTCACTGTTCCTCTCACACAGAAATGGATGCTGTGCCTTCAGTTGTCATTGAGCTCAGCTGGGGGGAGAACTGCTTCGTGGACATGCTTTTTGAGCTTGAGAATCAACTCAATTGTGATGGGTAATTGTTTTCTTCTATTAAAACATATTGACAGCAACGACTCCAGTCTCTTCTCCAGGTTTTAGTAGAGCCAGCACCAGAAATATGAGACAGCAAATTTTAAGTGATGAGTCTCTGTGAGGGATTCATCACTCCTGGGTCCAAATAATGATGCTGAACCTGTCACAGGATATCCAAGGTAATCAATGACGACAACTATTGCAAACTTTGTTTATGCCTACACATTTTTAGACCCTCATGATACTACTAGAAAGAAGTAATAACTAGGCCAAGGAATAGCCAAAAGAAAATCAATACTATGGACAATTATGTAGTTCTTAGAGAACTCTTCCCCCAAAGTGATGCTTGTCACCAGGTTTTGACATTTAACCTGGAAACTGAAAGGGAGATCAGTATGTAAGAAACCCCAGAAGAAAACAGGAAAAAGGTGGAGAAACCTCTAGTATTTTCTCAGAAACTGAAAAGAAAAAGTCTAATTTCATCCTCTTTCTTGAGATTTGCCTCAATTTATTGAGAAATCAAAGAAACTGTGGACACAGAAAGCATAGAGAATATTAACACATTTTGATTTTATTAAAACTCCCAATTAATCATGGATATTTATTCTATGATGTTTTCTCATATTTCTGCATATTTTCTGGTGAATTAACTCCTATTTCTTGATCATGCCATCTCACTTAATACCAGTCATGACAGTGGAACATGTACAGAGTTTTGAAATTCAAAATAGGCAAAGGACATGAAATGGTACTTGACTGAAGGAGACTTTTAAGTTTTGAAGATAAAAATATATTAACTCACATTATTGATTGGTGCTATTATTGTTTGTTAGATTGGTCTCGTTTGATTTTGAAATATTTTCTTGGAATGGGTGGTTATAGAATGGCCATATTTTCTGGAAAGCATTTTAAGCACTTTCATGAAGTCTTTTTTTCATATCTCTGCTCAATGCCATCTGCAGTGTGATTTCTTGTTTGTTGCTTCCATGGGTGTTCATTGTGCTGCACAGCAATACGTAATGATTGGAAACATCAGCAGTTTCTCTGTGCACCATGCTACACTGAAAAAATAACATGAGAAGCTGTACTAAATGTAAAACACAACATCAGGATGTAGTAAACTCAGCTAATAATCTGTGATCTGCTGGTGACATAAAACTACATGTTCCAAGAGAGCATGACTTGAAAACTTACTAATGAAGTTCAGAAATTGCTGCCTTCACTCTACATTACAAATCAATGCAAAGAAAAGGAAACTTCTCACTATAGGACCAATATAAAATATGGTAAATGGAGATAAGATTGAAGCTCTGATGGAGTTCATCTTGCTTAGATCTACAGTTAGTGTTCAGGAAACCACAGTCAATCAAATGATGCATTTCAGTGAATCTGCAGCATAAGACCTCTTTAAAAATCGAAGAGCAATAATGTCCCTTTGAGGACCAAAATACACCTGGCCCAAGCTATGAAGTTTTCAATGACCTCATATGCATGTGAAAGTTGGGCAATGAATGAGAAAGATCAAAGAGGAAACAATGTATTTGAATCAGGATACTGGTGAATAGGTTGACGATGTGGTGGACTGTCAGAGGAGCAAACAATCCTATATTGGATGATGTACATTTGTGATGCTTAATAGAAAGAAGTGAGCATAGTATTACTTCATCTCAAATACTTTAAACATGTGTCAAGGAAATCAGAACTTGGAAAAAGACATTCTGCTTGATGAAGCATAAGGTCATTTTTTAAAGGATGACTTTTCAGAACATAGATTGGCACAGTAACTGCTACAAAGACGTCATACATGACAACTGTGAGGATGATTCTGTTTCATTCTGTTTTCTCTAGTGTTGCTGTGAGGCCAAACTGATTTGACAGGACTTAAAACAGAAACATACAATGCCAATGTCGAACATTGCACTCCGTGGAGAGGAAGTACAAGCATTCACCTTCCAAATTAGAACCAGATAAGGATACCATTAAATATAAATCTTATTTCATATCGTGCTGCAAATTTAACTATAAGTATAAATCAATAAATGATAAACGAATGCATCCAAAATGGTAATAAAGAAGTAAAACTATAATTGCTGGTGATATCACTCTAAACATAGAAAACCCAAAATCTCTATAAGAAATTATTGAAACTAGTTGGAAGGTTAAGCAATTTCACAGGTTATAAGGGAAACACAGATAATCAGTTTGAGTCCCACGTACCAATAGAGAAAGCTCTGAAAAGAAAATCAGAAAACAATACAATTTACAATAACCACTTAAAATATAAAGTAAATTGGAGTAAGCCCAAGCAGAGGAAAAAAAAATTCTTATAGAAAGAAAATGATAAGAAAACATATTCCAAGATACCAAAAGACACACCCCTAATTAGAATAACGGGTCATGTTCATGAACAGGAAGCCTTAACATTGTGGAAGTAACACACTCTAAGTGATCTATAACTTTAATGCAATTCTGAAGAAGCTCCCAGGATCTATGTTTAAGAACATGGAGACTACTGATCAAATTTAAAAGAAATTACTCATCAAGTTAAAAAGAAAACAAAAAAATCAGCCTACAATGACAAAACTAGCCCCACCCCCATACTTTCCTCGAGCAGTTTCTACTGGAGTTACCTCTCAATCTGCATCTAAGCAGTGGGGACAAAATGAACCCAAGACACAGCAGAAGATCTCATCTGTGCTCACACACCCACCTGCTTCTGGTTCCTGGGCCTGAGCTCCCCCTGCTGGTATAAGAGCCCTCTTAGTTCAGCCCCCAGCTGTCCTGCATGGTGGGTTGTGTGGGGCTTCACATTGACTTTCCCTCTCCTTATCTCCCTGCACATTGCTCATCAGTGGTCACAGAGCTCAGCTGCAGGAAGAACTGGTTCATGGATGTGACTAGATGGTCTCTGAGAAATGGTGTGTATTTGCTAAACCACCCTGACCCAGAGAAGGTCCTTCCCATTTACTTAAGGCTTCTCCCAGGGCTCTGGCTGATCCAATCCCAAGTAGGACTAGTGTTGGAGACAGAGTTCCTAGCAATGGTAGAGGTGAGAGTGTGGGTCTGGGAAGCTTCACCACCTAATCACCTGACTCCTGTAGCTGCACATGGGACAGGGCCCCTGGAGTCTTCGGAAACAAGTATTAAAGTCTTTGGAAACAAGTATTCATATGTCTTTGAATGTGCTGTGATCCACTGCATCTCCCTGCCAGTGACCTGATGGGAGACACAGCACAATCAGGAGGAGGAAGAGAAAGAAGGGAGACATTTCTCTTTCAAAGGCTCCCTGACTCAGAAGGCTCTGGAATCCCCTGAATGCAGGGTCGTGACAGTGGTGGTCTCATTAAGTAATAAACCACAACAGGCATTTGCCTATGAGTGTTCCTGGCTGTTACATGAGGTGGGGACTATGAACAGTGTGCTAATGCACAGTCACCACACCTCCACAACAAAGTGTCTCCAGAGCTGATTCTTGAATCAAGTTGGATGACAGAAATAGGAGTCATGTAACCCACAAGCATATTGAATTAGCTGGTGCCCCAGATTCCAATATTTTAAATTACAAAATCAGAGTTCCAATGCAACCGTATTGTTTGCTTTAAACACAGCCATCCACTAATTCATGAGTTAATTTTTCTTTCTGAAATATGAGAGCTAGGAACACACCAGACATTCTTCTGACTGAGGGGAAATCAGAAAACCATGCAATTGAACTAAAAAATGAACAATCCTTTCATTCAAAAGCAAATCTATCTGACTCATAGGAACCCCAGAAGACTGATTAGAACTGCTAGTTAGGCTTTTGCTGACTGCAATTATGTACAGGAATAGACAATGTCATTTTACTCAGGAGGAACCGTTGGCTGGTTTGAATCCCTGACCTTGTTTGTGGTGAGCAAATCTTATCCCACAGCACCACCATAGCCCTTGACATCTCTGCACCGAAAGGCCCATATTACAGGGTTTCAAAAATGTCACTTTCAAAAGCCAAGTCATAATATTACTATATGCATATGCACGCTCAACTATAAAAAGGAAGGCCATGGGAGAAATGATGGCCTTTGACTTATGCTGTTCAAAAAGAATGATGGAAGTACTGTGCAGCAGGCTGGCAGTAAAACAAACAGATCTGTTTTGAAAGGAGGACATCCAGAGAGTTACTTGGAATCAAAGTTGGGGAGACTTTGTTTCATGTAAAATTTTGATACCAGTTCCCTGAGAAAGATATCAACCATGATAAAGTAGGGGATCAGTGAAGAACAGGCACATCATGAGGTGGATTGACACAGTGGCTGTAACAATGAGCTCAAAATATTCAATTTGATTGTGATGTTGAATTAGGCATTATTTCATTTTGTTGTACATTGAATCACTTCGAATTTGGAACACACTTTGGCACTTTGCATCATCAAAAAGAAAATAAAACAAAACACACAACACTCTTCTTGGTTTGAATAACAGTGCTGGGGGAAAGGTACGTGTTTTATGCAGAAAAGCACATCTAGCAAAGGGAAATATGTAACAGAATACAATGTCTTTATAAGTGCCTTTATGTTGACATTCACTGTACTTTGGCTAATTATTGGTAGCCATTGTCTTGTCCACATAATTAAAGAACTTTAAGCATCCAAGGCTGTTTGGGCGCAGAGACTCATAGAGAGCCTGCATGAAAGAGAACTATCTGAAGAGGATTTTCTTTTCTTTAATACTGATGGGAGAAAGTTATCAGATTTTTAACCAAATGAGTCATTGTTGAGTGGTTTTGAACTGCCAACCTGTTGCCTAAAAGTTGATTACTTAATCATTGTGCCACATGGTTTGTGGTCAATGTTCCTCTAAGTATAACTTACATACATCACGATCTTTACTTTCTGCAGATGAACATTTCTCCTCATGTTGACTGGTGTTAAGACATTATATAGATTTCTTCAATGTTGGCACTGCTGTTATTTTTTGATCTTTGAGTACTTATTATAGGATGCTCTCCTATACATTGTGTGAATTTTAGTAGCAACCCTGGATTCTATCTGTAATGCCAGAAACAGCTGCCACAGTGGTGATAGCTAAGAGTGACTCTAATAAAGGCCAAGTACCCTATAAGAATTTTTTTTAATGAGGAGCTGATACCAAGGGCTCAAGTAGGAAGAAACTTTTTAAAATGATGATGGCAACATAAGTACAAATGTGCTCGACTCAATGGATAGATGGATTGTGATAAGAGCCATATGAGCCCCAAATAAAGTGATAAAAATAAAATAATAAAAAATATCCAACCTGCATGCAAAGGAGAAGAAAAAAAGAGAAATACCAAAGAAGAGTTGATGCATTTGAGTTGTGGTGTTAGAGAATAATACTAAATATACCACAGGCTGCGTGCAGGACAAGTGGATCTCTTTCCGAATTAATACATCTGGAATGGTTCTTGGAAGCATTCAAGTAAGACTTTATCTCACTTATTTGGATATGTCATCATGAGGAACCAGAACTCAGAGAATGGTCTTGTGCTTGCTAAATTGGAATGCCATTGAAAAAGAGAGACTTTCAAGGAGGTGGATTGTCACAAAGGCTGCAATGATGAGTCAAAACAGGGGAATGACTGAGGAGAGTGCACTTCGGGGCAGCAGTTCATCCTTGTACATAGGATCTCTGGGAGTTGAAGCCAACTCAAGGGTACCTAACAATATCAACAATATTATCCAGGTCATTCTAAGTTAAAATCATTACATAAGCATACATTTGTTGGTATTCACTGGAATGAAAACAGCATTCACTGGAATGACACCCATCTGATGGCTTGGAGAAAATTTGGGGCTCACATGAGAATATTTTGCTGCATTGATGTTTTTATAACGAGGCTGGTGGCGTACTGGTTATGTGTTGGGCTGAGATATATATGTCCACAATTTGAAACCCTCAGCCCCTCAAGGAAGAAAGATGGGGCTTTCTACTCCCACAACAGTTACAATCCTGGAAACCTACAGGGGTGTCATCATAAATTGTCATCAACTTGATGGCAGTGAGCTTGCTTTTTTGGAATATTTCTAACTTTTGCAACAAACAGCAGTGGCTAATGCCCTAAATGGAAAATGGAGATGTGATCAATACACACTAGTATTTCTGAGAATTCTACCTTTCGATAGAAGATGATATCCAGACAAAGCCAATTCCAATGAAAAGAAGCCAGGTTCAGATACATGAAGGCTCCCTAGAGTCTATGCTTGGTAGTCCCTAGAGAGGTGGTGACAAGGTGGGGAAAGCAAAGCTTCTGAGAGGAAAACATCATTGACTTCTCTCTCTTTTGCATCCGCCAAAATCATCGCCTGTTGCCTGGAGGTTTGTGTCTGGGCTCACACTCACTTCCCATCACTGTGTCTCTAGCACAGTAATACATGGCGGTGTCCACCTGGGTCCACCAAGCCCAAGGTCGATAGACCAGCTAGAAGGGCCCATCATACAGAGAGGACCATTCAGCTGACCACACTACGAGATGCGACATCCTGCACCAACACATGGCCCTACACGGGACAGCACCTGAGGCACAATGGGGGATGGGCGACTGAGCTGACCCCACCACACTGAGGCAAACACTGGGGGCGTGCAATGGAGCAGTGGAGGAAGCAGAGCAAAGGGATCCCAAGGGAGTATAAAGGATGGTCTTCTGGGCCAGGACGTGGCGCCTCAAAGCTAGACCTAGAAAACACTCCTAAAGGCCAACGAACTGACCTTGAACTACTAGCAATTTTTCTTGTAATATTTGCTATCTTTTTGTTTAGTCTTTTTTTTAATTTGTTTTGTTTTTTACCTTGTAAATTTTGTATGTTAGTGGCTTTTCTGCTTATCAGCGTGTCGATGTTGCTTCTGTCAAAGCCATGTTCTTATGGGCCACTTGGGCGCAGTCAAAGTTATATCCATTTGTATGCATATATTACTATGTCAGCAGGTTCAACTAGACAAGATAGGCTTGACAAATAATGAGAGAAGAAAACAACAGGACCAATGGTCCTGGAGGGACATAAGAGCGTGGGAGGTAGGGTAAGGGAGGAGGTGTCACCCAACACAGGGACAAGGGAACAGCGAGTGGTTCAAAACCAGAGGAGGGAGGGGAGGGGAGGACTGGAAGGGAGTGACCAAGAGCAAGGTAACTGAGAGGAATTACTGAATCCAGAATGAAGGCTAAACATGGTAATGGGTCGGGAGGAAAGCGAAAGGAAATAGAGGAAAGGAGTAGGAGGCAAAGTGCATACAGAGAAGCCTAAATAAAGACATGTACATATGTAAATATATTTATAATTATGGGGCAATAGATTTATATGCATATATTTATAGGTTCAGTTGTAGGATAGCAGATGGACATTGGGCCTCCTCATGCATAATCCCCCAACACAATAGCAACTCGCCCTGCTAAACAGCCATTGCAGGATACCCATCTTCCCGACATGATCACTGAAGACAGACATGTGTGTAAGCAAATGTGGTGAAGAAAGCTGATGGTGCCCGGCTATCAAAAAGATATAGAGTCTGGGGTCTTAAAGTCTTGAAGGCAAATAAGCGGCCATCTAGCTCAGAAGCAACAAAGCCCACAGAGAAGAAGCACACGGCCTAAGCGAATACAAGGTGTTGAATGCACCATGTAGCAGATACAAAGGAACAAAAACAATCATTGTGTGATCACCTTCCTCACATAATTGCTGAAGACGAAAGTGTGCATAAGCAAGTGTGGTGAAGAAGGCTGATGGTGCCCGGCTACTGAGAGATATAGCGTCTGGGGACTTAAAGGCTTGAAAGCAAACAAGCGGCCATCTAGCCCAGAAGCAACCGAGCCCACACGGAAGCAGCACACCAACATAGGTGACCATGAAGGACAGAGGAGACCAGGTCTCCAACAACAAAGGTGGGGTGGTGGTGAGAATCACATCACCGTGAAAGAGGGGGAGTGCATGATGGGGACCCAATGCCCACCTGTAGACAGCTGGACACCCCTTCCAGAGGGCTAGTGAGGAGGAGATGGGCCACTCAGTGTAGCAACAATGAAACTCAAAACCTTCCTCTAGTTCCTGAACGCTTCCTCCCCTCCCAATCATCATGACCCAATTCTACCTTGCCTTGCAGACCTGGTTATACCAGAGGATGTACAGCGGTGCAGTGGGGATCTGGAGGCACAGGGAATCTAGTACAGATGAACCCCTCAACACCAGCGGTGGGAGTGGCGACACCAGGAGGGAAGGGCGTGTAGAAAGGGAGAACCAATCTCAGAGATCTATGTGTAACCTCCTCTCTGGGAGATGGGCAATGGGGAGGCGGGTGAGGGGAGACGCCTGGGAGTGTAAGATAAGATATAATAATTATTTATAAACTATCAAGGGACCAGGGGTGGGATCGGGGAGGGAGGGGGATGGGGGAAAAAAAAAGGGAAACCGAGCTGATTCCAGGAACCCAAGTGGAAGGTGAATTATGAGAGTGATGAGTGCAATGAATGTATAAGGGTGCTTTGCTCAATTGATGTATGTACAGATTGTGATAAGAACCTTATGAGCCCCAATAAAAAGATTTTTTTAAAAACAGGATTCAAAGAGCTCAGTTTTAAATAAAAGTTGCATTTGGAGGTGTCTCGGGTAATACTGACCCAGTATGAGAGAGCTGGATTATATCTTGTGCTCCCACCAATCCATATTGGACCAAACCACTCCAGTCACTTTCCTGGAGCCTGGTGGATCCAGTGCACAATATAGATTGTTAAAGAGAATCCAGAGACAGTACAGGTGAGAGGCAGGGTCTCTGATGGCTTCACCAACCCAGGGCCTGACTCTTGTAGCTGCACCTTGGCTAGGACACCTGGGGATAAAGAGAAACACAAAGAGTCATATGCTCTGATGCTGCATCCCCAGACTTCATGTGTGAATCCCTGAAGCACTTATCTTCCGGAGATGCCACCCGAAAGAGGAAAACCCACACCCAATTTATGTTCATGTGGATAAGATTCATGACACCCAGAAAATTCTCTCCAGGGTGTGAAGGAATACAAATTTAAGTACAAGCACGCTATGGGTTCATGGGACTGGTATTTGCATGTGACTGGTAGGTGCACTTGTATGTAAAGGTGGAGAGGGCTAAGTGGAGACCGTAGCTCTGGGACTCAGACTAGAAAAGCGATGCTGGTGGAGTCCTTGGGAGAACACAGTTCTCTCTCTGAGGTCTTCACTCTCCCAATCCTATGAACATCTGTGCAGGTTTCATGTTCAATGTAACTTTATGTCCATTACCATCAAAAGTATCCAGATGATTGATTGAAATTAATGACAAGCTCTATCCTCACCATATTTTGGAATCAAGACAAGGTCAACCTGCATCTTTTCATACATATGAATACATATGGAAACACGTGTATGTCATCCCAAATTCTTCTTTCCCCTATTACATTTCACAATATTGGGAAAGAACTAAAAGTTACTTCAATATTATCTTCTATATTTAGAGTTGGAATGAAAAGGTTTCCTAACAACAAGATTATTTGTGAGGCTAAAAGAAACCACAGAAATAAGAAGAAGCTCAGTTTTCCTCCATGCATCAGTACTGGGGATGAGTGTTGGGCTCAGAATCTTCAGAGAGCCCCCTGGTGACAGCAGTTTCCTGGGCTTACACTGTCTTCCAACTTCAGTGGGTCCCACAGCAACATTTTCTCTGGTCCTAAGTGTTCAGACTATTTGCCAGGAATGTTACCTGGAGTTGTCTCTGCAGGTTTCCTGCCATGGGCAGTAGCGCTACCATAGTGGTCAGTGCAGCATTCTAGCTGACCAGGCACTGCACTCCTTACCCAGGCTCCTGTCCTCACTTCTTTCTTGTCTTGGTCCAGAGCTGGAGGGTCCTTGGCATCCCTTCAGGTTAGCTTTCTCCCTGAGATTAGTTTTATGTCTGGACTCACACTGACTCTCCCTCACCATTGTAGTGTACTTACCTAAGCTCTGCTTGGTGGTCCACTTGGAGAGAGGTGGAAGGGAAGGAGGGCAATGGGAAAGGGAACCGAGCTGCTAGGATGGGAGAGGAGAGGGGGAGCTGATGAGAGATCAAGGGAGGAGCCAAGAGAGAGGGTGCTCTTTATTAACCCTGTACATATACCTCTGAGGGGAGTGTACAAGTCCACTAAATATAGGTAAAGGCATATGTCAAAGGAAGGGTTTGCAATACCAGTTATACAGCAATGAGAGGGGGATAATCTAGGAGTATACATGCAATAGGAAGCGGAGGGATTGGGGATATCAATGTGAAAAGACAGGTGGATCCTATATTCAAGATGGCTGCCTAACTTGATGTCACTGAGCTGGTTTGATCTGTTCTCTGGATCTCCATAGGAACCATTATCAGTAGGTGTAAACCCCACCTAAAGGAACCAAGCTAATGGTCACAAGCCTCAGAGAAGTAACCCATTGTCCCTGGAAGCAGGGAGCAGGCCCACCTGTGTTGGGAGAAGACAGCAGTCTGGCAGCTGATTGCCTCAAAGGAAGTAACTTTTATGATTAGCTGCAAGTAGTTTAACATATTTGGGGGAGATGACTTGTGAGGAATCTTTCTGTTTCCCACATAGTTTTAAGGTAGCAGATGGACATTGGACCTCCACTCAAGTACTCCCTAAATGTAAGAATATTTTGTTCTATTAAACTGGCATTCCATGATGCTCACCTTCCTGATACAAACGCTGAAGAAAAATGTTTGCATAAGCAAATATGTGAAGTAAGCTGATGGAGGCCGTCTATCAAAAGATATAGCACCTAGGGTCTTAAATACTTGAAGGTAAACAAGCAGCCATCTAGCTCAGAAGCAACAATGCCCAGGTGGAAGAAGCACACCGCCTGTGTGATCACGAGGTGCCCAAGGGATCATGTATCAGGCATCAAAGAACAAAAAATCTTATCATTGTGTGCTCACCTCCCTGATAAGATTGCTCAAGACAAATGGGTGGGTATGCTAATGTGAAGAAAGTTGATGGTGCCTGTCTATCAAAAGATATAGCATCTGGGGTCTTAAAGACTTGAAGGTAAACAAGCGGCCATCTAGCTCAGCAGCAACAAAGCCCACATGGAAGAAGCACACCAGCCTGTGTGATCACAAGCTGTTGAAGGGATCGGGTATCAGGCAACAAAGAACAGAAAAATCATATAATTGTGAATGAAGGGAAGAGCGGAGTGGGTACTCAAAGCTCATCTGTAGGCAGCTGGACATCCCCTTACAGAAGGGTCGTGGGAAGGAGATGAGCCAATCAGGGTGCAATGTAGCAATGATGAAACACACAACTTTCCTCTGGCTCTTAAATGTTTTCTCCCACCCCACTATCATGATCCCAATTCTACCTTACAAATCCAGCTGTACCAGAGAATGTACACTGGTACAGATAGGAACTGGAAACAACGGGAATCCAGGACAGAAGATCCGTTCAGGAACAGTGCTGAGAGTGGAGGGTGGAGGGAGGGTAGGTGGGTTGGAAAGAAGGAGCCGATTACAAGGATCTACATATAACCTCCTCCCTGGGGGATGGACAACAGAAAAGTGGGTGAAGGGAGTAGGTAAAGTATGACAAAATAAGAATAATTTATAAATTATCAAGGGTTCATGACGGTGGGGGGAGCGGGGAGTGAGGAAATGATCCCAAGGGCTCAAGTGGAAAGCAAATGTTTTGAGAATGATGAGGGCAACAAATGGACAAATGTGCTTGACAAAATGGAAGTATGTATGGATTGTGATAAGATGTGTAAAGGCCCCAATAAAATGATTGAAATAAAATACTGATTAAGAAAGAAATCTGCCTGAAAGACAATGAGGGTATTGAACAGAGTGTAGGGCCCATTCTTTTCACAGGAAGAGAAAGGTACTTAAAGCAGACTTCGATTCAAAATAATTAGAGCAAGAAATTAATAGAGTTATTTATTCCATGTTAAGGAGGAAATTGTCAAGTCAGAATTATTTTTAAGAGTTTCTGTGATGTGTATGATAGGAAATTTTACAGCTGTTGGCAATTGATGAACATGATGATAATCTAATGCCACTGCATTATGCACGAGAAGAATGTTGAAAATATTTTTGTCTATGCATGAGAAAATACTATGAGAAAAATCAGTTTTAAAATGGAAGATAATTTCTTCATGTATAATCAGAAACTTATGGAAAGTTTTGCTGGTACAACACTTCAAAAAACTAGCTAAAATATTGAACTGGAAAAGAGATTATTACATAAGCCAGAAATTTGAAATCAAAAACTGCTATCAATGGTAAACTGCTATCAATAGCCTTTATTTAATATTTAATTAATTTTCTCATTTTTCCCTCCAAAACCATTGTATTTGGTCATAATAATCATATCAATTCATCATTCAAGTGCATCAAACAGTATTGTACAATTGCCACCAAAATTAGTTTCAAAACACCCTCTTACTTACAGCTCCCTTTTATCCCTGCCACCCCCACTGTAGGCCCCAGAATCCCTTATTCTCTTTGCTATCTCTATATGTTCTTCATTCTCAGGTTTCATCTAATGTAAAACGGAAAAACAAAGAACAAAAATTCAAGAATGTTACCACCAATGACAAAATATATCTGAGATAAGCCCAAATAGGAATTGGAAATTGAGAAAGCAGGCAGTTCAAGTGCCATCTGCTGTCCTTCCCAAGAGTCCATAACAGACCCAGGTGTGCTTAGGTCAAATTTGTCAGTCTGGCTGCTGTAAAGTGATGACTTTGCTGTCTGATTGCCTTTCCCAAGACTTCTGGATCCCCAAACACTCTTTAGTCTCTGGCATCCTACAGCATACCTCTTCTACCTTCTTCTGAACACATGCTAACATTCCCCAAACTGTCTGTTCTGCACATTACATGGACTATACAAAACAGCAACAACAAAACCACTCAGTGCCTTCCAGTAGATTCCACCTCCTAGCACAACCCTATTTCTCTATCTTTGCTGCTGAGGAGGGAACACTGTTCTTCAACTGCAGCACAAAGGAGGGATGCTTGTAAACCTCCATCCCTGCACTGGCCACAGAGTGAGACGGCTGGCTGTGGAGACTGGTGCCCAATCCTGATGATGAGTCGGCTCTGTCTCTCCTCTGTGTGAAAAACATACTGTTGCGTACAATGCCTGTGTGTAAGCTGCGCTTTTGCTGGAAACTTGGACATTGGTTTAACTGAAATATACTGTTAAAATGTCCTTACACTACAACAGAGGGGAAACATACAAATGTAAGTAAGAATAAGGTTATTTTTATCAAGCTACCTTGTAAATTGAAGCACAACCAGAAAAAATATATTTAAAAGGAAACCCATCAAAATGTTAATAAAGATATTACAATACCATAAATGATCCCACGGAAAAAAATAGGCATCATTAGCCTAAAAACACAATGTAGGAAATTCTATGGAAACCAAGATAATGGGGGATGGGGGCAAGAACAATTCCGGACAATAGTATTAAATATGATTAAACAAAATACAGAATACACAGAAAACAAACTAATGGAGATAAGCAGCCAACATAAGATACAAATTGGAAACAATTAACATAATTGGCACCAAGTTAATTCTGACTCATAGTGACCATCCAGAGCAGAGTAGATCTGGGCGTTAGGGTTTTAGGCACTGTAAATTTTTTTAACTGAGAAATTGGCAAAAATTTAAATGAGATATATATTAGATAACATTATATCAATGTTAGATTTCTTATTTAATGTGCAATATTATTTTATTAAAATACTTTTAAACAGTATTCAAAAAATGTTTTAAAACATTTGTCCTGCAAATAATATCTTTTAATATTTCATTTTAAAAAAAATCCTTTTATTAAGATCTAATCCAGACGTCATACTTTCTATAGTTCAATTGTGGAAGCAGTGTTTACAAACACTATGACAATCACTTAGAAAACGTGTTCTTCTTGGTTGAACTCCTTTCTATTAACTTCCCTTTTCTCCCCACCTCTCTTGCTGAAGCCCCCGGAACCCTCATTCTAGTTATTGTTTCTGTTGATTCACCCATTGTGCACTACATAAACTGAAAAACATAGAAAAAGATATCAAAAGAGTCAAAAATGCTACCAACAATGACTGAACACAGCAGAAATAAACCCAAAATGTATAAAACAAAACCAGAAAATATTAAAACTCAGATTAATCACAAAGGATATCAAAAGGAAGATCAAATGACAAGCTTTTAACCATCAAAGTCAGATGAGTCAGTTTGACCTACTATAGTTATCTCTCCAATCTCTCTCTCTGACTGTCAGCTTATCCCATCCCTCAGTGATGGTGAGAGGGAAATCACTGGAGGTGTATTCCCTGTGAAGATACTGCAAATGTGTTTCAGCTTCCTCTGTCCTCCACATTCTTCTGCATGTCAGAGTCTCACAATTGAAGCTCTGACACTCTTCCCTCCTTTGGATTTGGATTATGTAATTTGCAGTCCTTGTAACACTCTGGAGAACCTCATGTGTCTCCCTCGGAATAGCTGGTGGATTTCAGCTGCTGACCTTGCACTTGGCATCCCAATGTGAAATCCTCTATGCCAGCAGCGAGAGTGGACTTTTACATACCATTTATTTCTTTATAGTATTTATTACTTATTTATTGCACTTTGTTTTCTTAATTATTTCCAAAGCATATAGCTGTAACTTAATTAGAAATGGTATATTCATTGTATTTTAAGTGTTAGATAATTAAATTTTAAAATTGTATAATTTATCATAAATTATGGTAATTACACTTTAGTGACCAAAATTAATCTCAATTTTCTGCACCTCACTCCATAAAATATATTGTTGGGTGTTTTTGAGTCAGTTTTAACCACAATGGTTATGTGTACAATAGGACAAATAACTAAACTGCCAAGTCCTGGACCATCCTCACTTGCTCTTAAGTTTGAGAACACTTTAGCAGCCAGTCTGTCCGTGCATCTAAATGATTATTTTTCTCTATTTTGGTGACACTCTGCCAAACACGACGTCCTTTCTCTAGGAAGTGGTTCACCTGATCACCTGATCCAAATATGTGAAAAATCTCGCAGCTCTCAATGAGAATAAAGTGCATTCTGAAATATTAGTCTGCAAATTTCCTCCTCTTGTGACTCATTTGCTATCTTTTGGAATCAAAGTTGTTCTTCCAATAAGTGGTCCCTTCATTGTGACTCCAATAAATGACTTTATTAATGACTCTGCCCACCAGACGGGTCATTTCAGTTCACCCTTGTCAGTGCCAGGGGTCTCCCTATGCCTGGATCCCTTGCTTCAGCATAAACAGAGAAAATAGGTAGCAAGCATCACTAAGGACAGGTCACACGTTTAGACGCAGACATCTCCACAATTATTTTCTCAGACACAGAACATTAGTCAATAACTACCCACAGTGCACAGGGAGTAATCCAGAGACACCTCCAGAGACCTGACTGTGTGCTGTAATACAGCAATGAGCTCAGGACACTTAAAATCATGCACTGCACATAACTGTATCTCGTCAACAGATTTTGAGTCGCAGACAGTGTGAGGATGAGAGTCTGTTTCTCACAAAGGAAATGGGGCATAGAGGATAATAATGAAGGTGAGCATCACTTTTATTATTAGTACTGCAAACAGAATGCTAGTTCTTCCTTTCCCTCTTGCAGTACGGAGAAAATTTAGAGAAAGAGAAAAAAGAAAAAGGCGAAATTGTCTCTGGGGATGCTGAGAGCAAAGAGAAAAGGTCCTAATTCCAACAGAAAATCCTCCCTGTCATCCATCTGTGCCTGTCTGGTGCTGGGTGTCTCAGCTCATTGGGTCCTGAGCGCCCCTTGCTGCCCAGTGTCTTCCCTGTAGGGGAGGTTTGTGTCTGAGCTCACACAGACTTCCCCTCACTGTGTCCCTTGCACAGTAATACACGGCCGTGTCCTCAGCAGTCATGGAGTTCAGCTGCAGGGAGAACTGGTTCTTTGATGTGTCTCTGGTGATGGAGAGTCGGCTTTGAAAGGACGGGTTATAATTTGTACCACCACTAGAGCATATGCGTCCCATCCACTGTAGCCCCTTCCCTGAGGGCTGGCGGATCCAGCCCCAGCAGTAACCACTGGTGATGGAATAACCAGAGACTATGCAGGTGAGGGAAAGCTTCTGGGAGGGCTTCACCAGTCCTGGTCCCGACTCCTGAAGCTGCACCTGGGACAGGACGCCTGCAAACAAAAACAGATGGTCCCTGTCAGATAATTGAAGTCACAAACATCCCTATAGACCAAGGTTAGATATCTGAACCTCCCACCTTGGGGAACTGTCACCAGGCACAGGAGAACACACAGCAATAGCATCTTGAGACCACAGCTCTGTTTCCCAAGAGACCTACAGCCCTGTCTGAAGAGAACTGACAGGTTTCCCTGCCAAGGGTGAAATTGAACTGTAGTGCCCGAGAATAATTTGCATGTGAGAATAATTTGCATGTAACGTCAAAGGCAATACAAGGATTTCTGAGTTCAGTGTTCTCTCCCTCCAAACCCTCATAGCCCTGCCCTGCCTTGGGCTCCTCTCTGTCCTGTGCCCTGGAGAGTGGGCAGGGTAGAATCTGATGAAGCCATCAATTGGAAATTGGACCCCAAGATACCTTCACACCTCACACTCTTCAAGATCCCTTATTTTTTCCCTGTATACCCTTATACCTCCTTATTAAATTCCTCATAGTACTTAGTAGTTTTCCTTGTGTGGAAGCAACATCTTTGAGAAGCATGCATACCAGATTAGTCCAAGGAGTTAGGGTTGATAATACCTCAAATGTCCAACTCTTCTATGAAGCCATTCAGTTCCAATTCCCACCCCCTCCTCACTTGAGGAGATCCCCCCATGCTTCTGGATTCCCGAGAATCACTGCAACGTCCAACAGAAATTCATGAAAATTTGAGGAAATGAATCACGTTGTGAAGGGTTCTATTCAGTCCAAATTGCGAAGGTCAGGAAAGAGTAAACCAGGCGTTGGGTGCAAAGGACATGCTGCCCTCCTAGCTTTTCATTGTATTTATGCACATCTGACCTGAAGCCTCTGGCAGAATGTTTCCAGTGGGCATTGTCCCTTTGCTAATCTTATATAACCAGGATTTCCCGACCTTGGGCCATGATCATCACCAACCCCACCACTCTTATATGCAATACACAGACTATATCCCAGAGCCTGATGACTGAGGTCAACCTCAGTGTAAGTAAAGAGATTCAAGTGTGAGAGGGTCTCAGGGAAGAGCGTGCAACCAAGAAAATTTGCGTCCCAGACAAGACAATATTGTAACTCTTTAGCCTCTAAAAATGCAAGATTCTGAATAGAGACTCTCCGCTCCCCCACCCCTTTGTTTGCTGGAATATCCACAAGAGTGCAAATTCAGTGGAGCCATTATTTCAAATGCAAAAATTCAGGAGAGCAGTAAATGGAACATAATCATTAAAAAAATGGATTCGAATACGAATAAGAGCCAAGCACAGTGTTTTACATCTTGAAGCAAAAGACATTTTCTTGAGACCCAACAGGCACTCTCCTTTAGAATTAGGTCCATCCATGCAACTGATCCTCAACATTTAGAGAATGAGCGCAGACACTCTTTAAAATGTCCCTTATGCAGGGGGCTCTGGTTCATTTGAGGTGTGAGCATTTCCGACCAAAGATAGCCTCTCCATTTGTGTTCTGGCACAGCCCCATCACAACTGCTTATGGATCTGACCTTAAATTTATTTCCTAACCTCAAGTATTTTCTAATTTTGAAAAAAAAAGTTCATATTATTGACTATAGAAGCTATGACACTATCTCTAAACATGCAGTTTTAAAGCTCAATCTCCATTCAGTTTCCTTCCTCCTAACAAAGTTAAAACATTTTCCCCAGACTTAGGGTTGACACCACTCATTTCCTGGTGAATTAGAATCTGTATACCTCCAAATTAATATATCTTTTTACAATAGGGAAACCCAACCACAAGGTGTTGGTCACCTGGACTTCTTTGAGTCAGAATTTTCTGAAGGAAATAAGCAATTGCTTTGAAATGAAGATGCATTGACTTCACTAAAATCCAGGTGTTCAATCACAGGACATGTTAGGTTTCTCTCTCCAGCCTAAATTTCAACCTCAGTCCTTGGCTCCACGCGAGAAAGATTTCACGCCGAAGCCAGGCTCGTGATCCAAGTGAATTTAATGGGAGTTAAAAGAAGCTTCAGGTTTTACGCAGCACCCATAGGATTCCTCTGACCATGCGGCCCGGCAGAGACTACCCCAGGTCATGCAAAGATCTCTCTCCTCCCATGAAGATGACCAGACCGCCTAAGCAGGCAAAGACAAGGCCCTTCTCCCTCTCTGTCCCTGCCTTTTCTAGGGTTTCTGGGGGAGGCGTGGTGAATGACCCCAGGTTGATCCCATTGGCTGAATTTTAGTCACCTGGCCCAGGTGGGCTGCTCCAGGTGTAACGCCCATCCGAGCCCACCGGCGGGAAAATCCAGCTTTTGTACTTTGCTGGCTCTCCTGGGCATGCGTAAATGGACTACCCAATTCCCTAGGCTAAGCTACCTAATGGACACTCTAGCATTTTTCGATTGTAGATCAGTGAGTCAGTTCTCTTTTCATATGCACACTTGCATGGCATCATTTGATCATGTTCATTTCACCAAGCCCCCATCTCACCAGCTGCTCTTGGTGCTTGTCTGACCAATTTAATCTTGAGACCGTGGTATAGCTGCACACAAGTTCAGCTCACCTCCATCTCTGAGTTTGACTGCAAAGATCGTCTCAGATAATTTCATAGCAGTGGGTTAGTAGGAGCCTTCGTGTCAACCTCATGACTTTATCCATCTACACATCATTTTCCTAACAGGGTTGGTACACATGTTCTCAATGAGCTCCTGAGTGCTCCCTGAACTTGAAGAAGCAACACATTGTGCTCTAGGCACAGATGTTCTGCGTTTGTTTTGCATTCTCCTATCTCCTGGGGTTGGGCTTGGTCGGTCACTTAATCAAGGTCTCTCAAAATTCTGATAGGTGGAAATGGTAGAAACTAATACTCCAAGAAAAATGCAATCATATTTGCTCCAGTTGTCTATTGTTATACATGCAATAGACATGCAAAGTTGCAGCTTAAAATTACCAGAAATTTTTGTTTCATTTTTTAAATTTTTGGCTTGGCTTCCCTTTTTACTCTTTTAATTAACAAATGTCTGATTTTTAGAATATCACTTTCATCTCTGTTGTCCACTTTGTGTGTAATTCCTTTGCTGTATTTTATAGTGTATGAGTGTCCCGTGGGGCATATAAGTATGTCCCTACTTCCTTATAGATGGTCTCTATAGTTTTGGGATTTACATTTAGGCCTTTGATCATCTTGTGCTCATTTTTGTACATGAGCTGAGTTTTGGTTGTCTTTCATTCTTCTAAGGGTGGCGATCCAATTGTGCCGGCTCCATTGTTGAAAAGAAAATCACTCTCCCTTATAAAGTTCCTTGGGCCTCGTTGAAGATCAGTTGCCTGTATGTGAATGGATTATTTATTAGTTTTCTATTCTGTTCCATTGGTCAACATACCTATCATTATATGAGTACCAGGCTGCTTGGAATACTGTGCTGGTGTAATAGTTTTCAGGTAAGTTTGTGCAAGACCCCCTACCTTGATCTCAATCTTTTTGGGTCCCTTGATTATCCTAGGATTCTCCATATAAAGTGAGTACTTATTTTTTCCATTTCTTTAAAGGGTTAAGTTGGCATTTAGAATAACAATTACATTGTATTTAGAAACAGTATTGTGTAGCTTTGACATTTCCTTGGTATTGAGTGTCCTTATCCATGAACATGACATATCGAGAATGTGAACAGACTTGCATTGGGAAGCATAAACATACCAGAATCACGTCATCTTGCTGAAAAGGAGAGACTGAAAATAGATAAAGACAGAAAGAGACTTTAGAGAAGTTGTGAGTCTGACCTGCACACTTCCCACTGAAGATGAGAGCCATATGGGATCCATAGTCTGCTTTGATGTGCCTAGTTCCCTAAATAACCATCTGCATAACTCTAAACTGGTATTCAATGTCATAATCCGGGAATTCTATGAAAGCCTCTGCTCTCAGTCTGTCCTTTCAGAACTAACATCACCAAGTCTTTCTCTTCAGGCATCCTTGGTAAGTTTGAATAAACAGTCTTTCTGATTCAATTCAAACATCTCATTCAGGGATAGGTACAACTGGCAGTATAAAAATAGAGATATTCTCAGAGGGAAACTGCGAGATGGAGAAGAATGCCAATACCACAGCAGGAAAGCAATTCTGAATCTCCATCCCCACCTTCTCCTACACCTGAGGCTTGTGTTCTGTGTGTCTTGAGCGCCCCCTAGGGGCATGTTTCCTCCCTGCAGGGGAGGTTTGTGGCCTGGTTCAATCTGAATTCTCCTCACCGTGATGGTAGCAGCACAGAAATACAAAGGCGTGTCCTCAAATTTCAAGCTGTTCATATGCAGATACAGCATGTTCTTGCAGATTCAAAGACACCTTGGAGAAGTCTTTGTAGTATGCACCATCACCACTGGTACTAATACTCGACACCCACTGCAGGTCCTTCCCTGGAGCCTGGTGGACACAGATCATGCATAGCTACTGAAGGGCAATCTAGAGGCTGCACTGCAGAATCTCAGAGACCCCCAAGGGACCCCCATACTCCACTAGCTACACCTCACTCTGGACTTCTGCAAGCACAGACATCCTGGGCAGGAGAACCATCACACACCTTCACTGTGTCTCTCACTCATGCCCAAGCACACAAAATGGTTCTTGACAAAATCACCTCTTAAAATAGCAACAAGGACAAACCCCTTTCAGCACAAAACCACGCTGTCTGTACTGTGCTCAGTCCTGATCAATGAATGGGGACTCCTGAGAATTCAGGAGCACTTCCAGAGCTGCATGGTTGGGGCTGCGTTGGCTTTCATCAGCAGAGGGAGGGTGGATTTGCATGCCCTCCTACTTCATAGCAATAAATGAAGATGCATGACTTCTGAGATCTGAGGATTCTGTTCCTAGAACAGATCTGATTGTTTTAGGTATGTTGGGAAGGGCAAAATGATAATATCCTTGGTAATATGTATTACGTGACTGTTCTATGCTAAATTGTTATCACATATTGATTCATTTTATTTTCTATTAACACAGAATACATGAGATTATAGTTATATATTTAGGCTTTATAGGAATAATACTACATATAGAAATGTAAAACTGGTTTTTATATCTATAAGGGATTCCCAGCATTTCTTTCTCAATGTCCTTTGAGATTTTGGTAGAGGTAAGATCGGAGTTGTCAAGAGGACTAATAATGAGAGTAGCCATATCAGGAGGGCAAGGGGAAGGTGGGGGAGAACGGAGAACCGATCACAATGATCTACATATAACCCCCTCCACCAGGGTGCTGGACAACTGGAAAGTGGGTGAAAGGAGACATCGGACAGTGTAAGATATGACAATAATAATTTATAAATTATCCAGGGTTTGTGAGGGAGGGGATAGTGGGACGAGAGAGGGGAAATGAGCTGATACAAGGGCTCAAGTAGAAAGAAAATATTCTGAGAATGATGATGGCAACGAATGTACAAATGTGCTTTACAAAATGAATGTATGTATAGATTGTGTAAAGAGTTGTACAAGCTCACAATAAAGTGATTTTAAAAAGATCAGTGTTGTAGGATGAATGAGCAAAAGTTTCCAAATTAAATTCTCAGGACACCTCTTGCTACCCTTAAAGAATAAGCAGGTAAAAGCCTTAAATAGTGTAAAAACAGAAGAAAGAAAAGTGGCACAATTTCGTTGCCCTTTTTCTCACCTGTGCAGTTTTCAATTGTCTTAAAACTTTTTTCATATGAGACCTGATGTGCCTTAGATGTGCCTATTTACATGTGTTTATCAAATTGGTGCTGCTCCTTGGAGCTGTGCAGGCTGTCAAACAACTCAGGATACTCAATGGCTAAAAAATTCACCTCCTCCTACGCTGCAATAATTCTGGGTCTGGTTTCATTTCTCACATGTTTCAGGATTTTCTTTAATTCTAAATTTTAAAATCAGATTTTGAAAAAATCAGATTTTTATATTGAAGAATGTTATTTAAAGAAATTGGCCGATTATCTTGCCGTGTAACTCCAAATGTTAATTTTGGTTTTTTTGTGTGTGTTATTGTATGCTGTAATCCTGAGTAAGACAGATGACTGATGACCTCCAGAGCCTAAAAGACAGGAAGACACCGAAATTAAGGTGCTGAAAAAAAAAATACCGAGCCAAATCTGATGGTAGGCACAACATGCTGATACTACACACCTAGAAGCAGCTGCTGCATGAGATGACCTGCAAAGCTACTTCACACAGTACCCTTTCTGGAAAATGTTCGCAGCACCACTCCCAACCCACAGATGATAGGATCTTCCTTGTGAGATGGGATCAATCTGGTGTGCCCTTCCTTGCAAACTACACTAATCTTCCCTGCAACATGCTGATAGAAGACCTGCTCTGATCTGCTTTGCAAAATTGCTGATGTATCTATCAAGATGCTGGGAGAAGACCTGGCCACATCTTCCTTGAAAGATGCTTTCGATGTGCCATGCAAGATGGTGAGAGAAGACCTACTATGGTGATCCTAGTAAGAGGTCGCTAATCTTCCTTGCAAGATGCCGGGAGAACCTTCTCTGAGCTGTCTTTCAAGATGTCGTTCATATTTCTTAATGGTGCTGAAAGAAGGTCTACTCTGATCTTCCCTTATCTGCCTTGCAAAACGCCGATAGACGACCAGCCATGATATTACTTGCAAGTTTCTCCAGCTCTTCCCTGCAAGTTACCAGAGAAGAACTGCTCTGGTGTGCCTTGCAAGATATCCCTTGTTGCCATTAACAGGTGCAGAGAGAAGACCTGCTCTGATCTTCCATGGCCATGTCCTCTGCTTTCAGGTGGTCCATTTGGAGATAGAGTGTTGTGGTAGTCACCTAATCTGGTGTCAATGTAAGGATTAAGAACGTAGCGGTGGAGTCTAGGCTGTCAATCTGGAGAAAGCCACTGAGACTTCCATAGGCATGGCCTTCCCCTGAGAACTCTGGGAAATCTGGTACTTCCTCCTTGGAGGTGGGAGACGCCTCTCTCTCTGCCACTCCCTGGGAGACAATGCAGAAGACAAGCCACATGGACACAACCAGACCTCAGAATCTGGAGAAGCCACAGAGAGACCCCTGCCAGCACTGAGATGCTTATAAGGCCACTGGTCTCAAAACTTTCTACTCACTGGCATGTGATCTTCCTTCATATGGTTTCATTGTATGTGTTTTATGAGTCTGAAGAAAACTTTATATTGATATCAGACATATGGGCTAATATCGGACTTATGGTCTTGATCTGGATTGGATTGGGGTGTTTTCTCCATGTTCAATTGCTCTTGTATGTAAAACCCTTTCTTAGACACATACATGTGTCCATGGATTTGTTTCTCTAGTCTATCAAGACTAACACGTGTTCTTGGAGTTGTCTCTGGAGATGGTGAACTGGCCCTTTACGGAGTCTGTGCCGTGTGTGGTACCACCAGCACTAATATTTCTGCCACCCGCTGAAGGCCTTTCCCAGGTGCCTGGTAGATCCAGTTCATGTAATAGTCACTGAGGGTGAATCCGGAGGCTGCACTAGACACCTGCAAACACAGAGGCACCGTGATTAGACAACACACATACACACACACACAAACACATGCACTCACTAATACACACATACAGCAAGCGCTACAATGATTACTACAATCTACAATTATTACAAGCTCTACACTGGGACTGTCCTCTGAGAGCTCCCACATCAGGGCCTGTGGCCGGTTTATCAGCAGGCAGAGAGCTGCATTTACATGTCCAATGATATTCTGAAGCAGAAGAATAGAGAATATGGGCAAGACTTCTCCCTCAGAACCAGAAAAACACAAGCACTCTCAAAGGAAAGCAGAGCCATTAAAGAACTGTTTATCAAGCATTGCTTTAATGGTTATATATTATCAATATTTTAAAACATTATTTTTCAATTTGTAAACTTTATATTACATACACAGCCAATTTTCTAAGTCTGCGGTGTGAGACCTCACAATGCACTTTTTTCTCCTTTCCCTTAACTTGTATATACACATGATGATCATGGACAGCTCTGTTATCTGTTTCTTGTGTGGGCACCTTGATTTTCTTGCCTTCCAGGAATTTCTACAATTCAGTGATATTTGTACACTGGACATAATGTTGCTGATAAAACATGTCCACAAAACATCCAGAATCGTGTCTCCTCTCTGATTTCTGATCTGGGAGATACCCGTCCTACTGCTTTTGTTATGATCAGGAAAACTGGCTATTTATCACTTTTCTTCATCTTCTAAAAGGGTCAGTTTTCATATAATCAGCTTGCTGGTTGTGTTCCTGTTATTTCTTTTATCTTGGGTCCTTTTATATTGACTCCCTCCTATTACCTATGCTATAGATACTACCTATGCATCTTTTTCTAGGTCCATTAGTTGGAAATGGAGGTAATCAATTTCAGAGTTTTATTTCTATACTAGAGAATTGTGTGTTGCTATGAATTCCACTCTAAGTTCTCTTCAGATGAATCCCACAGTATTTTGCTTTGTGATTTCATTTTCCTTTAATCCAGTACAGAAATCCAGGATATGAAAATCATTAAGTGCATGTTAATGATACAAACTGTATAGTATATATCCACTCACACTCACTCACTGCCATGAGTCAGTGAAGACTCACAGTGACTCACGGGGACAGGGTAGAACTGCCCCTGAGCATTTCTGAAGCTGTAACTCTTTATGGGAGCCCAAAGCCCCATTTTCTACTGTGGAACAGCTAGTGCTTAAGAACTCCTAAAATTTCAGGCCATAGCTTAATGAGTAACACTACACCACCAGGGTTCATTTATGCACACATATATTTAATTGTGTTTATGCATACAACATATAAATGAATGAATATTGAAATTGATGTGGGTTTTTTTATACATATTAAGGAAGACAAGATGACAGGAGAAAATATTTTGGAGAGAAAGGAAACCCTAGATGCGAACAGGAAGCTCTTTGCTCCCATGCCTCCCCATTGATCTTGCCCAGAAATCTGGATCCTGTGCTCTGACAGCCCAAGTGTTCCCTATTTACCGATGTCATTATTACAGGGAAGGTTGTGCGTGGGTTCCTCTCACACTGTAATGGACAGCTGTGCCCTCAGTGGTCATTGAGCTCAGCTCAGGGAGACAGCTTGGGGGACATACTTTGGAGCTTGAGAGTCAACTCCATTGAGGCGGGAAATTGTTTCCTGCTGCTCAGACATATTGATAGTAACCACTGCAAAATTTTCTGCAGGTTGTGGTAGATCCTGCTCCAGAAATATGGAGCCACAAGAGACTGCAAATCTTACGGGGAGGATTTGTGAGGGATCTGTCACTCATGGGCTCAAATCCTGATGCTCTACCTGTCACGGGACACTCAGAACAGGGAGAAAAATCAATGATGACAATTAATGCAAACCTCTTTTATGCCAACCCATTTTTAGAATCTCTTGATACTATCAGAGAGAAGTAACCGCCAGGCCAAAGAATACCCAAAAGAAAATAAAAAACTGATGATCAAGTGATGTACTTCCTAAAGAACACTGACCACTATGTAGTGTCTTGCACCAAGTTTTGAATTTTAACCTGGAAATTGAAGGGGTGATCTGCATGTTAGAGCCCCAGGAGAAAAAAAGTAGAGACACTTTCAATCTGTCTCAAAAACTGAATAGAGAAAGTCTAATGTCTTCCTCTTCTCTGGGATTGACCCCTGTTTATTGAGAAATCAAGATTCTTAAGCAGAAGATCAGAGAAACTGTTGGGAAACAGAAAGGAAGGAGAGTGTTAGGAAATTTTGATTTCATTAAGACCCCCAATGGATAATGGATATTTATTCTACCAGGTTTTCTCAGTTCTCTGCATATTCTCTTTAGAGTTCTCTCTTATTTCTTCTTTCTAACATCACATTTAGCATCCATTGGGACAGTGAAACATGTTCAGAGTTTTGAGACTCAAAATGGGTAAAGGACATGAACTTGACCCAAGGACACATTCATGTTGCAAAAAAAAAACACATACACAGATATTAACTCCCATTATTTATTAGTGCTGTTATTTTTTGATTCATTGGCTTTGTTTGATTTTGAGATCGTTTCTTGGAATGGTTACAGAATGCCTGGCCATATTTTCTGGAAACATTTTAAACACTTTCATAGAATTGAAAAAAAAAAACATGTTCGATGCAAGTTGTAGTGTGATTTGTTTATCGTTTCCACTGATTTTCATTGTTCATCACAGTAATATAGAATCTTTGAAAACTTCAGTAGTTTCTCTCTGCAACATGCTGTACTGAGAAAATAAACTGAGACGCTGTACTAAGTGAAGACCACATCACAATTGTAGGAAGCCATGTTAATAATCTGTCATGCAAGTGACATAGTACTACATGTTGTAAGATAGTATGACTTGTAAAACTTACTGATGAAGATAAGGGACTGCTGCTTTCACTTTAGTTTAAAATTCATTGTAAAAAAATAAACTCCCCACTATGGGACCAATGCAAAATAGCAAGATAAATGGAGATAATATTGAAGTTGTGAAGGAGTTCATCTCGCTTCAAGCTACAATCAATATTCATGCAAGTTTCAGTCAATCAAATGTTGCAATTCATTGAGCAAACCTGCTGCACAGACCTTAAAGGATGACTCTTTGAGGACTCAGATGTACCTATCACAAACTATGGGTTTCCAATTGTCTCAGATGTGTGTGCAAGTCAGACAATGAATGAGAAAGATCAAAGATTAAATGGTGTATTTGAATTATGGTACTGGTGAATAATTTGATGGTAGGATAGACAGTCAGAAGAACAAAAAAAATTGTATACTGGATGATGTACTCTTGTAATGCTTACTAGAAAGAATTGAGGAAGTGATTACTTCATCTCAAGTACTTTGGACATGTGTCAGGAAAATCAGAACTTGGAAAATAACATAATGGTTGATAATGGACAAGGTTATTTTTAAAAGCTGACCTTTAACAAGATAGATTGGCACAGTAACTACAACAGAGGCCTCATACATGACATCTGTGAAAATGAGGCATGACCTGTTTTTCATTGTTTTCTTGATTGTTGCTGTGAGTCCACACTGAGGTAATATGATTTAAAAACAGCAAAATGCAATGCCAAAGACAAACACTGGACTCAATGGAGAGGGAGTGAAAGCCTTCCCCTTTCAAATTGAAACCAGATAAAGATACCATTAAATACCAATCTTATTTCATATTGTGCTGAAACTATGGTAGTTACATAATCTAGTGTCAACTTGAGACTATTAAAAGTGAAGGGGTGGAGTTTAGCCTGTCAATCAGGTCATAGATTGATGACCTCATTTGGGGGCGATACGGAGATAAATAGCTTGCTGGAGGCAGGATACACACTCACTCCCTGCAAGACATTCCTGCTGACAAGAAACATGGAGCTTCACTAGAGTCCTGCAGCTGGAGAACCACTTGGAGACCCCTTGCCAGCACTGAGATGCTTCCACCACCACTGGATCCACAAGACTTTCCAGCCACTGGCATGTGATCTTTCTGCATTTGGTGTCATCACATGTGTTACATGAGTCTGAAGAGGAATTTGTAGATTGGTATCAGATATATGGGCTAATATTGGGCCTAGGGACTTGATCTGGACTGGGCTGGGATATTTTCTCAGCTTTTGTTACAATTGTTCTTTTATATAAAGTTCTGTCTTAAACACATGTTTCTCTAGTCAACCCTAACTAACACAAACTCTTAACTATAGCTATCAATAAATACATGTAAAACAAAGGCATCCAAAATGGCAACAAAGAAGTAAAATTCTCTATAGCTGCTGATGACCTCATTCTAAACATAGAAAACCCAAAAGCCATAGAAGAAAATTATTGAAACTAGTGGAAAGATTAAAAAACTTCACAGGTTATAAGGTCAACATTGAAAATCCGTTTGATTTCCACATACCAATAGAGAAAGTTCTGAAAAGGAAATTGAAAATTAATGCCCTTTACAATAGCCACCTAAAAGATAAAATAAATGGAAATAAACATAAAGAGAGAAACAAAAGTCTTATAGAAAGAAAACTATAACAAAAACACTACTCCAAGGTACCAAAAGACACATAAATAATTAGAATAATGGACCATGTTCAGGAAGAGGAAGGCTTACCTTTGTGAAAATAACACACGCTAAGCAATCCGTAATTATACTACAATTCTGAACAAGATCCCAGTGTCTATCTTTAAGGGCATGGAAATTGCTGACCACATTTTAAAAGAATATACTCATCAAGTTAAAAAAAATGAAACAGACTCAGGAAAAGCAAGGTCAGAACTACCCACAGGTCATACCTCAGAGATCCTGTGGTGTTGTGGATTACACAGTAGACTACTGATTAAAAGTTCTGCTGCTCATGATCACCATATATTCCTCAGGAGAAAGATGAAGCTTTCTGGTCATTGAAAGTTTTAGTCACAGCAATCCAAAGGGACATTATGTTTTCTCCTGTATGATTTCTATGAGTCTTTATTGAGGCAACAGCAGTCTTACCCATTTTCTATCACTTATTTTAGTGGAGTATATCTCTGTTTTTCTGTATATTTGCTTTCACAATAGTTTTTCCTCTTCTAAGTTAAGACAAAATAGAAGAGTTTCTACTGGAGTTTCCTCTCAATCAGTTGCTAAGCGGTGGGAACAAAGCCAACCCAAGACACAACAGAAAATCTCATCTGTGCTTTCACACACACCTACTTCTGGTTCCTGGGCCTGTTAATTTGGGCCTGAACTCCCCCTGCTGATCTTTACATCAGTCGCCCCTTCTAACAGCCCCCCCATGCACCCCAGCTGTCCATCAGGGTTGTTTGTTTGGGGGCTCACATTGACTTTCCCTCTCCTTGGCTCCTTGCACAGTGGTCGTCACGGTTCACAGAGCTCAGCTGCAGGGAGAACTGATTCTTGGGTGTGTCTGGGTGAGGGACACTTGGCAAACCATGCAACTAAATGACAAAATGAGCAATCTCTTCCTCCATAACCAAGCCCACTGTGATTACATCTATTCTGACTCATAGGAATCTTAGAAGACTTAATGAAACTACTCGTTAGGCTTTCTCTGACTGTCAGTATATACAGAAATAGAAATCATCTTACTCAGGGGGAACCGTTGACTGGTATGAATCCCTGACCTTGCTGTGAGCAACCAAATCTTATCCCACAGCACCACCATAGCCCTTTATATCTCTGCACCCACAAGCCCATATTACAGGTTTTTTTAAATGTCACTTAGAATCCAAATCATAACATTTTCCATATTATTATATGCATATGAACTCTGGACTATGAATAAGCAAGGCCATAGGAAAAATGATGGCCTTTGACTTGTGGTGTTGAAAAAGAATGAGGAAAGTACTATGGTGCAGGCTGACAATAAAAAAAAAAAACTATCTGTTTTGAAGGGAGAGCAGCCAGCGAGTTCCTTTAGATTCAAGGATGGTGAGACTCTTGATACCAGTCCCTTGAGAAAGACATCAACCATGATAAAGTAGGGGATCAATGAAGAGTAAGACACATCATAAGATGGATTGGCACATTGACTGTAACAATGGGCTCAAAAATGTTCATTGTAATTATGCTGCTGAACAAGGAATTATTTCATTCTGTTGTATATTGCATCACTGAGAACTGGAACTGACTCTGTGGGACTTAAATCTTCAAAAAAAAACCTGAAACACACACCATTCTTCCCATGTTGAATGTCAGTGCTGGGGGAAAAGGTATATATTTTATGTTGGAAAACATACATAGCAAAGGGAAATATGTAACAATACACCGTCTTTGTAATAATTCTTACATTGCCGTTCACTGTGTCTTGACTAATTACTCTTGTAAATGTCTTGTCTACATAATGATATGACTTTAAGCATCCAAGGCTGTTTGGGTGCAGGATGGTTGTTAGACCCTGAATTAAAGAAAAGAACTGTCCAAATAGGATTTTCTTTCCTGTAATACTGATGGGTGACAGTTATCAGGTCTTTAACCAACAGACTCACTGAGTGGTTTTAAACTGCCAATCTTTTGGCTAAAACTTGAGCATTTAATCATTGTGCTACATAGTTTCGTGGACCAGGTTCACCTAAGTATAATTTACATGTATCGACCATTACTTTCTGAAGATGAACATTTCTTTCCATGCTGACCAGATATAAGATTATATAGATTTCTTCAATGTCGGCACTACTGCTGATTTTTGATCCTTGAGTATTTATTGTAGGATGCTGTCCTATACATTGTGTGTTTTTAGTAACAACCTGAACATTATCTCTAGTGTCTGAAACAGCAGCCGCAGTTGTGATAACCATGGGTGATTCTAATAAAGGCCAATTACCCTATAAGAAATATCAAAGAAGAATTGATGCATTTGGGTTTTGGTGCTACAGAATAATATTAAATGTATCACAGGCTGCCTGAAGGACAAGCAGGTCTGTCTTGGAATAAGCACATCTTGGATGCTTCTTGGAAGCATTCAAGTAAGACTTTATCTCACTTATTTGGGCATGTCATTAGGAGGAACCAGAACCCGGTCTTGTGCTTGGTAAATTAGACTGTCAATGAAAATGAGAGAGACTTTCAAGGAGGTGGATTGTCACAAAGGCTGCAACGATGAGTCAAACAGAGGAATGATTCTGAGTGCACTTCCGGGCAGTATTTCATCCTGTTTAACACGGTCTCTGTGAGTTGAAGCCAGCTCAAGGGTGCCTAACAATATCAATGTATACAATTATGATCCAGATCATTGTAAATTCAAATAATAACATAATGTACATTTAAGAGCATTCACCGGAATGAAAACTTTGAACATTCATCTGATGGCTTGCAGAAAATTTGGGGCTCACCTGAGAATTTTTCTTGCAATAATATTTTTATATGGTTAATACTCTGAATTGTAAACTGAGATCTCATCGATATCTGTTACTTTGAAATCTACCTTTGCATAAAAGGTGAAACATTGACAAAGCCCATTCCACTGTAAAGAAGGCAGGTTCAGATACATGAAGGCTCCCTAGAGTCTGTGCTTGGTGGTCCCTCGAGAGGTGCTGCCAAGGTGGGGAAACCACAGCTTCTGAGAGGAAAACATCACTGACTTGTATCTTTCACATCTGCTGAAACCATGACCTGATGTACTAAGGTTTGTGTCTGGGCTCACACTGACTTCCCATCACTGTGTCTATGGCACAGTAATACATGGCTGAGTCCTCAGGATTCACAGAGTTCACTTTTAAATATGCTTCACCCCTGGAGGTGTCCTTGGTGATGCCGACTCGTGACTGGAGAGATGGATTATAGTATGTTTTCCTATTATAAGTGATTGCCCCAATCCACTCCAGCCCCTTTCCTGGAGCCTGGCGGATCCAGTGCGCATCATAGCTAGTTAAAGAGAATCCAGTGACAGCACGGGTGAGAGACAAGGTCTGTGAGGGATTCACCAGTCCAGGACCTGACTCCTGTAGCTGCCCCTTGGTCAGGATACCTGGGGATAAAGAACAACACAGTGAGTCATGTGCTCAGATGCTGCATCCCCAGATTTCATGTGTGAATCCCTGAAGCACTCACCTCCTGAAGTCACCACCAGAAAGAGGAAAACCCACACACAATTCATGTTCATGTGGATAAGATACATGACACCCATAAAATGCTCCCAAGAGTGAGAAGGAGCGCGAATTTAAGTACATGCATGCTGTGGTTTCATGGGACTGGTATTTGCATGTGGGAGGTGCACTTATATGTAAAGGTGGAAAGGGCTGAATGGAGCCTGTAGCTCTGGGACTCAGACTATTAAAGCGATGCTGGTGGAGTCCGTGGGAGAACACTGTCCTCTCTCTGAAGTCTTCACTGTACCAATCATATGCACATCTGTGCAGATTTCATGTTCAATGTATCTTTATGTGCATTCCCATCAAAAGTACCCAAATGATCTACTGACATTAAAGATAATCTGTATCCTCACTATGTTTTGGAATCAAGACCAGATCAGCCTGAATCTTTTCGTACATCTGAACACACAGGTGAAAAAAGTGTATATCATCCCAAATTCTTCTTCCCCTATTACATTTTACAATATTTGGACAGAGATAAAAGATACTTCAATATTATCTTCTATATTTAGAATGGAAATGAAAAGGTTTCCTAACAACAGGGTTATTTGTGAGGTTAAAATAAACCACAGAAATAAGAAGAAGCTCATTTATCCTTCCATAAATTATTAACGGGGGTGGGTGTTGGACTCAGTGTCTTCAGAGAGTCCTCCTGCTGACAGCATCCCATCACATACAGGAGAGGTGATTCCTGGGCTCATCCTGTCTTCCAACTTCTGTGGATCACACAGCAACATTTTCTCTGGTCATAAGCTATCAAACTATTGGTCAGGAGTGTTACCTGGAGTTGTCCCTGCAGGTTTCCTGCCATGGGCAGTAGAGCTACCATAGTGGTCACCACAGCAGTTCCAGCTGACCAGGCACTACCCAGGCTCCTGTCCTCACTTCTTTCTTCACTTGGTCCAGAGCTGGTGGGTCCTTAGCATCCATGCAAGTTCACTTTCTACCTGAGGTTAGTTTTATGCCTGGTCTCACATTGAGTCTCCTTCACTGCGAACAGCTTTGGATGTAGAGAATTATACAAGTTGCATGCAATCTGAATTGGCTACAGCAGAAGGAAGTGTGTTCTATGGATATAGATATTTATATAGGTATGATATTGAGATATATTCCATAAAAATAATGGATTAAGCTGATAGGAATCACTGAAACCCAAGTAAAGGCTGAGTATGATAGTGGGACAAGAGGAAAGTAAAAAGGAAATAGAGGAATCAGCTAGGAGGCAAAGGGAATTTATAGAGGTCTAAATAAAGGCGTGTACATATGTAAAGGCATGTGCATATATACATATTTAATTTATATATGAGGATGGGGAAATAGATCTATGTGCATATATTTATAGGTTTAGTATTAAGGTAGTAGATGTACATTGGGCCTCTACTCAAGTACTCCCAAAATGCAAGAACACGTTGTTCTATTAAACTGGTATTCCACGATGTTCACCTTCTGGACGCAATCGCTGAAGACAAAGCTGGTGCATAAGCAAATGTGGTGAAGGAAGCTGATGGAGCCCATCTATCAAAAGATATAGCGTGTAGGGTCTTAAAGACTTGAAGATAAACAAGAGGCCATCTAGCTCAGAAGCAACAAAGCCCACATGGAAGCAGCACGCCAGCCTGTGTGATCACGAGTTGCTGAAGGGATCTGTTACCAGGCATCAAAGAACAAAAAATCTTACCATTGTGTGCTCACCTCCCTCATACAATTGCTGGAGACATATGGGTGCATGGGCAAATGTGGTGAAGAAAGCTGATGGTGGCAGGCTGTCAAAAGATATAGTGCCTGGGTCTTAGGGCTTGAAGGCAAACAAGCGGCCATCTAGCTCAGCTGCAACAAAGCCCACGTGGAAGAAGTACACCAGCCTGTGTGATCACGTGGTGTCGAAGGGATCAGGTATCAAGTATGATCAGAACAAAAAATCATATCATTGTGAATGAGGGGGAGTGTGGAGTGGAGACCCAAAGCCAATCTGTAGGCAACTGGACATCCCCTTTTGGAAGGGTTGTGGGGAGGTGGGGAGCAGTCAGGTTGCAGTGTAGCAACAATGAAACATGTAACTTTCCTCTAGTTCCTAAGTGCTTCCTGCCCCCACCTCAAAATCAGGATCCCAGTTCTACCTTACAAATCTGGCTAGATCAGAGGATTTACACTCATACAGATAGGAACTGGCAACATGGGGAATCCAGAACAGATGATCCCTTCAGGACCAGTGCTAAGAGTGGTGATACTTGGAGGGTGGAGGGAGGAGGGGTTGGAAAGAGGGAGATGATTGCAAGGGTCTACATATAACCTCTTCCCTGGAGGATGGACAACAGAAAAGTGGGTGAAGGGAGTGGGTAAGATGTGATAAAATTATAATTTATAAATTATCAGTGGTTCATGAGGAAGGGGGGAGCGGGGAGGTAGGGAGAAAAAAGTGAGGAGCTGGTATCAAGGGCTCAAGTGGAAAGCAAATGTTTGGAGAATGATGATGGCAATGAATGTACAAATGTCCTTGACACAATAGATGGATGGATGGATTCTGATAAGAGTTGTACGAGACCCGAATAAAGTGATTGAAAAAATAAAATATCATTTAAGAAAGAAATGAAGTCAATGAAGTTATTGAACAGAGTTTCGTCTTCATTCTTTCCACAGGAAGATAAAGGCACTTAAAGCACACTTCTATTCAAAATAATTGAAGCAAGAAAGTAATAGTTATTTATTACATATTAATGGGGACATTTTCAAGTCAGAATTCTTTTTTATGGGTTTCTGTGATGTGGAAGATGGGAAGTTTTACAGCTGTTGGCAATTGTTGAACACAATGACAACTTAATGCTACTGAATTATGCATGAGAAGAATGTTGAAAATATTATTTTGTTGCCTATACATGTACCGTGAGAAAAATAAATTAAAAAGTGAAAGATAATTGCAACAGTTCAAAAAAAACCAAGATAAAATATTGAACTGGAAAATAGATTATTATATAAGCCAGAAATTTGAAATTAAAAAAAATTATTAGCAATTGAATAGTCTTTATTTAATATTTTATTTATTTTCTCATTTTTCCTCCAAAACCGTTTTATTTGGTGGTAATAATCATTTGTAGTTCAAGTACATCAAGCAGTATTGTACAATTGTTACCCAAATCAGTTTCAAAACACCCTCTTCCTTCTTGAACTCCTTGGCATCAGCTCTTTTATCCCACCCCCAACTGTAGGCCCCAGAATCCCTATTTTCTTTGATATCTCTATATGTTCATCAACTCCAGGTTTCATCTAATGTAAACAGATAAGCGAAGAATAAAAATTCAAGAATGCTACCCCCAATGATAAAATACATCTGAGATAAACCCAAATAGGAATTGAAAACTGAACAAGCAGGCAGTCCAAGTGCAGTCTGCTGTCCTTCCCCAGAATCCATAACAAACCCAGGTGTGCTTAGCACGAAATGTGTCAGTCTGGCCACTGGAATGTGATGACCTTACTGTCTGACTGCCTTTCCCAAGGCTTCTGGATCCAAAAAGATTCTTTAGTTGCTGGCGACCTACCCCATACCTCTTCTATGTTCTACTGAACACGTTAACATTCCCCAAACTGATTGTTATGCACATTACATGGAATATACAAAACAACAACAACAAAACCAAGTCACTGGCTTCCAGGTGATTCCACCTCCTAGCACAACCCCATTTCTCTATCTTTGCTGTTGAGGAGGGAACACTGTTCTTCAACTGCAGTACAAACAAGCGATGCTTGCAAACCTCCATCCCTGCACTGGCCGCAGTGAAACTACTGGCTGTGGAGAGGGTGGCCACTCCTGATGATGAGCCGGCTCTGTCTCTTCTCTGTGTGAGAACACTGCTGCATACAATGTCTGTGTGTAAGCTGTGCTTTTGCTGGTGACCTCAGACATTGGTTTAACAGAAGTATAATGTTAAGTCACCCTTATACTACAGAAGAAGGGAAACATACAAATGGAAGGAATAATAAGGTTATTTTTATCAAGGTACATTGTAAAGGAAGCACACCAGAAAAAATATATTTAAAAGGAAAACCATCAAAATGTTAATAAAGATATTATAAAACTATAACTGATGCTCCAAAAGATGGCGTCATTAACCTAAAAACACAATGTAGGTAATTCAATGGAACCAAGATAATGGGGGAAAAAGAACAATTCCTGACAATAGTATTAAATAGGATTAAACAAAATACAGAATACACAGAAAACAAACTTGCTATTGGAAGTTCAATAACTATATCCCACTGGCATAAGTGAATTCTGACTCAGAGTGACCGTCTAGAGCAGAGTAGAACTGCTCCATAGGATTCCACGCAAAGTAAACTTTTTTAACTGAGAAATTGACAAAAATTTAAATGAGATATATATTAGATAACATTATAACAATTTTAGATTTCTTATTTAATGTGCAATATTATTCTATTAAAATAATTTTAACAGTATTCTAAATAAAAATGTTTAAAAACATTTGTCCTGCAACTAATATCTTTTAACATTAAAAACAATTTTAATCTTAAAAAAAATCCTTTTATTAAGATCTAATCCAGACATCATACTATTCTATAGTTCAATCCTGCAAGCAGTGTTGTGCAATCACTTAGAAAACGTGTCCTTCCTTGTTGAACTCCTTTCTCTTAACTTCCCTTTTCTCCCCACCTCTCTTGCTGAAGCCCCCAGGAACCCTCATTCTAGTTATTGTCTCTGTGGATTCACCCATTGTGCACTACGTGAATTGAAAAACATAGAAAAAGATATCAGGAGAGTCAGAAATGTTATGAACAATGACTGAACACAGCAGAAATAAACCCTAAGTGTATAAAACAAAACCAGAAAATATCAAAACCCAAATTAATCACAAAGTGTATCAAGGGGAGATCAAATGACAAGTTTTGAACCCTCAGAGTCACATGAGTCATTTTGACCTACTATAGTCATCTCTCCAATCTCTCTCTCACTGACCACCAACTTGTTCCATCCCTCAGTCATGGTGAGAGGGCAATCACTGGAGGTGTATTCCCTGTGAAGATCCTACAAATGTGTTTGAGCTTCCTCTGTCATCCACAAGTTTCTGCAGGTCAGAGTCTCACAGTTTAATCTCTGACACTCGTCCCTCCTTTGAATTTGGATTATGTAATTTGCAGTCCGTGTAAAACTCTGGAGAGCCTCCTCTGTCTCCCTCGGAATGGCTGGTGGATTTCATCTGCTCACCTTGCACTTAGCAACCAAATGTGAAATCCTCTACACCACCAGGGAGAGTGGTCTTCTACATAACATTTATTTCTTTTTTTGTTTGTTTGTTTTTCTTTTTTTTCTCCTCGTTTCTTCTTTTACATTTTATTAGGGACTCATACAACTCTTATCACAATCCATACATATACATACATCAATTGTATAAAGCACATCCATACATTCCCTGCCCCAATCATTCTCAAAGCATTTGCTCTCCACTTAAGCCCTTTGCAACAGGTCCTCTTTTTTCCCCGCTCCCTCCCTGCTCCCCCCTCCCTCATGTACCCCTGGTAATTTACACACCGTTATTTTGTCATATTTTGCCCTATCCAGAATCTCCCTTCCCCCGCCTTCTCTGCCGTCTCTCTCCCAGGGAGGAGATCACATGTGGATCCTTGTAATCAGTTGCCCCTTTCCAACCCACTCACCCTCCACTCTCCCAGCATCGCCTCTCACACCCCTGGTCCTGAAGGTATCATCCACCCTGGATTCCCTGTGCCTCCAGCCCTCACATGTACCAGTGTACAACCTCTGCCCTATCCAGCCCCGCAAGGTAGAATTTGGATCATGGTAGTTGGGGGGAGAAAGCATCCAGGATCTGGGTGAAAGCTGTGTTCTTCATCGGTACTACCTCGCAACCTGATTGACCCATCTCCTGTCCTAAACCCCTCTATGAGGGGTTCTCCATTGGCCGACACTTGGGTCTTGGGTCTCCACTCTGCACTTCCCCCTTCATTCAATATGCTATATATATATATATATATATATATATATATATATATATATATATATATATATATATATATATATATATACACACATATATACATATATACATATATACATACATACACATATATATACATATACACACATATATCTTTCTCTTTTTTTTGCATGATGCCTTAAACCTGGTCCCTTTGGCACCTCATGATCACACCAGCTAGTGTACTTCTTCCATGTGGGCTTTTTTGCTTCTGAGCTAGATGGCCGCTTGTTCACCTTCAAGCCTTTAAGACCCAATCACTATCTCTTTTGATAGCCGGGCATCATCAGCTTTCTTCACCACATTTACTTGTTCACCCACTTTGGCTTCAGCAGTTGTGTCAGGAGAGTGAGCGTAATAGAGTTCCAATTTAATAAAGGAAAGTATTCATGCATTGAGGAAGTGTTTGAGTAGAGGCCGAAGGTCCTTCTGTCACCTTAATACTTAACATATAAATATAGACACATAGGTCTATTTCCACATCCTCCTATATATATTTGCATGTACATGTCTTTGTCTAGACCTCCATAAATTCCCTTTGACTCCTAGCTCTTTCCTCCATCTCCCTTGACTCTCCTCCTGCCCTACTACCATGCTTTGTCACCACCTGGGCTAGAGTATACCTCTTCTCTATGCAACCTTACCCTTGAACATTTATTTCTTTAAAGTATTTATTACTTATTTATGGCACTTTGCTTTCCTAATTATTTGCAAGGCATGTAGCTGTAACTTAATTAGAAATGATATATTTATTGTACTTTAAATATTAAAGAATTTTAACAACATTTGAATGTAAATAATGGCATAATTTATGATAATTTAGGTAATTATACTGGACTCACCAAAATTAATCTCAATTTTCTGCACCTCACTCCATTAGAGATATTGCTGCGTGCTTTTGAGTCAGTTTTATTCCCAATGGTTCTGTGCACAAAAGAACAAACAACTAAACTGCCAAGTCCTGAACCATCCTCACTTGCTCTTAAATTTGAGACCATTTATGCAGCCGCTCTGTCTGTGCTTCTAATTTAGTGTTTCCCTCTATTTTGGTGACACTCTGTCAAACAGGATGTCCTTTCTCTAGGAAATGGTTCCTCTGATCACCTGATCCAAATAGGTGAGAAGTCTCACTGCTCTCAATTGAGAATAAAGAGCATTCTGAAATATTAGTCTGCAAATTTCCTCCTCTTGTGACTCATTTGCTATCTTTTGGAATCAAAGATGTCCTTCCAGTGAGTGCTCCCTTCATTGTGACTCCAATGAATGTGCTTACTAAGGACTCCGCCCACCAGAGAGGTCATTTCAGTTCACCTGTACCAAGTGTCAGAGGTCTCTATGTCTGGAACCCTTGCTTCAGCATAAACAGAGACAATGGGCAGCAAGCGTCCCTAAGGACAGGTCACAAGTTTAGACCCAGACATCTCCACAATTATTTTCTCAGACATAGAGAACATGAGTCAACCACTACCCACAGTGCACAGGGAGTAATGCAGAGAGACACCTCCAGAGACCTGACAATGCACTGTAACAGAGCAATGAGCTCGGGACATTTAAAATCATGCACTGCACGCATGAATCTGCACATGCCTGTATTTCCTTGTCAACAGATTTTGAGTCACAGATAGTGTGAGCATGATAGTCTGTTTCTCACAAAGGGAAATGGGGCATAGAGGATGATAATGAAGGTCAGCATCACTTTTACTATTAGCACTGCAAACAGAGAGTGCTAGTTCTTCCTCTCACTCTTGCAGTAAGGAGAAAATTTAGAGAAAGATGAAAAAAAAAACAAAGGCAAATTGTCTCTGGGGATGCTGAGAGCAAAGAAAAATGGCTCTGATTCCAACAGGAAATCCTCCCTGTCAGCCATCTATCTGTGCTTGTCTAGGGCTGGCTGTCTGTGCTTAGTGGGTCCTGAGCTCCCCCTGCTGCCCAGTGACTTCCCTACAGGGGAAGTTTGTGTCTGGATTCACACTGACTTCCGTTCACTGTGCTCCTTGCACAGTAATACATGGCAGTGTCCTCAGCAGTCATGGAGCTCATTTGCAAGAAGAACTGATTCTTAGATGTGTCTCTTGTGATGGAGATTTGGCTTTGGAAGGACGGATTATAATTTGTACTACCCCCAGGGCATATTCATACCACCCACTCCTGTTGCTACCACAAGGGCTGGCGGATCCAGTTCCAGCAATAACCACTGTTGTGATAGAGAAACCAGAAAGAGTGCAGGTGAGGGACAGCTTCTGGGAGGCCTTCACCAGACCTGGACCCGACTCCTGAAGCTGCACCTGGGACAGGACGTCTGCAAACAAATACAAACGTCCCCTGTCAGTTAATTGAGGTCACAACCATCCTCTATAACCAGGTAAGATATCTGAACCTCTCACCTTGGGGAACTGTCACCAGGCACAGGAGAACACACAGCAAAAGCATCTTTAGACAACAGCTGTGTTTCCCCAGAGACCTACAGCTCTGTCTGAAGAGAACTGATAGTTTTCCCAGCATAAGGGTGAAATTGTACTCTAATGCCTGAAGAATAATTTGCATGTGAGGAGCCCTGGCCTTATAAACAGAAACTGATAGAGATCAGACTCCCCTCTACCTTCTGAGCCCATGCTAGTGTAACCCTTTGTTAGAAATCATAGCATGTTAGTCTACAGTGGGAGAAGGTTTTCCCGAAGAGGTGTGTGGCAAAGCTCAAAGTAAATCTGAGGATTTCTGAGCTCAGTGTTTTCTCCCTTCAGCCCCTCATAGTCCCTGCCCTGCCTTGGGCTCCTCTCTGTCCTGTGCCCTAGAGAGTGGGCAGGATAGAGACTGTTGACACAATCAATTGGAAATTGGACCCCACGATATCTTCAAACCTCACACTCTTCAAGATCCCCCTTTTTTTTCTTGTACATCCAATTAACCTCCTCAAGGTACTTAGTAGTTTCCTTGTGTGGAAGCAACATCTTTGAGAAGCATGCATACCAGATCAGTCCCAAGGAGATAGGACTGATAATTCCTCAAAGGTCCAACTCTTCTACGAAGCCATTCAGTTCCAATTTCCACCCCCTACTTCCTTGAGGAGATCCCCTCATGTTTCTGGGTTCCGAGAATCACTGCAACGTCCAATAGAAATTCTTGAAAATTCGAGGTAATGGATCACATGGTGGTGGGTTCTATTCCGTCAAAATTCTGAAGGTCTGGAAAGGGTAAACCAGGCTGTGGGTCCAAAGGACACGCTCCAAGCCTAGCTTTTCATTGTATTTATGCACATCTGACCCTAAGCCTCTGGCAGAATGTTCCTAGTGGGCATTGTCCCTCTGCTAATCTTATTCAGCCAGGATTTCCTGACCTGGTCATCACCAACTCAACTGCTCTTACAAGCAATGCACACACTACATCCAAGAGCCTGATGACTGAGACCAACCTCAGTGTAAGCAAAGAAATTCAAGTGTCATAGGGTCTCCGGGAAGAACATGCCACCTGGAAAATTTGGGCCTCAGACAAGACAGAATTTTTAACTATGTAGCCTCTAAAAATGAAGATTCTGAATATAGGCACCCCATTTGTTTGCTGGAATAGCCACAAGAGTGCAAAATCAGCCGTCATGATTTTCAAGTGCAAAGATTCAGTAGATAATATTTTGTAAATAAACATTTACAAAAAAGATCAGTATAAGAATAAGAGCCAAGAACAGTATTTTAGATCTTGAAACAAAAGACACTTTCTTTAGACCCAACAGGCACTCTCCATTAAAATTTGGTCCATCCATGCAACTGATCCTCAACATTTAGAGAATGAGCGCAGACACTCTTAAATGTCCCTTACCCAGGGGGCTCTGGCTCAATTGAAATGGGAGTATCTCTAACCAGAAACATCCTCTCCACCTGTGCTCTGGACACAGCCCCATCACAACTGTTCATGGGTCTCGCCTTACATTTATTCCCTAAACTCAAGCATTGTCTAATTTTTGGAAAACTGTTCATATTACTGACTCTAGAAGCTGTGACACTATCTCTAACCAAGCAGTTTTAAAACGGAAGCCCCTTCAGATACTTCCCTCATAATGTATCAGTTTTGAATAAATTACAGACAGTATAATGTCTTGATAATTTAGAAGAGTCTTTATTTGGTTATAACTAGATGGCTAGAATCTAAAAGCTATCTGCTGATTGCAGTCCTGAGTTCAAGTTTCAGTCAATTATTTTAAAGGCAAAAATCTTATTTATTCTTTGTCTAAGATGTAAGCAAACATGGACAGAAGCAGAAAGAAAAATTAATGTTACTATTCTTTAGGATTAGGGAGTCTTACAGGGAACAGCATTCTGGTAACTAAAAAGATCAAGAATGCATTACAAGGTACATTCCTTATCATAAACGAAACAATGCCAAAATTGACTATAACATCCTGGTTACCATAACCATAAGATTAAATATGCCGTTCAGATTACAACATCAAAGGAAGCAATATTGATTCAGAACAAATTATATATTGAAGAATAATCAAAACTAATAGTCATGTCGGGAATCTGGGAACATGGGAGTACATGCTGAAATGAATCACCAGCAGATACTTTCCCATAAGGGGAGGGAGAAAGGACAGGTCAACTAGCAGTCAATGTTCTGAGATGGGAGGGAGGAACAGGTAACTCTTAGCAGTTTACAAAACCAAGTCACTTAGCAGCTTACAAAAATGGAGTTTCTATTGCTAGTCTGCCTCAATAACAGTTTAAAATATTTTCCCCAGATAAGCTTTGACACCATTAATTTACTGGATTAAAATCTCTGTATATTTCCAAATTAAGATATATATTTTTTACAATGGGGGAAATCCAAGCACTCGGTGCTTGTCAATTGGAGGTTTTTGGACCAGAATTTGCTGAAGGGAATAATCAATTGCTTTGAAATGAAAACACATCTATTTCACCAAAATCCATTGGTTCAAGCACAGACTCTAGCATTTTTCGTATGGAGATCATTGAGTCAGTTCCCTTTTCATATGCACACTCGCAGAGCATCACTTGATCCTTTTCACTTCACCAAACCCCCATCTCACTGTCTGCTCTTGGAACTTGTCTGATCTATTTAAGCTTGAGACCGTGATGTAGCTGCACACGAGTTCAGCTCACCGCCATCTCTGCGTTTGACTTCCACAATCATCTCATATAATGTCATAACAATGGTTAGTAGGGGTCCTATTGTGTCAACCTCATGACATTGTCCATGAGCACATCACTTTCCTAACAGGGTTGGTACACATGTTCTCAATGAGCTCCTGAATACTCCCTGCACTCTGAAGCAGCAACACACTGAGATCTGGATACAGATGTTCTGGGTTTGTTTTGCAGTCCCCCATCTCCTGACATTAGGTTTGGTCAGTCACTTAATCAAAGTGCCCTGCATCTCTCAAAATTATGAAAGGTGGAAATGATAGAAAATATGTCCAAGGAAAATGCAATCATATTTGCTCCAGTTGTCTGTTGTTGTACACGGAATAGGCATACAACATCGCAGCTTAAAATTACAAGAGCTTTTCGTTTGTTTCTTTATTTGTTGTTTGGCTTCCTTTTGCTCTTTTGATGCACATAAATGTCTCAGTTTTCAAAGGACACTCTCATCTATGTTGTTTTCTTTGTGTGTACTTTCTTTGCTATGTATGATAGTGTATGTATTCCCTTGCAATGGGGCCACTTACGTGCGTTCCTATTTCCTTACAGATGGTCTCTATAACTCTGGGATTTACATTGAGGTCTTTGATGATCATCTTGTGTTCGATTTTGTACATGAGCTGAGGTTTCATTCTTCCGAGCGTGGAAATCCAATTGTACTGGCACCATTGTTGATCAGAATATTGCTCTCCCTTATAAAGTCCCTTGGGCCTTGGTTGAAGATCAATTGCTCACATGTGGGTGGGTTATTTATTAGTTTTCTATTCTGTTCCATTGGTCAACATACCTATCATTGTACGAGTGTCAGACTGTTTTGACTTCTGTGGCTGTGGAATCGTTTTGATGGGGTTTGTGTGAGATGCTCATTTTGTTCTTATATTGGAGAGAGGGTCACTTGATTATTTTGGGACTCTACGTTTGGAGTAATTATTTTTCCATTTCTTTAAAGGATTAAGTTGGCATTTGGATCAGGATCACATTGTATTTAAAGATAGCATTGGGCAGTATTGACATTTCCTTGTTATTGAGTGTGCTCATCCATGAACATGGCAAATTGAGAATGTGAACAGACTTGCTTTGGGAAGCATAAACATCCCTGAATCATGTCATCTTGCTGAACAAGAGAGACAGAAAACGGATAAAGACACAAAGAGACTTTGGACCAGTGCTGAGTATGACCTGCACACTTCCAACTGAAGATAGGAGCCACAATCTACTTAATGTGGTTCGTTCCCTACCTAGCCACCTGCATAACTCTAACCTGAAACTCAATGTCACAATCAGGAATTCTATGGAAACCTCTGCTCTCAGTTTGTCCTTTCAGCAGCACATCACCATCTTCCTCTTCGGGCATAATTTGGAGAGTTTAAATAGCCCGTCTTTCTGATCCAATTCAAATTCTAACCTCTGGGAACACCCAATCGCTCCATCACTAAATCTCATTAGATCAAAACCTCCAAGTTTCCCTGAGTTTCTTCTGGACCCTGTTTCTGAGAACCACATGACTGATTACTTTTCCTCCATACAAAACAGACTCATTTTTCTGCAGAACTGTTGCTTGTTATAATACAGATTTGTAAATGTATCAGGGATGGGCACTGCATGGTGATATTACAATAGAGAGATTCTCTGAGGGAAATGAAGAGATGGAGAAGAACACCAATACTGCAACAGGAAAGCAGTCCTGAATCTCCATCTGCACCTGCTCCTAGACCTGAGGCTGGTGCTCTGTGTATCTTGAGTGCCCCCTGGGGGCCTGTTTTCTCCCTGCAGGGCAGTCTTGTATCCTGGTTAAATCTGAATCTCCTCACTGTCATGGTAGCACAGTAATACAAAGGCATGTTCTCGAATTTCAGGCTGATCGTGCATAGATACAACACGGTCGATGAGTTGTCTTTGGAGAAAAGTGAATTGACCCTTCACAGTGTCTTTGTATTATGTACCACCACCTGGTACTAATTCTTGAGACCTACTGCAGATCCTTCCCTAGAGTCTGTTGGACCCAGATCATGGCATAGCTCTTTAGGGAAAACTAGAAGTTGCTCGAGAGAGTCTCAGAGACCCCTCAGACTGCCACCAGGCACCCCCATATTCCACTAGCTGCTCCTCACTCTCGACATTTGCAAGCACAGATATCCTGGGCAGGAAAGCCATCAGACATAATCACCGTGTCTCTCACTCACGCCCAAGCACACAAACTGGTTCTTGTCAAAATCACCTGTTAAAATAGCAACCAGGAAAAACTCCATTCAGCACAGACTCATGCTGTCTGTGTTGTGCTCAGTCCTGATCACTGAGTGGGGACTCCTGAGAATCTAGGAGCACTTCCAGAGCTTCAGCGTTGGGGCTGCGTTGGATTTTATCAGCAGAGGAAGGGGTGAATTTGCATGCGCTCCTACTCAATAGCAATAAATGGAGTTGCATGACTTCTGAGATATGCTTGTTCTGTTCCTAGAACTGATCTGAGTGTTTTAGATGTGTTGTGAAGGGCAGAAGTATAATACCATTAATAACATGTATGATATGACTTTCTTTTGTGTGTGTGACTTTCTACAGTAAATTATCATCACACATTAATTCATTTTATTTTTCTATTTACATGAAAAATACATGTATAAATTATAAATCTGTTTGATATGAATAATACTACAAACAGAAATGTAAAAACTGTACTTTTATGTATTTGAGGAACACAGTATGTTCTTTCTTAATATCCTTTGAAATTTTGGAACAAAAATATTTTGGAAAGGGCAAGATCAGGGTTGTAGGGTGGATGAACAAAAGTTTTCAAAATAAATTCTCAGAACATCCCATGCTATCCTTGAAGAATAAGTAGGTACAAAGTCATGAAGGGTTTAAAAGAGTAAAAAAAATACTTGGCACAACTTATTTGCCCTTTTTCTCACAAGTGCAGTTTTACATTTTCTTACAACTTTTTAATATGAGCCCTGGTCATCATCCTGTAATCTTTGAATTTCTACACAATTCCCCACCAGGATAGGTGTCCTGAAGGAAGTAGACCAATTATTGGGCAATTAGAATGTATTCTTCCCATTAACACATTGTGTCCTTAATGAAAGCAGTATTGGTGCTCTGGTCATGTGGTTGTTGTGTCTGTGGTGGTTAGGTGCTATTGAGTCAGTTCTGACCCACAGTGACCTTAGGTACAGAAGAACAAAACACTGTCTGGTACTGCACCGTTCAGACACAAGTTCCTATGCATGGCTGTCTTGAGTACAGGTAATTAAGGACAAATGGTGGAGAAATTTCTTTATAAGTTCTAAGCGGAAAACCTGGTATTTTAAAATGTATTATCTAGGAGAAATGGCAGAAAAAGAACAAACAATATAATGAAGCATTTAAAATATGTATATATGGTTATTGTTTGTTTGCTGTTTAATTGTTAGGAGCTCAGGCTTTGCTTCTAATCATTTGCAAAGGAACACTTGAATGGTTTAGAACATTCTGTGGACGCCTTCCCTTCATGTCAAAGAAGGCTGAGTTGACACAAACAACTGCACGGTGTATCTTCCCGGGAAAGCACAGAAGTGCACGCTGAGATTTTCAAGGTAAAACATGACTCAGCACACTCAATGGAGCGTGTAGGGGAGATGACTCATTGTGAAAAAGTGGCCTGAAATATTCATAAGGATGAAATATGAAAAGGATGACCCAAGAGAAAAGACACATTATGGTGTGGCAGGAGACAGGGGGCAGGGCTCTGTCAGTTTGCTGGTTAATTACAATTAGAATCAGGAAAGTGCAGTAGTGAGCAGTGTGTTTTTTCCTGTGTCATTCACCTTAGGACCTACAATCAGAGAAGATGTTACTGTGATGAAATCTTCCAGTGCCTCTCATGTTGAAAGTCAATGAGGTAAGACTGTGAGGATGGATAAATGTAGGGAGAATGGAACATGAATATCCAGAGGTGAGGTGGAATCCATTGTTCTTAGAGGAGAACAGAGAGGCATCAGGCTTCTGTATGGGGAGGTGAGGGCAGGACTAGAGTGCTAGAAACTCTGATAGGGGAGGGAAGTCAGTTTTGGAGAGGTATAGGGAATAGTAATAGGGAATGTTAAGAAATTCTGAACTCAGTAAAACCCCCAATTAATAGTAAACACTTACTCTACTAGGTTTTCTCATTTCTCTGCACATTCTCTTGAGAGTTCACTCTTTTTTTCTTTATCATAACATCTTAATTAATACCAGTTGTGACAGTCAAATATGTACAGAGTTTTGAAAGTCGAAATAGGGAAAGGGCATGAATAGGTACCTGACTGAAGGAGACGTTCAAGTTGCAAAGTTACAAATATACTAAATCCCATTATTCATTGGTGCTATTTTTGTTTGTTTGGTTGGCTTTGTTTTTGAGATATTGTCTTAGAATAGGTGGTTATAGTATGTGCGACCATATTTTCTGGAAAGTATTTTAAGCATATCCACGAAATCATTTTTAACACTTTTACTCAATGCAATCTGCTCTGTGATTTCTTGGTTGTTTCTTCCAAGGGCATTCACTGTGCATCACAGAAATACAGAATGCTTGGAAACGTCAGCAGTTTCTCTGTGCACCATGCTATGCTGAACAAATAATCTGAGATGCTGTACTAAGTGGAAAACATGACATCTTGGATGTATTAAATCCTGTGAATAATCTGTGATATGCAGATGACTTAAAACTACATGTTGTGGAGAGAGGGAAGATAGTGCCCAGGTGGATTACCTTCACAGAGCTCCTGAAGCCAGGCTAGAAAATTAAGAGGTAAGGAGAACGAGACTGAGAGGCTGAGTCCTAAAAATAGAATCAGGGTACTAGGGTCTTCCCAGACTCCCACTTAAAACTTTTTCTCACTCACAAAGCCAACTGAGAAGGCACTGAAATGCTCTAGGTTCATTTTGCTAAACTCCTGGGCTTCACCAGATGAGAGTCCCTGCTGGCATCCTAGTCCTGCAGTGAGCAGCGATTACTCCAGGCTGCTGTCTAAAAGTGGTCATAATCCCAGACTCTAAAAGAGCCTCAAAGCTAGTCACAAGACCCCACGCCAGAGTTCCCCATACTGTTAGCTATTTTGTGCGGATACCCTAGGGGTTAGCATGGGTAGCCATAGATTTTCAACAATTGAAAAGATGTCAGGAAATTTACCTAATTCAGATGGCAGTCTCTCTAACCACTATGCCATAAGGCTGGAAATCAACAAAGGGATGATGAAGGAAACAAGTGTAAACAATTGGAAAATGAATACCTCTCTATTGCAAAAAGAGTGGTTGGCCAAGATCAGAGATGAAATCATGGAGTTTCTAGAAACCATTGAGAATGAAAATACGTTGTATCAAAACCTTCGGGAAAGCAAAGGCATTTATCAGAGGAAGTTTGATAGCAATACATGCACACATGTTAAGGAAGAGAGATTTGTGGCCGATATGCTGGCACAAAACTTACACCAATTACAGCAGAGTCAGCAGGAAAACCTACTAATAGCAAAAGGAAAGGAATAATAAAAATCAGGGCTGAGATACGAGAGAGGGAAAACAAGAAAACTATGGAAAAATTAATGCAGCTAAAAGTTGGTTTTTTGAAAGGCTTAACAAAATTGATAGACCGCTGGCAAACCTAACCAAAGAAAGGAAGGAACAAATTTCAGTAGCAAGGATGAGAGATGAATCAGGGGACATTACAATGGACCCTAATGAAATAAAAAAGGATAATTACATAGTACTATGGATGCCTGTACTCTAATGAATTCAACAAATTGGAAGACATGGACGAATACTTAGAAAAACATTCACTCCCTAGACTATCCCAGATGGACGTCAAGAATCTCAAGAGACCCACCAAAAATTAAATTAAATTAAATTTTAAAAAAGAATCTCAACAGACCCATAGCAATCAAAGAAATAGGCAAGGTTATCAAGGGTTTACCAATGAAAAAAATCCCCTGGGCCAGATGGCTTCACAGGAGAAATCTAGCAATCATTCAGGGAAGAACTGACTCCAATCCTACACAATACTCTTTCAGAACATAGAAAAAGATGGAAAACTCCCACACTTGTTCTATGAAGCTAGTATAACTCTGATACCTAAACCAGGCAAGGATCCTACAAGAATTGAAAATTACAGACCAATAACTGTAATGAACATCGATATACAAATCCTTAATAAAATATTGGCCAATAGAATACAAAAGCATATAAAACAAATAATTCACCACGACCAAGTGGGGATTCATACCAGGGATGCAGGGATGATTCATTCGCCACAATGACATGAAAATTAAGAACCACATGATAATATCAATAGATGCAGTGAAAGCATTTGACGGCATCCAACATCCATTCCTGTTTAAGACACACAAGAAGATAGGAATGGAAGGGAAATTCCTCACTATTATACAAGCTATGTATAAAAAAACAACAACAGCCAACCTGGTAGTCAATGGAGAAAATAAAAACACAATTCCACTGAAAAAGGGGCCCAGACAAGGGTGCCCCTTGTCCCCACTCCTATATAATATCATACTGAAGGTCCTAGCTAACAACGTAAGGCAGGGAAAAGACACCAAAAATATTCGTCTGGGGATGGAAGAGGCAAAACTTTCCTTATTCACAGACTGTATGATTTTATATATTGAAAATCCCCAAAACTCCACAAGTGGAGTGTTGGAAGTGATAGAGGAATATGGCAGAGTGTCAGGAAACAAGATCAACAAACAGAAGTTTATCAGACTGCGATATACATCAGAAAAGATCACAGAAGAGGCAATTAAAAAGATAGTACTCTTTACCATAGCTAAGCACAAATGGAAATATCTAGGAATATACCTGACTAAAACAAACAAAAGATTTGTATGAGGAAAATTACAAAACACTATTAGAAGAAACCAAGAGTGATCTCAACAAATGGAAGAATATCCCATGCACACAGATTAGAAGATCCAATGTAGTAAAGATGCCAGTTCTGCCCAAGGCATTATACAAGTTTAATCGTATCCCAATATGAATACCACCACTCTTCTTCAAGGAATTAGAAAAACTGATTACCAACGTCATATAGAGAGGGAAGAAGCCCATATTTAGCAGAGAACTCCTCAAGAAGAAGGACAAAGAAGGAGGGCTTGCTCTACTTGATTTTAGCACGTATTATACAGCCACAGTGGTCAAAACAGTGTGGTACTGGTATAATGTCAGATACCAATGGAAAAGAACCAAAAACCCAGAAATAAGATCATCACCATACAGACAACTGATCTTTGATAAGGGCCCAAAAATATCAAATGGGAAACTGATACTCACTTCAACAAATGGTGCTGGAAAAAATGGATAACTTCCTGCAGAAAAATGAAGCAAGGCTCTTATCTCACTCCATGCACAAGAATAAAACCCCAAACTACAAGGGCCATCAATGAGGGAATTGGGACCAACCTGGGAACTTTGGTGCAGGGAATAAATAGGCTATCAGAAATATGGAAGGACACAGATACAGATGAACCACAAATTGACAAGTAGGTTATACTGAAGGTAAAACGCCTATGTACATCGAAAGAATTCACCAAGAGATTACTAAGTGAGCCCACTGACTGGGAAAACATCTTTAGCAATAACACATCAGACAAAGACCTTATTACTAAAATCTACAATACTTTGCAAGCTTACAATAAGAGAAAACCCAATTGCCCCCTAAGAAAAGGGCAAAGGACCTGAACAGCAGTTTCACAGGGACAGAAATCCGAATGGCCAATAAACATATGAGAAAGGGTTCCTAATCTTTAACCACAAGAGAAATGTAAATTAAAATAACTATGAGATACCACCAAACACCCTCAAAGCTACCCCAATTCAAAAAATCAGAAAGTAACAAATTTTGGCAGGGCCGTGGGAAAATAGGAACTCTCATCCACTGGTGGTGAACCTGTAAGTATGTACAGCCACTATGGAAATCAATTGGCAATATCTAAAACAGATGCAGATTGATCTACCATATGACCCAGCAAACCCCCTACTGGATATAAACCCAGAGGAGGCTAGAAACAAACCACAGCCAAACATCTGTGCTCCAATATTCATTGCAGAACAGTTCTCAATTGCAAGCAGATGGAAACCACCCAAATTTCCATCAACTCGAACTGAAGAAAAAAAACCAAAACTGTGGTACATACATACAATAGAGTACTATACATCTCTAAAAAAAAAAAAAGCAGTGATGAATGCATGAAGCACATTGCCACATGAAGGAAATCATGCTCAGTGTAGTAAGTCAAGCACAAAAGGAGAAGTACAACATAAGTCCACTTAGGTAAGTTTTTAAAAAATGGGGCATAAGGGAAAAACGATATGCATACATCCCTGGGGTGAGGTCCAGTAACTATGGCAGGGGCCAAACCCAATTCAGGGATACATACGGCAGCCAACGAAATAAGAGGGAAAGAAAAAGGAAAAAAAAATACATGGGTGGGTGCAGGGGATTAGACCAGCTATACCACATCAAGCTGAGTTCGAAATGAGGTGTGCAGATGAAAGAAAAGAAAGAGATATGTACAAAGCATGGGATCGGGAGGATGACACTCTGATGGACTGAAGTACCCAGTATATTCAAAGTTTGGTTTTGATACTCTTCTTACATGGGATTGGTTACAAAATAAACATCAAAGAAATTAAAAAAACATTCCTTAACTCTAATCTATGCAAATGTTACTTAACTAGTCACACTTTCTTAACATTTGAATAATAAAAGAACTATGTTCTAAGACAATCACACAGATATGCAAGATTCAAAAGAATCATAAGAGATTATTTTAAGTAAATAACTGAGTTATCTCTCAATGTTTTTAGCAGCAAGGTCACAAATAACAGTCATTTTGCTGCATTTGTCTGCAAAGTCACAAAGGCACAGGGGACTAAATAGTCACCCACACTAAACACCTTGATCAGCGGATGCCTTCTACAGGTGGCGTGTGGGGAGCAGGGCATTACCAACCCAAGGGGAAGGTATTGTTTCTATCTCCACAGGAGAGGGAGAGAGACCAGGCTTAAACCTGATGCTCCAGGAAGTGAATATAGCATACTGGCCTGAACCAGGGAACCAGTAGAGAGGTCTTAGGGGCTGGCCCCAATCCCAACTATGTGTACACCCCTCCCAACCCCGCCGACCACTGTGAAGAATGCACTTCAGAGGACAGCACTGGGCTACAGGTCGGGGAGAGGGGTGCATTGGATTAGAGCACACAGCAGAAATGAAAAGGGATGGAGAGGGAGGAGGGGACATCCTGGTCCACACAAGTTCGAAGGATGATGATCCTGCTTGGAGCAGACAACACATGGGGAGCATCATAGGGCCGGCACCACCATGGGATAAGGCATCTCTTACTGAACCAGGGTGCTGCAAAGGACAGCACTGGAGACATAGTGTGGGAATACTGCACAATCTGGTCTGGCCTCATCACGCTGGGGTGAGGCACAGAGGGCATGCAGTAGGGCAGCAGGGGAGCAGAGTGATGAAAGCCCCAGGGAATAACAAAAATAAACCTTGGAGACAGAGTGTGGCACCCTATCAGTCTCACCTGGGAAACACTCATAAAGGCCAACAAACAGACCTTGAACTGTCTATAGACTTTTCTGTTGTTGTTATTTATTTTTTATTTTGTTTTGATTTCCTGTGTTGTTTAACTTGGTTTTGACTGTTTTTTTTGCACTTATTAATGAATAGACATTAAGCATGTCTATCTAGATAATACAGGCGGGATAAAGAATTAGAAGATGAAATGAATGGGACCAATCTTTCTGGGGTGATATAGGAGAAGGGGAGGTGGGAGAAAGGAAAGGGGGGAGGAACCAACCCAGGGACTAGGGAACGACATGTGAGCTATAATCAATTGAAGGAAGGTCATAGGATGTCTTGTGGGGCTTAATCAAGGACAATGTAGCAGCGAGGAATTACTAAACCAGAATGAAGGTCAAACATGATGGTGGGAGAAGAAGAAAGTAAAAGGAAATAGAGGAATGGATCAGGAGGCAAAGAACATGTATAGAGGCCTAAATACAGCCATATATATGTAAATACCCATATAACAAGAGGGGAATATAACTATGCACTCATATCTATATGTTAAGAATTAAGGTTGCAGATGGCTATTGGGCCTCCATTCAAGTACTTCCTTAACACAAGAACACTTTGTTCTAACAATCCAACATTCTGTGATGCTCACCTCCCTGACATGATCCCTGAAGACAAAATGAGTGCATAAGCAAATGTGGTGAAGAAAGCTGATGGTGCCCAGCTATCAAAAGAAGTAGTGTCCGGGGTCTTAAAGGCTTAAAGATAAACAAGCACCATCTTTCTTAGAAGCAACAAAACCCATATGGAAGAAGCACATCAAGCTGTGTGATCATGAGGTGCTGATGGAATCAGGTATCAGGCATATAAGACCCAGACAAAACCATACCCAAGGTGAATGGGGGTGGAGGACATGGAGTGGAGACAAAATTCCCATCTGCAGACAATTGGACATACCCTCATTGAGGGGTCACAGGAAAGAGATGAGCCAGCCAGGGAGCAATATAGCACTGATGAAACACAACTTTCCTCTAGTTCTTTGGTGCTTCCTTCACCCCACTATCATAACCTCAATTCTACCTTACAAATCTAATTAGAGCAGAGCATGCACACTGCTACAAATAAGCACCCAAAACACAGGGAATCCAGGATAGATAAACCCCTCAGGGCCAACAATGATATTAGAGATAGTAGAAGAATTATGGGAGGGTGAGGGGAAAAAGGGGGAATCAATCACAAAGATGGACATATAAGCCCCTTTCAGGGGGATGAACAATGGAAAGTGGGTGAGGCGCGACAGAGGATGGTATAAGATATGAAAATAATCTATAACTTATGAAGGGTTCATATGGGAGTCAGGCGGGGCAGGAAAAAAGAAGAAATGGGGATCAGATATTAGGGGCTCAAGTGGGAAGGGAATGCTTTGAAAATGATGATGGCAGCATATGTGCAAATGTGCTTGACACACTGGATGCATGTATGCATTGTGATAAGAGCCCCAATGAAAGTATTATTTTTTAAAAAAGAAAATTATAATGGCAACAAATGCAAAGAAAAAAAGAATGCAAGTAAACCTTAGAATTATCAATCATTTGAGACCAAGGGCAGCATTTGCCAAATGATAAAGTTCAAAGGGGTCAGAAAAGAACGAGGACTGAAAAAGAGAAGCTCAGATAGGAAGTAGGATAAGGGAAGTTACTTTGTGGGGGTTGCAATCAATGACTGGAAACACAATGTGTATAAGTTGTTGAATGGAAAATTGATGTGCACTGTAAAGCTTCACTCATGTTACAATAAGAATTTAAACATACACGTAAAAGGAAGAAGAAGTAAAAAGACCAAGGTCTGGACTTCGCTGAAGTAGATGTCTTGGATGACATTTGTTTAGCCTAAAGCGTTTAAAATAGTTTAAAGTTTCATGTGTTAAAGTGAATAGCTTCTGCCAGGAGCACGGACTTAATATAATACTTGTTTGATTTTAGATCATTATATTAAGATGTAGGTAATAAACAAAAATAAATTTCCTTCTCTTCTCTTGATGGTGGCTAGGGTAGCAGGAGAGTAGTCACTGCCTAAATGCATGCAGACCTGACTTTATGCAGAAGAAAATAATTGAAAGTCTAGGAATCAATTCATAAAAATATTCACCTAACTGGCACCAGGCAGAACAAATCTGAAATTAGTTAAAAGACCTACCTCTAACACCGTGCTCGCCCGCCACACTCTCCTCTACCTACTCCACTCGCCTGCCCGTCCTCGCCCACCATGGCCACCATTGAGCAGTTCATGGGAAGATGGCGCCTGGTGGACAGCAAAGGCTTTGATGAATACATGAAGGAACTAGGAGTGGGAATGGCTCTTCGAAAAATGGGGGCGATGGCCAAGCCTGACTGTGTCATCACCGTGAAAACGGAAAGCACTTTGAAAACCACACAGTTTTCTTGTAACCTGGGAGAGAACTTTGAAGAAACCACAGCTTACGGCAGAAAAACTCAGACTGTCTGCAACTTCACAGATGGTGTTTTGGTTCAACACCAGGATTGGGATGGTAAGGAGAGCACAATAACCAGAAAATTGGAAAATTAGTGGTGGAATGCGTTATGAACAATGTCACCTGTACTCGGACCTATGAAAATGTAGAATAAAAATTCCATCATCGCTTGGACAAGAATTAGCTGTGAGAAGGAACAAGCTCAGTTCAATGAGCAAATCTCCATACTGCTTTGTTGTTGTTGTTATCATATTCCATTCCTTCGATCACACACAGTTTTACATGCAACTATTTCCAATTGTTGACTTGATTAGGATCACCCCTCTGATGAATAAATGAATGTGTTTGTGCTAAAAATAAAAAGACCTACCTCTTTCCCTTATTTAAGCATGAATTATTCTATCTGATGAGGAAGTACATTAAAATGTGTAGCCAAAGAGACTAATGAAAACCTTTCGCAGCAAAGGAATGAACAACTTGGAAAAAAAGGTGTTCTGTGCCACAGGAAAGGCAGGCACATCTGAGAGACCAGTAGAAAGTTTGCCGGAGGAAAGTAACAGTTAGAAAGCTGTATCTCAGATCCAGGTTCAGGATACCTGCCTAGGGATAAGAGAGCTGCCCTTGAAAAAAACCCTACCACCACAGTGACCGTCATCGAGTAGAAATAACTGTAGGGTGCATCAGAACAGAGAAAACCACAAAATTTAAAATGAGGTTTTATAGAGGAATCTGAAGCCTTTGGTACTGTGATAGTTAAGGTTTATTGTGCCAACCGGGCCGATAAACACATGGTGAATTAATTGGAGGGCGGAGAGTTACATGGCTCACTGAGGCTCGCCTTTCTAGTTCTCTGGTGTCTTGTTCTCTGTTGGTCAGATCAGTGTGTGGCTCCCTTACTAGTTCTTTGCCTCAGCTGGCAAGGCTCACTTCCTGTGAGACATCCCTGAGGAGAAGCCACATGGACATAACCTGATGCAGCCCTGGGTGCTGGAGAAGCCTCATGGAGACCCCTGCCACCACTGAGATGCTTACATGCTCACTAATTCAGCTTTCCAACTGCAGTCAGTGTAGTTGCGTGTGCTCTTTGAGATTGAGGAGGACTTTATAGATCGGTTTAGGACATATGGGCTTGGATAGCACTGGGTTGAGATGCTTTTTTAATGTACACTTACCACTTATATAAAACTCTCTCATATACATGTGAGTTTCTGTGTGTTTGTTTCTCTAGTCTACCCAGACCAATGCAGGTACTTTTAGCAAAAACTAATCTTAACTTTAATGGACATTGCATATAATTAATTACATATGGTACCCTGACTATATTTTCACAAACTTTGGCCATAAGAGTCCAGCAGGAGTTAGCTTATTATCCAACCCCAAGGGAAAACATCATACATAACACAATATGATGACATGTATGGTCATATTGAACATGTCCATCCACCACAAAAAGTAATGACTCATACAAAAGAGTAAGAAAAGGGTCATCATTCATACAACATCAACATGAGATTCACATTGAACTCAGAGATGGGTCCCATAAAGTTAAATATGAAATGCAAATTCAATATGATGACTATGCTAACAAATATCTAGGAAAACATCATTACACATGTTATAAATAGTATGATAAACAATGTTACAAAAAGACAACACAATAAAAAGAAATATAAAGTGGGGTTTTACTTTTTGGAGACAATTATATTAGAAAAATAAACACTCCTAGACAATCATGTAAAATATGCTCAAGGAAAAGAGAATACACAGAAAAGAAGACAATGGAGCATTGGGTATCTCAGACCCCTTTCTTCACCTGGAGTTCTGGAGTCACACTGCCTTCTCCCAGCCTCCTTTCACAGTGATGCACGGCAATGGCCTGTGCACAATGGAGCTCAGCATTCAATGAATTTGACTCTAAAGGGCTCACTGGGGATGTGTACTCAAGACATCAGAGTAGGAGCATAGTTTGCGAATGCACCACTTCATAGTTTGTTGTCTCATAGCTGTTGTCAAGAGACACAACAGGGGGTGGGTGGGTGGAAACTATGTCTCTGAGTTTTACAAATCCTCGTCTAACTCCTGCAGCTGAACCTGGAGATACAAATACCTGAAGGTACATGCCTGAGCCATGTGATCAGATAAAGCATTACCAAACCTTCACGTTTCAATTCCTGAGCTACTCATCTAGGAGAGCTGGCCCAGGAAGAGGAAGAAATGGACATATTCTTGGAAACAAGAAACCAGTCCCCTGATTCTAGGGTGTGTTATCCAGAATGAGTAAGAACTAATATAGTACACAATGAGACTCCATCTGGTGGACTGATACTGAGTGGTAACTTTGTAATAAAGTTATAAAGGGGGGTTTATCTGGGATAGGAATATTGGCTGTTTCCTCAGAGAATACAGTTCTGTCCATGATTCTCTATTCACCCAGGGCAAGGTTAAGTTACTCCAGGCTACAGAAAGTGATAAGGAAGATAGTTGAGTAGGTAGACATGGCTCAGGATTGAGCATGACTTCAGGAATAAAAGCAGTGGTCTTCTGCACTCAGCGACTTATAGATTTATAAGGCACTCACAGTGAATGCAAGGACATTTTAATTTTTAGATACACATTTTCTCTTCTGAGTTAGATTACGGTAAGATTATTAGATATTTAAAAGTTTGATGATAAGCATAATTTAGCAATATCATTGAATTAATCCAAAGTGTCTCCAATGTTTGCTCTATGTAGGAAAGGTTTTTGTAAGTCACTTAAAAGGAACAGCTTTTCTTCAACAACTACACTGCTATGTCTACTCAAGAGTCATTGTAGTGGTGAAAGAGTACATATTACACTGAAGCAATTTACCTCTGACATGGGAAGATATTTCTTATACATAAAGTCATCATAGACTTCGCAGTGGTCTCTGGACGTGACTGCCGCTCCCCGGCCTCCAGCCCGTGCTGGGACTGTGCGCACCTCGGACCGAGCCTGCCCAGGGTGACGGGGCCTTGCTCCTGCGGGCAGGTAAGCCCCCGGAACCAGAGGGGTCCAAGCTGGACTGCGGCTTGGCCCGGGGAGGGAGGGCTGACTTCCCTTCTTGGAAGCAGTTCTGTGTTCCGAAGCGAAGGCGTAACAGCTCATTGGCACACCACCCGGAAATCTGCGACTTCAAGCTTCCACATGCAAAGTGCGGGGGCATAGGAGGCCCAGCGAGACGCCCACCTTAGAGCTAGATTGGTTTGTTTGCCCTGAGGCCCTGGAGCCTCACCTGGCCTGGCGAGCTCCTAGAAGGTGACTTCTTCATTGTGATTCTGCACCAATCAGGGCTGAGCCACCTTTGGGCCATGGCATCTCAGAAACTCGGGCCCATTAATGCTACCCCCACCCTACAGGGCCACCAGGAGTTGGAATCTACTCCATGGCAGTGTTTGGTTTTTGGTTTACTAAGCCTTGGTGAGGGGGTAGGGGGTTAAGCATTGAGCTGTTAATGACAAGGTCAGAGGTTCAAATCCATCAGTCACTCACCAGGACAAAGATGAGGCTGCCTGTCCATAAAGACTTGAGGTTTTGGAAGTCCAAAGGGGTAATTAGTTCTACTTTGTCTTGTGCATGTCAGGATTGCCTGGATGGCAGTGGGAATGGTTGGGTTTTTAGGACTTAGTGAAGAATGCCTTCTTCTTTGCTGCTGGGCCAGAAAAGGACACGGGTCAGCCAAGCACTGCTGTGAAAGTTACAGTTCATACACGCGTGGCTTTATTCCAAGCAAAACGTGTTTAAGCGTGTCTCGGCGACCAGTAAAGGCTTCAGACAAGCTCACTGAGTCAGAACGCTTGTTTCTGTATTGTTAGGGTACCTTTTAATAAGTACCCCAAACTCCATGACAGACAACCAATGAAAATCCAGGCAGAGAGATCAGCTCCCAACCCCCGCATCAATACTTTTTAAAAGATTACTCCAAAGAGGTCATCTTGATAGATGTTTTGCTTAAAAGACACGGGGTGATGGCAAGGGCTTGCTATGAAGATGTTCTCGGGAAATTTCAAACGGCCTTGGGGGGAACTGGCCAGGGAAGCCATGTGGAGGGACTTGTTCCATCACAGCGAATCACCTGTTCATTTTGTGGCCCCATGCATCCCTAGGTCTTTCCCCTCCAGACTTTTTTCCTGCCACTCAGCATTTACCAAAGACACCATGTGAGGCCCTGGGGCACCAAAATGGCCTTTGTTTGCACGTATAACTTTGGGAGCATGGAACTCTGGGAAGACAGCAAGGTGACCACAAGAGCCCCCAATAAAGTGCTTGAAAAGAAAAAAAAAAGAAAAAGAAAGTCATCATAAATAATGTTATTTGTACCTAATAATTCATTTTATATCAAATCTTATACTGAAATATGTGAAATTGCTCACTTAAGGTTGTATGTCAGTAAATACAAGGAATCTTGCTGATATCCTACAATAAATTATTAGCAAAGCCACTAGAAGCAGGATGAGTTGATTAACAGGACAAATGTGGATGCTGTAGCTGAAACCAGACTCAGATGGCTGACGTTCTGTGTGATTGTGAAGGTCAAGATACATCTGACATAAAGAACTGAATTATCTCATTTGATCCTAGAGATCTCCCTGAATCCTGAATTTGCACAGATAAGTTAGTGTCTGCCTTGATCATCATGAGCTGAAGTTATTGAAATATAAACAGATACAAAATATTAGCAGCCAGATAATAAAATACAATTGATGAGTATATGTATTTGCAGATGCGATTCCAGAAAAAAAAGAAGTTTAATTAGAATGTATTTATCTGAACTACATGAGAACTCTGATACAGGGACAGGCACACCTAGCAGCCATTTTCTGCCCTTAAGGGACAGGCTATTACTGTAAGACAGGTTATATTATCCTGTTACAGTAAAACGTTTGAATTCACAGGCATCAGGAGCAGGCACAGAATTATTATTTTTAAATTAGAGAGAGATTCCCTAAGGAAACTGTAAGATTTAGAAGAATCTGCAGATCCCCACAGGAAACCAAATGTGACCAAGATTGTTACAAACTTCATTATGTGTCCTGTGCTCTAGCTCCTGGACACAAAATGGAGACAGCAGAGACCCCAGAGACTGGAACAGTCCTCTGAAATCTCCCACATCAGGGGCTGTGGCCGGTTTATCAGCAGACGGAGAACTGCATTTGCATGTTCCCTGATATTTCTAAGCAGCTGAGTAGAGGATATAAGCAAGAGTTCTCCCTCAGCCTCAGAGAAACACAAGCACTCTCAAGGGAAAACAGATTTTAAACATGCTGTTCATCAACCATTCCTTTAGTTGTTATGTCTTATCAATATTTTAAAAGTAGTTTTCAGTTTATAAATTTTATATTACATACACAACAACGTTGTGATGAGAGCTCATATTGCATCTTCTCATCCCCCTTAAGATGTGGATACATGTGATGATAATGGACAATTCTATTATTTGTTCCTTTCATGAGAACATTTTTTCCAGCCTTCCAAGGAATTTCTCCATTGAAGTGATATTTTAATACTGTGGGCATGAAGTTATCCATAGAATATGTGACATGGTGTCTCCTGTCTGGTTTCCTCCCTCTTTTGTCATGATCAGGAAAGGTGGATGTTTGTCACCTTACTTCATCTTCTTACCGAGTCAGTCCATTATCATTTAATCATCTTATTAACTGTATTCCTTTAATTTCATTTATTTGAGTTCTTATACTTACTTATTTCTTCCTGCTACCTGTGCTGGGGCATACTCATCCTTTTTTCTAGTTTCATTAAATGGAAACTGAGGTAATTAATTTCAGAGCTGTATTTCTATTACACAGAAGTTTGTGGTGATGAATTCCCCATTAAGTTCTCTTCCGTTGAATCCCACAGTTTGTTATGTCCTTTCATTTTCATTCAGTCCAATACAGCCCTGCAGGATGTAAAAATCATTAAATACATGTCATAGCTATCAATAATACAAATAGTGTTTGCACATCTCAATGTATGCATCACTCACACTCACTCACACCCATCGAGTCAATGCAGACTCATAGCAACCCTGTAGAACAGGGAAGAACTGGCCCTGAGTATTTCTGAAACTGTAACTCTTTATGGGAGCAGAAAGCCCAGACATTTAATTGTGGAGCAGCTGGTCGTTTCAAACTGCTGACCATCTATTTTTTTATCCAAATAACTAACCACTACGCCACCAGGACTCATGTAATTTTATATATGCATATAATGTATAAATGAATGACTATCATAAAGCCTGTCGGATTTTTTCATAAATACTAAAGTGGAGTATATCCATGGAGAAAATATTTTAGATGGAAGGAAACCATAGGTCTGAAGAGTAAGCTCCTTGCTCCCATGACTCCGCTTTTGCCCTTGCCCGAGTAGCCTGACCTTGTGCTTTGTACAAACCATCATTGCAGTGAAGTTTGTATATGGGATGGCACCGGGTCCTCTGACTTTCTGTCTCATGCCTTAATGGACAGCTGCTCCCCCAGTGGTCATTCAGTCAGCTGCAGGAAAACGCAACTGCTTCTCCAGGGACTGGTCCTCCTGATTACATATGCAAAGTATATGGCATGACATCTATCCATTCTGGCTATACTTCTTTCAAGACTGACAGGTCGTCTCACAGGCAGGGAATGTTACTGCTGTTCACAAACCCAATAATTTTAATTCAGTGGTCCTTTCTTGTAGTTCTTAGATTACCATAACCCAGCTGTCCTGTGGCTATATGAGGTCATTGAAAATACCAGGTGCTCCTGAGTTCTCAAACAGATTTATTTGCTTAAAAAATCATTTTCCTGTGCTATATATATCCTTTGTGTCTTTTTCTTTTCCTTTCTCTTCAAAGGTGTTTCTCAATATAAATGGTTCCATTTAATAATGTCCCACAAAATTCTTATATTTTATTAGGATTTTAAAAATAGAGGTAGTTTTGTTTTTAATTAAAAAAAAATTTTTTAGAGGTAGTTCTTTTAATTTAGTCTCAAAAGAGCTATCTTCAAGCTCCTTGATTCAGATTTCCATTGTTTCAATTTTACTACTTTTATCTTTCACACTTATTTATTTCAACTGTCTCAGTGTTTCCCTTCTGGATTTGTTTTTGGAGTTGTTGAATTATTCCTAAATTGTACTGCTTTTGTTAGATATCTTAAAATTTTTTCTTCTATTCCTTTTTGGCTTTTGTTTTTATGTAGCTATTTTGAAACATTCCTACATTTGCTTAAAGCAGCTGAACATCATTCGTCTGAACTCCATCATGAGCAGCTCTAATCTGGAAAATCTCCCGTATCTGCAACTGTCTCCTTTTGCTGGTCTTATGGAAATTGACTTGATAGTATTCCCTCTGCACAAGTTGTAGCTTTGGAAAGATCAAGTATTGTAGATATTGCATGTTCAAAATTATTCAGAGAAAGGACTGATAACAAACTAAAGATGGTCCCTAACCCCCTTCAGAGCCCCAATATCTGGTTGGCTTCTGTAGTTGCCAGGGGGTAGAAGTGAATTACAAAATTGGTGCCTTCTAAAAATATGTCTTGAAAGACGGGAGGAAAGAATGTCTGAGAGACATTCAAAATGACCACCATGTATCCACCTCTGTCCCAGTAGAGGGACTGGAGTTTTTTCCTTCACCCCTGATGAATGTCACAGCAAGGTCCCAGGTCAATGTAACACTTCCCTATTGAACAGGGAACTAATGCATGGCTTACCCATTAACAAACTCAAGGGCTATCTTGGAAGTAGTACAGCCAGAATGCTCCTTAGAGGCGAGGTTGGTGAGACTTCCTGTCCCATACTTTGGACATGCTGTCAGAAGAGACCAATTCTTCCATAAGGACACCATTCCTGCTACAGTAGAAGGTCAGTGAAAAAGAAGCCCTTTAACAAGATGGATTGACATTGAGGCTGCAACAATGGAATCAAGTATAAGAACAATTGAGGGAACGGTGCACAAGCAGGCAGCATTTCTTCAGTTGTACATCGGGTCTCTATGAGTGGAAACAGACTGAATGGCCCCAAACAACAACAACAACAACAGAGATGCAGGGATTTAACTAATCACAGCCTTTCTCATGCTATGTTCATCCAGGTTTGCCTCTTCCTGTGGGGACTCTCTCTCAGGAAACAGTAGAGGAAGTGGTTCCACTGTCCTCCACAGCAGGTGTGGATGGAGGACAGAGCTCACCACTCTCTTTCAGTCCTGAGGAAAAGAGTGCTGGCTAAGGGATTGTACAGCATGAACTTTTGTTGGACCACCTAGAAATTGCCACTTTCCTTGACTACTTGAACACGATTGCCCCTTCCAAAATGTCTGAAACCCAAAACTTAGGGTTTTATTCTTCTCTGTTTTTTTTCATTGCTTGGTTGATTTTCTTGTAGAAGGTGTGTGTTTGTTCTGAGATCTTTATGTGGAATAGGTGGCTACTGAGTATCTCACTATGTTTTCCTAGAAGAATGTTCAAGTCTTTGAAGGGATCATTTTTAGCCTGTATGCTCATTGCAATCTGTGGTGTGATATCTAGTTTATTTCTTAAATGGATGCTGATCATGCGTGACGGTATTATGGAATCATAATACTTCAGTAGTTTCTCTGTGCACCATAATATGTTCTGAAACTAATCTAAGAAGTTGTCCTAAACAAAGAAGAGCACGGAAATAAGATTGGAGAAAGCCTTCTTCATTCCCTGTAGTACGCAGATGCCATGATACTGCATGCCATAAGGAAGTCTGACTTGAAAAACGTACCGATGAAGATCAGAGACTGGTGCCTTAACTACAGAATACAGCTCAATGAAAGAAAACCAAAATCCTCACTATGGGACCAATACAAATTGACATGAAAAAATGGAGATAAGATTGAAGTTGTCAAGGATTTCATTTCACTTGGATCTCAATCAATGTTCACAGAAGCCATAAGCAAGTGATGCCTTTCCCTGCTCAAATTTGCTGCCCAAAACCTCTTTAAATATTTAAAAAGCAGTGTCTATTTGAGGACTAACATTTACCAGGTCCGAGCTATTTTATTTTTAATTGTCTCATATGCCACTGAAAGTTGGGCAATGAATGAGGATGCTTAAAAGTCAAATGATGCATTTTAATTATAGTGCTAGTGAAGAATTTAATAGTGTGATGCGCTGTCAATTGTATCTTGGAAGTTGTACAGTTATAATGCTTCTCATAAGTGGATACTTTGAAGATTTCATTTTAAGTATATTAAACATGTGTTGAGAGATCAGTCCATCGTAAAGGACAGCATGCTTAATAAAGCAAAATATCACTGAAAAAAGGATGAACTTCAACAAGATAGAACATCACAGTAACTGCAACTGAGAGCTCAAACTTCACAACTGTGAGAATGAAGCAGGACCCATATGTGTTTCATTCTTTTTTTTCCTAACACTTCTATGAGACTGACATGATTTAATTTGACTTAAACAGCAAAATGCAATGACAATGACAAACAATTCGGTCAATGGTGAGTTAATTAAAGTTTTCCCTTTACATATTGGAACCCGATAAGGATACAATTTAATACCACTTTTATTTAATAATGTGCTGCAAGTCTTTATGGCAGTTATTGATCAACAAGTGTCTAATAAAGGCCCCAAATGGTAGCAAAGATGTAAAACTATAACTGGAGATGGTATCACTCTAAACATGGACAACCCAAGGCCCTACAAGAAAATCATTGCATCTAAATGAAATGTTCAGCAATTTTACAGGGCTTAGGTCAATATAGAAAATTCCATTTGGATTCTTTGTACCAACAGAGAACACTCTGGAAAGGAAATCAAGAAAATAATACCATTTACAAGAGCCACCTATAAGATAAAATGGAAAAAAAAAACCTGGGCAGAAAAACAAACATCTATACAAAGAAAACTTAGAAACAAAACAAAGCACTACTACAAGATACCACATGACAGAAATTAAAAAAAAATTAGCCATGCTCTTGAATAGGGAATTTAACTTTGTGAAAATATCAAACACACCACAAGTGATCTATAATTATAATGCAATTCTGATTCAGATCCCAGCATCTTTTTGAAAAGACATGGGAAATTTGCTCACCAAGTTGAAAAAGAAAGGGAAGAGATCCTATACCTAGAAGCTCTGATGGTGTAGTGGATTATACAATGGGCTACTAACTGCAAGGTCTGCAGTTAAAAACTACCAGCCACTCTTTCGGAGTAAGATGATCCTGAAATATTTTACAGTCTCAGAAATTCAAAAGGGCCAGTTAGGCCTTGTCCAATAAGCAGTGGTTCTCAGCCTTTCAAATGCCATGACCCTTTAATACAGTTTCTCATGTTGTGTTGTGGTGAACCCACACCTTAAAAATATTTTCTTTGCTACTTCATAAATGTAATTTCACTACTCTTATCAATCGTAATGTAAATATCTAATATGCAGGACGTATTTTCTTTGTTACAAATTGAACATAATGAAAGCATAGTGATTAATCACAAAACAATATATAATTACATATTGTGACATATTTATTTCTAATTACAAATAAATGAAATTTTGTCTTGAAGCATGGTGTAACATGGTTAACAGTCTTTAATATAATGACAATAAACTGCATTGCTACATTTTGCGACTGTATGCACAAAAAGCCAGCATTCGTGCAAATGTTGAGAAAGCTTCTTTCTCACCAGATCAGAAATTCTCAGTCTTTGCAAGAGCACAACAAAGTTTACTTCTGTATTTAGACTTGATAACCAAAAAGCTGGAAAACCCTGTTTCACAGATATGTTGTTGTGAATGGAAGAAAAAGATGCAACACAGTCTCAAATAGGTATATGACTGCCAACACTTGATCCAGAATTTTGTAACTGGCATTGTAGCAAAATCAGTTTGTGCTGCCTCACTGTTAATGAGTTCAATGAATACCTCTTGAACTGTCTCGGAAGCATCTTCAACTTTGACTGTGAATGGGTGTCTATCAAGGGCAAATGGAGTATCAGGTAGAGTTGGAAAGTACAATGAAATTCCTATGAAAGAACACTTGCAAGCATGTGCAAGTGTCCTTTCAGAGGAATGATCATTGTCATTCTTTTGTCTGGTTCAATGTCATGTTCCTCAAAAAAAAGCAGATAAGGTAGGCAACATATACATTTTATTTTCATCACTTTTTTTTTTTTGCCAAAGTTAAAGTTTCATTTGGAATGATCAGATCTTTTCAGACAAATCAAGGCATTTTGCATTTGTCCCTTACAGTGATCAATTTAACTCACTCAAGATGGAAAAGGTGTCAACCAAGTAAGTAATTTTCTGCAGTTCACTGTGATTGCTGGAAAGTGCTTTGAACTGTGGTCTTGCTTTCTGATTTAAAAATGTTTTGAGTTCATCACAAAGCTCAAAAACACATTTTAAAACATTTACTCTTAACCATCTCACTTCATTGTGAAATAGCAGAGCATTATTGGGCTCAACTAACTCATTCTGCAGTTGCAAACAGTCAACTGTTTAAAGTGCTCGCCTTTACAAAATTGACAGAACGTATGACACTTTTCATTACTTCTTGTAACTCTTGTGGCAGCATCTTCATTGCTATTATTTTCAGATGAAACATACAGTGAGTTACGTTGACTTTTGGTGACTCATTCAGTACCAAACGTTGAAATGCAGGTAGGCATCCTAGCATAGCTGGAGCACAATCTGAGTAAACACCACAAACTTTTCCCCGAGAGATCTTATTCTCTTTCAGAAATGAACCAACTGTGTCAAATACATCACCTGCAGTAGTTGTCATTTCAAGAGGTTTGCAAAAAAGAAACTCTTCGTTGTGTGAGCCCCTAATAAAATGTTTAAAAAAAAGAAAAAGCCGTTCTTCCCCCTGAGGGTAGAGGCTGCTGAAAAAAGAAAGAAAGAAAGAAACTCTTCTTTAAAGTTGCCATCATTAATAAACCTTAGGTAAACCAGTAACTGGGAACAGTTTGTAATGTCTGTAGATTCATCAAACTGCTAAATATTGGAAGTGGAGCAGATTTAATTTCCTGGATGACCTGATCAAGGATATCAGCAAACTTATCACCTATTCTTCTGTGGACAGTATCATTAGATGAGGAAATTGAACTCAATTTCATAACAAATCTGTCTCCAATCATAACTTAAATAATGACTTTGGTCACTTGCAACAATAAATCCTCAGCAATGGTGTGAGGTTTCATAGAGCTGGCAATTCTGAGTGCCACCAAATATGAAGCTTCATTGGCTGTTACGTTTTCTTTGTGGTACTTGCCACCAGTGTCAAGTCTGGCTTTCTTGAATCCATGAACTTTGCTTCTAAAAGAGTTGGTATCCTTGTTTGAAAAGCTGAGATGCTTGCTAACAAAATGGCATTTTAGTTTCCTTGGCTTCATAGATTCAGCTGATAGAACTTCACAACAAATAACACATTTTGATTCCACAATTCCTGCTGTAATTATTGAGATAAATACATACTGTAAAAAAATCCTCACTATATTTTCTTTTCTTAATGTTCTTCTCTACATGATTCATTGTCATGGCATGGTTTGCTAATGAAAATAATATATAAAAATTGCTTTAATAATACAAAAGGTAATACATGGCACAGTTCAGTCAATAGAGTTCATTAAAGTTTCCTATGATTTACCATTCTGTGGTTTTTTTTTTTGTTTTTTTTTTTGCATACCTGTTACTCTCACAAGGGGGTAGTATTCATATCAACCACAGCTGAATATAGCAAGACCAATCAGCATCAGGATTAAGTTGCCATGGTACAGATATATACACATTTTTGCAGTACTTGATGATTTCACGGTAAATGATTTTATATTTACCCAATAATTATAATTCATGAAGTGTCGTTTTTTTAACCTCCAATATTGCTGCTTTCAACAAAGCAGCTGCTCTCTACAGAGTAGCTGCTCTCTTCACATGTGTTACTGGTCCGCTTAAACACATTATGGTGCCAACACTTTTCACATACACTTGTATTTGTATGGGGTAGGCACGATGATGTCATCACACCAGTTACCATATGTGGGTGTATCTGCATGTGGGCGGACCCGCCTGCAGATGGATGGAGGAGTGGTATCTTGGTTCCTAAGACCATCAGAAATATGTGATTTCTGATGGTCTTAAGTGATCACTGTGAAAGGGTTGTGTTAGTCTGGGCACTTTAGAGAAACAAATCCACAGAAACTCATGTATAAGAGAGAGTTTTTATAAAGGTTAAGTGCACAAAAGAAAACATCCCAACCCAGTGCTACCCAAGCCCACAAGTCCAAGATTAACCCATATGTCTGACACCAATCCATAAAGTCCTCCTATATCTCACAAAAGACACACAATGACACTGACTGAAAGAGGAAAGCCAAATCAGTGAACGTGTAAGCATCTCAGCACTGATGGGGGTAGCCACACGGCTGCTCCCGCTTCCAGGGCTGCACTGGGGTAGGTCCATGTGGCTTCTCCTTTGGGATGTCTTGCAGGAAGTGAGCCTTGCTGGCTGAAGCAGGGAACTGGCCAAGGCACCCTTGTCCGACTATCACAAAGCAAGAGACCCAAGAACTAGAAAGGCAAAGATCTCTGAGCCATTTATCCTTCAGTCCCTCATTTAACCCCACATGTGTTTACCGGCCAGGTTGGCACAAGTAAATACCTCAAGGGTCATTCGGCCCCAAAGTGGTCTCGACCCATAGGTTTAGAACCAGTGACTTATAGGGTTTCTATGATTCGTAAGTGACTGGACAGCAGTGAGTTGGGTGTTTGGGGTTCAGCCTTTATACCTGCAACTGAGATAGACCCAAGTTAACAAGGACAATCACAGTGAGTCATGTGATCAAGAGGAGCATCTCCACACTATCATGTCTGAATCATTAAGGCACTCTCCTCTGAAAACGTCTCCCAGAATAGACTCACTGTGTTTTGATTTTTCTAAATGTAAATCAACCAGGTATTAGGGAAGAGGCTGGAAAGGATTTATTTCTATATAAACCAATGGCCACACAACATAATATGCTTTATAAAGCAAAAGCAGGTGAACTACTCTAGAGAGATTTGAAAACAGTTTCCCCTTGCAAATTAATGGATTGAAACCTGAGAGCACAGGCTCAAATGACCCAGCAAACTGTAGTGAAGAGAAATCATTGTGCACTCCAATGAGGCGATCCCTACACTCTACCACTGGTCTTTCCAGTTTTCCACCTGACCACTTTTTAGCACTTATTTTATGGAATATATTTGTTTTCCTCCTTTCACACTGTTTTACGTTACTCTACTATTTCCTTTCTAAAGCTTTACAGAAATCTTCACTACTACTACTACATCTGCTTCATTTTCCTCTTTTAAATTCAGAGAATGGTTCCTACTGGAACTCCCACTAAATGTGTTGTGGAAATCCAAATTTTGTTTAAACAAAATAAACTAAAAAACACAGCCGACCATCCTATTCGTGCTCTCACCTGCACCTGCTCCAGGATCCTGGGCCTGTGCTATTTGGGCCTGAGCACACCCATTGCCCCGAATTCCCTTCAGTCCAATCCCAACCTGTGCTGCAGAGTGGTTTGTGTGGAAATTCACATTGATTTCCCTCACTGTGTCTTCTTGCACAGTCGTACACACCTGGGCCCTCAGTGGTCACAAAGCTCAGGGAGAACTGGTTCTTGGATGTGTCTGGGTTGCTGACTAGATGATCTCTGAGGTTTGGTGTGTACTCGCTAAACCACTCTGACCTGTAGAAGCTCCTTCCCATTGACTCACAGCCTCTCTCAGGGCTGCTTGATCTGCTCCCATGTAGCATTGGTACTGGAGACTGTCTGCAGTAATGGTGCAGGTGAGAGTGAGGTACTGTGGTGGTCTCACCACCTCAGGGCCTGACTACTGAAGCTGCACCTGGGACAGGACACCAGGAGTCTTATGAAACATCGTTGAATATCCTATCTATCCTTGAATCTGCTGTGACCTACTACATCTCCCTGCCACTGACCTGATGGGACACCTAGGACCATCAAAATGAGGAAGCGGATGGAGGCAGACATTTCTGTATGAAAGTCTCCCTGGCTCAGCAGGCTCTGGGATTCTTCTGTTTCCAGATGGGAATCTTGAGAGGAGTGGAGGTGGGTGTTCATATCATTTAAAAAATAAACCACAGCAGGCTTTTGCTTGTGCTAATGGACAGGGATCACAGCTCCACAAGGAAGCTTCTCCAGAGCTGGTCCTTGAAGCAAGTTGGATGGCAGAAATATGTCAGAAATGGGAGTGAGGTGGCCCACAGGCATACACTGAATTTTTACCCAGCCCAGACACCAATATTTGCAATCACAAAATTATCAGGGTTCCATTATATATGAATTGTTTGATTTGAACATATGCATCCACTAATGTGTGCATTACTGTACTCATTGTGAGTTCTGAGAGCTTTGAAGACACAAGACAGTCTTCTGCACTGAGGGAAAATGAGTAAACCAAGCAACTGAGCTAGGAAACAAATGATCTCGTCCTCAAAAACTAAGCCCACTGCAAGTGCACCTATCCTGGCTCATGGGAACCTTATAAGACTGATTAGAACTGCTCCTGAGAACTTCTCTATCTAAATATTTACAGGAAAAGACAACCTCATCTTACTCAGGAGGAACAGTGGGCTGGTTTGTGGTGAGCAACCCAATACATATCCCACTGCATCACCACATCTCTTTATATCTCTATACCAAGAAGCCCGTATAAAGGGCTTTTTAAATGTAACATTGAGAAGCCAAGTGGTGATTTTTTTATACTATTTTATGACTATGAGCTTGGGACTATGAATAAGGGGGGCCATATCCAAAATTATGGCCATTCATTTACCTTTTGGAAAAGAATGTTGAAAGCACCATGAACCGGGCTATCAATATAACAAACAGATCTGTTTTGAGGGAAATATAGCCAAGGATTACCTTGAAGGAAGGATGATGAGACTTTGTTCCATGTACTTTGGACATGTGATCATGACACCAGTCTGTTGAGAAAGACATCATCCATGATAAAGCATGTGATCAGTGAAGAAGAAAGCAATGTCTTGACACAGTGACTGTAAGAATAAGCTCAAAAATATTCATTATGATTATGGTACTGAACTAGGCATGATTTAGTTCAGCTTTACATTGAATCACTGAGCATTGCAATTGACTCTGGTACTTTATATCATCAGAATAAACGAAAAGACAGTATTCTTCCCAGATTGAATGACAATGCTGGGGGAATGGGTATATGTTTTATTTTCCTTATCAAAAGGAAATATGTAACAGAATACACTCTATAATTGTTCTTATGTTGAAGTTCACTGTGCCTTGGTTAGTTATTGGTTGCAAAAGTCTTGTCTACATATTTATAGAATATCAAGCATCCAAGGTTGTTTGGGTGCAGGAACATAAAGACTCGTAGTGACCCTCCATGAAAGAGAACTGTCTGAAAGGATTTTCTTTTCTGTAATAATGATGGGATAACCTTATCAGGTCTATAACCAACTGAATTGCCAAGGGATTTGAATTGCCAATCTTTTGGCTAGAAGTTGAGCATTTAATCGTGCTCACATAGTTTTGTGGTCCAGGTTCACCTATGTACAATTTATGTGCATCTACTTTTACTTTCTACAGGTGAACATTTCTGTGCATGATGACTGCTCTTAAGATATTATGTAGAGTTCTTCAATGCAAGTGCTGTTACTATTATGTGTTCCTTGAGTATCTACTATGGGATTCTGTCCTAGGAATTGTGTGATTTTAATAGTAACCTTAGGCACTATCTTCTGTGCCAGAAACACCTCCCAGAGTGACTCCTATAATAGCCAAATACCCCATAAGACATATCAAGGAATTGGTGCATTTGGGATATGGTGTGGCAGTTTCATAATCTCTTGTCAACTTGGGAAGGGATGGAGTCTAGCCTGTCAATCAGGTCCCAGCTTAATAACTTCATTTGGAGGTGCAAAGGAGATAATTAGCTCACAGGAAGCCAAACTCAGAATCTCTACTTGTTGAAATATTCCTGTTTACAAAGCAACATGGAGCTACACTGATGCATCCAGAACCCTGGAACTAGGGGAAATGTGGAGACTCATGCTAGTGCTGAGATGCTTCCACCACTACCAGATCCACAAGACTTTCCACCCATTAGCCTGTGATCTTTGTCACTGCAAGTGTTGCATGAGTTTGAAGAAGAAATTATAGATTGATATCAGACATATGGGCTAATATTGCTCTTATGGACGTGATCTGGGTTGGGATGTTTTCTTAATACACAATTACTCTTTGATATAAATCTCTTTCTTATACACATGTGAGTGTCTCCCTGGATTTGTTTCTCTAGTCTGCCCGGACTAACACATGATGTTAGAGAATAATGCTAAATCTGCCATGGGGTGCCTGAAGTTCTGTCTTGGAGTAAGCACATCTTGTTTAATTCTTGTAAGTTTTCAAGTAAGATTTTATCTCCCTTATTTGGGCATGACATCAGGGGGAACAAGAACCCAGAGAATGGTCTTGTGCTTGGTAAAGTAGACTGTCAACGAAAAAGAGAGACTTTCAAGGAGGTGGATTGTCACAAAGGCTGCAACGATGAGTCCACATAGAGCTACCATAGTGGTCAGCACAGCAGTTCTACCTGACCGGGCACTGCAGTCCTTATCCAGGCTCCCGTGCTCACCTCTTTCTTCACTTGGTCCAGAGTGGGTGGGTCCCTTAGCATCCCTGCAAGTCAGCCCGCCCCCTGAGGTTAGTTTGATGTCTGGACTCCCACCGACTCTCCCTCACTATAAAACACTTTGGACATAGAGAGTGATAGACGATGCAAACACTGTGAATTGGTTGCAGTGAAAGGAAATATGATTTATACATGTAGATATTTATATAGATATTGGTATTGAGATATACACCACAATAAAATACTGATCAAGAAAGAAATTTTCCTGAAAAACAATCAATGTATTGAACACAGGTTAGGCTTCATTCTTTCCACAGGAAAAGGAAATGTACTTAAAGAAGATTTCTATTCAAATTAATTAAAGAAAGAGAATTGTAGAATTATTTATTCCATGTTAAGGAGGAAATTGCCAAGTCAGAATTCTTTTTTAGGGGTTTCTGTGACATGTGTGATAGGAAATTTTTCAGCTGTTGGTAATTGTTGAACACAGTGATAATCTAATTTTACTTGTGTTAGTCTGGGTATATTAGAGAAACAAATCCACAGAAACTCGTGTGAAAAAGAGAAAGTTTTATATAAATGGTAAGTTTGCATCAAGAAAATATCACAACCAAGTACTACCCAAGCCCACAAGTCCAACATTAGCCCAAATGTCCAACACTAATGCACAAAGTCCTCCTCCATGTCACAAAACACATGTAATGAGGCAGACTGCAGGAGGAAAATGGAATCAGTGAGCAGTGTAAGCATCTCAGCGCTGGCAGGGGTCTCCACACAGCTATTCCAGCACCCAGGACTGCACTGGGATAGGTACATGCGGTGTGTCCTTGGGGATGTTCTTGCAGGAAGTGAACCTTGTCAAATGAAGCATGGAACTGGGTAAGGCAGCTGCAACCCGGTCCAACTATCAGAAAGCAAGAGACCCGGGAACTAGAAAAGCAAGGCTCACCGAATCATTTATCCCTCCGCCCTTCAATTGACCCCACATGTGTTTTTCTACCAGGTTGGCACAATAAACTACCTCCCTCTCCATTGAATTATGCATGAGAAGAATGTTAAATATTAGTTTGTTGCACATGTATGAGAAAAATAACATAAAACATGACATAGTTTTCTTTTTCAAGCACAATCAGAAGCTGATGGAAAGTATTGCTGGTACAGCAACACTTCAAAAAACTAGCTAAAACATTGAACCTGAAAAGAGATTATGATATAAGCCCAAAATTTGAATTTGTAAAACGTGTTAGCAATGGAATATTTGATATTTTATTTATTTTCTCACTTTTTTTCCCTCCAAAACCATTTTTGGGAGCAAATACAGGCGTCATATCCATGTGTGGTTCAAGTGCATCAAGCAGTATTGTACAATTGTTACCACAATTAGCTTCAAAGCATCATCTTCCTTCTTCAACTAATGGCATCAGCTCCCTTTTTTCCACCCCTCTCCGTAGTCCCTGAAACCCTTATTCTACTTGCTGTCCCTTTATGTTCATCAGTCTCTCTTTTTTTTTTTTAACAATTTATTGGGGCTCATACAATTCTTTTCACAGTTCATACATATACATACATCAATTGTATAAAGCACATCTGTACAGTCTTTGCCCTAATCATTTTTTTCTCTTTTCTTCTTTTACATTTTATTAGGGACTCATACAACTCTTACCACAATCCATACATATACATACATCAATTGTATAAAGCACATCCATACATTCCCTGCCCCAATCATTCTCAAGGCATTTGCTCTCCACTTAAGCCCCTTGCATCAGGTCCTCTTTTTTTTCCCCATCCCTCCCCATTCCCCCCTCCCTCATATGCCCTTATTAATTTATACATCGTTATTTTCGCTGAAGACAAGTGGGTGCATAAGCAAATGTGGTGAAGAAAGCTGATGGTGCCCGGCTATTAAAAGAGATAGTGTCTGGGGTCTTAAAGGCTTGAAGGTGAACAAACGGCCATCTAGCTCAGAAGCAAATAAGCCCACATGGAAGAAGCACACCGGCCAGTGCGATCACGAGGTGCCCAAGGGACCAGGTATAAGGCATCATGCAAAAAAAAAAGATATAAGTGTGTGTATGTATGTGTATATATGTGTATATGTATATATGTATGTGTATATATGTATATATATCTATATCATATTAAATGAAGGGGGAAGTGCAGAGTGGAGACCCAAGGCCCAAGTGTTGCCCAATGGAGATCCCCTCATAGAGGGGTTTAGGAGAGGAGATGGGTTAATTAGGGTGTGAGGTAGTATCGATGAAGAACACAGCTTTCCCCCAGATCCTGGATGCTTCCTCCCCCCAACTACCATGATCCGAATTCTACCTTGCAGGGATGGATAGGACAGAGGCTGTACACTGGTGCATATGAGGGTTGGAGGTACAGGGAATCCAGGGTGGATGATACCTTCAGGACCAAGTGTGTGAGGGACGATGCTGGGAGAGTGGAGGGTGAGTGGGTTGGAAAGGGGGAACTGATTACAAGGATCCACATGTGACCTCTTCCCTGGGAGAGGGACAGCAGAGAAGGGGGGAAGGGAGACTCCGGATAGGGCAAGATATGACATCAGTCTCTTTATGTTCATCAGTTCTGGCTTTCATCTGCCGTCAAACAGAAAACATATCGCAGAAATTCAAGAATGTTACACCACGAATGACAAAAATACATCAGAGATAAACCCCAAAAGGAGTTGGAAATTGAGGAAGCAGGCAGCCCAAGTGCAATCTGTTGCCCTTCCCCGGATTCCATAACAGACCTAGGTGTGATTCAGATGTGTCAGTGTGGCTACTGGAATGTGAGGATCTTGCCAGTTGACTGCCTTTCCCAGGATTTTCTGGATCCAAAAGCACTCTTTAGTAGCTGGTGTCCTACAATACACCTGTTCCTTATGCTGAATACGCAAACTGATTGTCAAGAACATGGTTGTCCCATCCCGCGGGACATTCACCGTGGGTCCTGGAGGAGAGAGTGGGAATTGGGGGGGTACAAGAGGCACGGATAATGAGGACAAGACAATATCCTGATCAAGTCCTATTTATTGAGTGGAAAGTTATAGCTTATATAGGCCAGGGAAAGGGAAACAAGCCGCAGGTGTTTCCCTGAGAGCAATAGTGGGGGAAACAAAATGCAGATGTATATATATAATCATTACACACATGTTTACCCAAGGTTGGAGCAGAGTTCATACCGGGAATAGTGACCGCAGAACAGAATCGTGCAGACAGATAGACTTCCTTATCTATGTCTGGCAAGATAAGTATGTCAAACACAGCTGCAGTGCTGTAGGCTGGCTCAGGCTAATGAATTCCAAGTAATGACCGGGCCTCATGGCTCTGGGCAGGTCCTAATAAATTCCAAGTAATGACTGGGCCTTATGGCTCCGGACACATGATATGGAATATACCAGGCAACGACTCAACTCAACCGACTCCCTGCCTTCCAGAAGACTTCAGCTCAAAGCACAATCCTATTTCTCGATATTTGCTGTTCAGGAGGGAACACTATTCTTCAACTGCAGCACAAAGGAGGGATGTTTGCAAACCTCCATCCCGGAACTGGCCGCAGAGTGAAACCACTGGCTGTGGGGACTGGTGCCCACTTCTGATGATGAGACTGTTCTGTCTCTTCTCTGTGTAAGCAAACTACTGTTGCACACAGAGCCTGTGTGTAAGCGTATATTTTGTCAGTGACTTATGACATTGGTTTAACAGAAATCGACAATTGTATTGTGTGAATTACACAAGCAGGGGAGTAATTCAACTTGAAGGGAGCATAAGGTTATTTTTATAAAAAGTACCTTGTAACCTGAAGCACAACCAGGAAAATATATGTAAAAGGAAAACCATTAACATGTTAAGAAAGATTTTATAAATAAGATATGTCACAGAAAAAGATGATATAATTAAAATGAAAACACGGTGTCAGAAGTTATATGGAGAACAGAATGATGGAAAAATAGAACAATTCCTGATAAGAATATCAAATATGTTAAACAGAATGCAGAATACACAGAAAACAAACTAATGGAGATAAACAACCAAAATAAGATACAAATCCAGAAATTCGATAACTATAACCCATTGGCACCAAATGAATCACAGTGACCCCCTAGGACAGAGTACAAGTGCCTACGTAGGGTTTCAGACACTGTTAACCTTTTGGGGGAACAAACAGCCTTATCTTTCTCCGTAGGAGAAACTGGTAATTTCAAACTGAGGACCTTGAACTTTGCATCCTAGTGTAAATTAGACCAAAAAAAGTTGGCAAAATGAAAAACTGTCCCAGGGGAGGCTGAGAGCTAAGTGAGAAAGCCCTGATTCCAACAGGAAATCCTCCCTGTCATTCATCTGTGTCTGCCTAGGGCTGGGTGTCTGTGCTCAGTGGTTCCTGCGCGTCCCCTGCTGCCCAGTGTCCTGCAAGGGGGTTTGTGTCTGGGCTCACACTGACTTCTCCTCACTGTGCTCCTTGCACAGTAGTACACGGCTGTGTCCTCAGCAGTCACGGAGCTCAGCTGCAGGGAGAACTGATTCTTCGATGTATCTCTGGTAATGGAGAGTCGGCTTTGGAAGGACGGGTTATAATATGTATTACCACTAGCACATATCTCTCACAACCACTGCAGCCCCTTCCCCGAGGTCTAGCGGATCCAGTCCCAGCAGTAACCACTGGTGATGGAGTAACCAGAGACAGTGCAGGTGAGCGACAGCTTCTGGGAGGGCTTCACCAGCCCTGAACCTGCCTCCTGAAGCTGCACCTGTGACAGGACACCTGCAAACAAAAGCAATTGTTCCCTGTCAGCCACTTGAAGTCATAGCCATCCCCTCCACCCAGGCCAGATATCTGAATCTCTCACCTTCGGGAACTGTCACCAAGCACAGGAGAACACACAGCAATAGCATCTTTAGACCACAGCTCTGCTTTCCTAAGAGACCCACAACCCTGTCTGAAGAGAATTGATAGCTTTCCCACCCCAAGGGTGAAATTTTACCCTAGTGCCTGAAAGATAATTTGCATATGAGGGACTCCTGTCCTTATAAACAGAAAGTGACAGAGACCAGACCCTCTCTTCTTTTCTGAGCCCATGGTAGGGTAACTCTTTGTTGAACTCACATGCATGTTAGTCTATAATGGAAGAAGGCTTTCTCAAGAGGTGTGTGGGAGAGGTCAAAGAATGCCCAGAATTTCTGAGCCCAGTGTTCTCTCCTTCCAGCCCCTTATTGCCCCTGCCCTGCCTTGTGCTCCTGTATGTCCTGTGCCCCAGAGAGTGGCCAGGATATAGTTTGTTGAAACCCTCAATTGGACCCCAAGTCATCTTCAGACCTCACAATCTCCATGGTCCATTTTTTTTCCTGAACACCCTGACGCCTCTTAATTAACCTTCTCACAGTCCTTAGTAGTTTTCCTTGTGTGGGAGTAACATCTTTGAGATGCATGAATATCAGATTGGTCCCAAAGAGTTGTCCCAAACTCCAACTCTTCTATGAAGCCATTCAGTTCCAATTTCCACCCCCTCCGACCTTGAGGATATCCCCTTATGCTTCTGGGTTCCAAGAATCAGTGCAATGTCCAACAGAAATTCATGAAAGTTTGAGGAAATGAATCACATGATGGTTGGTCCTGCTCAGTCCAAATTCCGAAGGTCAGAAAAGGGTAAACCAGGCGCTGGGTCCAAAGACACGCTCCACCCCTAATTTTGCGGTTTATTTATGCACATCTGACCCAAAGCCTCTGGCAGAATGCTTCCAGTCGGCATTTTCCTGCTGCTAATCTTATGCAGCCAGGATTTTTTCTGACCTTGAGCCATGGTCATCACCACCACTCTTACAAGTAATACCCACACTACATCCCAGAGACTGATTACTGAGGTCAACCTTGGTGTAATTAAAGAGATTCAAGTGTCATACGGTTTCAGGGAAGAACGTGTCACATAGAAAGTTTGGGGCCCAGATAAGACAGTATTTTAATTCAGTAGCCTCGAAGAAATGCAAGATTCTGAATAGAGAACACCCTCCCTTGTTTTATAGAATATCCAGAACAGTAAAAAATCAGTCGAGTCATGATTTCAAGTACAAAGATGCAGAAAACCAGTAAATGGAAAATAATCATTTAAGAAAAGGCTCAGAGTCAGAGTAAGAGTTAAGTACAATATTTTAGACTTTGAATCCATAGAGGTTTTCTTGAAACCCACAAGGAACTCGTCATTAAAATCAGGTCCATCCATCCAACTTGCCCTCGACATTTAGAGACTAAACAAAGACACGCTTGTAAATGTCCCTTACCCTGGGGCCTCTGGTTTAATTGAAATGTGAGCATCTCCAACCAAAGACAGCCTCTCCATTTGTGCTCTGGGCACAGTCCCATCACAACTGCTCATGGATCTCACCTTAAATTTATTCCCTAAACTCAAAGATGGTTTAATTTTGGAAAATGATTCATATTATTGGCCATAGAAACTGTGACACTATATATAAAAATGCAGTTTTAATGCTCAAACACCTTCAGATTCTTTCCTCATAAAGTTTAAAATATTTTCCCCAGACTTAGGGTTGACAACACTCATTTACTGATTAATTAGAGTATCTATATATCTCCAAATTAATATATATTTTTACAATTGGGAAATCCAAGCACTAGGTGTTGGTCACCTGGACTTCTTTCTGCCAGATTTTGCTGAAGGGAATAAGCAATTGCTTTGAAATGAAGACACGTTGATTTCACTACAATCCAGGGGTTCAAGCACAAGATACTCTAGCATTTTTCATTTGGAGATCTTTGAGTTAGTTCCCTTTTCATATGCACCTCGAATAGCATCACTTGATCCTGTTCATTTCACTAACCCCATTTCACCATCTACTCTTGGTGCTTGTCTGACCAATTTAAGCTTGAGACCATGATGTAGCTTGTGTTAGTCTGGGTCGACTAGAAAAACAAATCCATGGACATACATATTTTTATAAGAAAAAGATTTATATACAAGAGCAATTGAACATTGAGAAAACACCCCAGCCCAGTCCAGATCAAGTCCATAAGTCCATATTTCCGATATCAATCTATAAAGTCCTCTTCAGACTCACGAAACACATACAATGATGCCAGATGCAAATCACAGACCAGTGGGTAGAAAGTCTTTGGATCGAGTATCATTGGAAATATCTCAGCGCTGGCAGGGGTCTCTCTGTGGCTTCTCTGGCTTCCAAGAACTTGTTGTGTCCATGTGGTTTGTCTTCTGCAATGTCTCCCAGGGAGTAGCACAGAGAGAGAGGCGTCTTCTTCCTCCAAGGAGGAAGTATCAGATTTCCCAGAATTTTCATGGGAAGGCCATGCCCACAGAAGTCTCATTGGCTATCTCCAGATTGACAGCCTAGACTACACCCCTACACATTCAGTTCTTAAATTGACACCAGATTAGGAGACTACCACATAGCTACACACTAGTTTAGGTCACTTCCGTGATCATCTCAGATAATTTCATAGCAGTGATTAGTAGGGGTCTTCTAAAGTGTCAACTCTATTACATTATCCATGTACACATCACTTTTCTAACAGGTTTGGTACACATGTTCTGAATGAGCTCCTGAGTGCTCCCTACACTCTGAAGAAGCAACACATCGAGCTCTTCTAGACTCAGGTGTGTGGGTTTCTTTTTCAGTCCCCCATCTCCTGGGGTTGGGCTTGGTCGGTCTCTTAATCAAGGTGCACTGCATCTCTCAAAATTCTGAAAGGTGGAAATGATAGAAAATATGGCTTAAGGAAAATGCAATCATATTTATTCCAGTTGTCTATTGTACATGGAATAGACATATATTAAAGCTTAAAATTACAAAGTGCTTTTTGTTTTTGATTTGTTGCTTGATTTTCCTTTTAACTCTTTTGATGCACATAAATGTATGATTTTTAGAAGGTCACTCTCATCTATGTTGTCTTCTTTGTGTGTGCTTCCTTTGCTGTGTTTGACAGCATATGAACGCCCTGCATTGGGGCAAGTACATGTGTCCCTGCTTCCTTATAGCAGGGTCACATAGCTCTGGGATTTACATTAGGTCCCTGATCATCTTCTGTTCATTTTTTGTACATGAGCTGAGGTTTTGGTTGTCTTTCATTCTTCTAAGGGTGGCGATTCAATTGTGTCAGTACCATTGTTGGAGAAAATGTCTCTCTCTCTTTTATGTCCCTTGGGCCTTTGATGAAGATCAGTTGCCTATATGTTGATGGATTATTTATTAGTCTTCTATTCTGTTCTATTGGTCAACATACCTATCATTGTACAAGTGCTAGGCTGTTTTGACTGCTGTGGCTGTGTAATAGTTTTGAGGTTGATTTGTGTGAAGTCCCCTAACTTGATCTCAATATTTTTGGGTCCCTTGACTATCCCAGGATTCTCCATGTTAAATTAGTAATTATTTTTTCCCATTTCTTTAAAGGATTACGTTGGCATTTGTATCAGGATTGCATTATACCCTGTCCCACTTCTGTTCAATATCATTTTGGAGGTTCTGGCTAACAACATAAGACAGCAGAAAGACATCAAAGGGATCCAAATGGGAGAGGAGGAGGTGAAACTATCGCATTTGCAGATGACATGATCCTGTACATTGAAGACCCCAAAAGCTCCACAGCTGGAGTACTTACAGCGATAGAGGAATACAGAAGAGTAGCATGATAAAAGATCAATAAACAGAAGTCGGTTGGTTTTCTATATACATCAAACAGGGCCAGGGAAGAGGTGATTAAGAGGGAAATACCCTTCACAGTAGCTAAGAACAAACTGAAATATCTAGGAATATATTTAACAAAAAATACTAAAGACCTATATAAGCATAATTATAAAACCCTATTACAGGAAACCAAAAGTGACCTCCACAAATGGATGACCCTCCCATGCTCATGGATTGGTAGGCTAAACATAGTAAAGATGACAGTACTACTTAAAGCACTTTACAAGTTCAATGCTATACCAATTCAAATACCATCAACCTTTTTCAAAGAATTCAAAAATTGACTACCAATTTCATATGGAGAGGGAAGAAACCCAGAAGTCGCAAAGAACTCCTCAAGAAGAAGGACACAGTTGTAGGACTCACCCTACCTGATTTTAATGCCTATTAGACACGTGATCAAAACAGCATGGTACTGGCACAACGACAGACACTGAGACCAGTGGAAAAGAATAGAAAGCCCAAGAGTAAAATCATCAGCATATAGACAACTGATCTTCAACATGGGTCCCAAAAATATCAAGTGGGAAGCGGATGCCCTCTTTAACAAGTGGTGCTGGAAACAATGGATATCCACATGTAGAAAGATGAAACAAGATGTTTACCTCAGACCATGCACAAGAATAAACTCAAGGTGTATCACAGACCTAGAAGTTAAACCCAAACCATCAGGACCATCAAGGAGGGAATCAGGACTAACCTCAGAGCACTGGACCAGGGAGCTCATAGGCTCACTGAAATAGGGAAGGGTACAAACATAGGTGAACTGGAAATTGACAAATGGGATCTAATAAGAATAAAGCACCTGTGCACCTTGAAAGATTTCACCAAGAGGGTGACAAGACAACCCACAGACTGGGAGAAGATTTTTAGTAATGACACATCGGACAAAGGGCTCATTACTAAAATCTACAACACGATTGTGACCTCCAAAAAGAGGAAAACAGTTGACCCCCTAAGGAAATGGGCAAAAGAACTGAAAAGAACTTTCACTAGAGAGGAGATCCATACGGCCAATAAGCATATGAGAAAGTGTTCCCGGTACCTAGTCATAAGATAAATGCAAATCAAAACAACCATGAGATACCACCTAACACCCCTGAGACTAGCCCAGATCAGCAAATCAGAGAGCAACAGTGTTGGAGTGGCTGTGGTGAAGTAGGAACCCTCCTCCACTGCTGGTGGTCATGTAGATTTGTACAGCCACTGTGGAAAGCAATCTGGCGATACTTAAAGAAAATGGAAATTGATCTGCCTTATGACCCAGCCATCCCTCTACTGGGCATATACCCAGTGGAAGCAGCAAATAAAACACGACAAGTCATATGCGCTCCAATGTTTATTGTGGCACAATTCACAATCGCAAAGACTTGGAAACAGCCTAAGTTTCCATTGATAGACGAGTGGATTAGTAAACTTTGGCACATGCATACAATGGAGTACTATGCAGCACAGAAAAGCACGGATGAGCACATGAAACACGTTATTTCATGGGAAGAGCTTGAAGGAATTATGTTAAGCGAGGCAAGCCAGACTCAAAGGGACAGGTATAACATGAGTCCGCTGAGGTAAGTACAATCAGCATGCCAGAAATAGAATAAACATCTATCCCGGAATAAACGGATGAAAGCATAGATAGAGGGAGGACAGGCCACACTGATGGAGGTACATGAGAGCTCAGCATAAAGCAGGGGAAGTGGGACAGGGGGAGGGAGAACCGGGATGGGGAGAAACCGAGTGGATGGTATGGGGGGGAACAGGGCACTAACCCACCCAGCGAAGAATATTGGTCGTGTCCCCACAGAACTAGAACATGCATGCGGACCCCACCATGACACAGCAAACAAGGAGGGCAACATAAAGGATGGAGGACCTCACAAAGAGACTGGACCATACGCTGGCCCAATCCAGAATTTGCCCGACCCCCACAATCGAAGGGAGTACCACAGAAAATGAAAATAGATCGTCTGGTGTGGGAAAGGAACTGACCCACCACACCAAGAAGGAAGCTGAAACAAAGGAAGGAGAAATTGCAGAGTGTGTAGTATACCTGGGCCCATCAAGCTCAGAAGACGATAGCCCGGCTCGAAGGGCCCATCGTACAGAGAGGACCATACAGCTGGCCACACCGAGAGATGCAACATCCCACACCGCCCATTGCCCTACATGGGACAGCACTTGAGACACAGGGGGGGATGTGAGACTGAGCTGACCCCACCACACTGAGGCAAACACTGGGGGTGTGCAATGGAGCAGCAGGAGAAGCAGAGCAAAGAGATCCCGAGGGAGTATAAAGGATGGACTTTGGGGCCAGGACATGGCACCCCACCAGACTCATCCTGAAACACTCCTAAAGGTCAACAAACAGACTTCGAACTACTAACAATTTTTTTCTTTTTTTGTTGTTTTTATTTTTTGTTTCGTCTTTTTTTTTAACCTCATAAATTTTGTATGTTAGTGGCTGTTTTGCTTATCACCGTGTGGGTATTGCTACTGTCTAATCCATGTTCTTATGTGCCACTTGGGTGCTATCAAAGCCATCTGCATTTGTATGCACATATTACTATATCAGCAGGTCCACCTAAATAAGATAGGCTGGACAAACAATGGGAGAAGAAAATAACAGGACCAACGGTCCCGGAGGCACATGAGAGCGTGGGAGGTAGGGGAAGGGAAGAGGTACTGGACAACACAGGGAAAGGGAAAAATGAGTGGTCCAAAACCAGTGGAGGGAGGGGATGGTAGGACTTGTAGGGAGTGACCAAGGGCATGGTAACTGAGAGGAATCACTGAAACCAGAATGAAGGCTGAACATGGTAGTGGGACAGGAGGAAAGCGTAAGGAAATAGAGGAAAGGAGTAGGAGGCAAAGGGCATACAGAGAAGCCTAAATACAAACATGTACCTATATAAATATATTTATGATTATGGGGGAAATAGACCTTTGTGCATATATTTATAGGTTCAGTAGCAGGGTAACAGGTGGACATTGGGCCTCCTCACACACACTTCCTCAATACAATAGCACCTTTCCCAGCTAAACGGTCATTCCATGATACCCACCTTCCTGACATGATCACTGAAGAGAGATGTGTGTATAAGCAAATGTGGTGAAGAAAGCTGATGGTGCTCGGCTATCAATAGGTGGTCTCAAAGGCTTGAAGGCACAAATGTGGCCATCTAGCTCAGAAGCCACAAGGCCCACAGAGAAGATGCACACAGCCTAGGCGAATACAAGGTTTTGAACAGACCAGGTAACAGACACCAAGGAACAAAAGCCATCATTATGTGATCACCTTCCTCACATAAATGCTGAAGATGATTGCGTGCATAAGCAAGTGTGGTGAAGAAGGCTGATGGTGCCCGGTTATTGAGAGATATAGCATCTGGGGACTTAAAGGCTTGAAAGTAAACAAACAGCCATCTAGCCCAGAAGCAACAAAGCCCACACGGAAGCAACACACCAACATGTGCTATCGTGAAGGGCAGAGGGGAACAGGTCTCAAACAACAAAGGCAGTGGGGGGAAATCACATCACCGTGAATGAGGGGAAGTGCATGATGGGGACCCAATGCCCATCTGTGGACAGTTGGACATCCCTTGCAGAGGGGTAGTGGAGAGCAGATAAGTCAATCAATGAAACTCAAAACCTGCCTCTAGTTCTTGAACATGTCCTCCCCTCCCAATTATCATGATCCCAATTCTACCTTGCGGACCTGGTAAGACCAGAGGACGCATAGTGGTGCAGTAGGGATCTGGAAACACAGGGAATCTAGGACGGATGAACCCATTGGGACCAGCGGTGGGAGTGGAGACACCAGGAGTGAAGGGGGTGTAGAAAGGGAGAACCAATCTTGGCGATCTATGTGTAACCTCCTCTCTAGGAGATGGATAACAGGAAGGTTTGTGAGGGGAGACACCGGGCAGTGTAAGATTGGATAAAATGATTATTTATAAACTATTAAGGTGGAAGGGGAACGGAGAGGGAGGGGGGAAGGAAATTTAGCTGATTCCAGGAACCCAAGTGGAATGCAAATTTTGAGAATGATGAGGGCAATGAATGTATAAGGGTGCTTTACTGAATTGATGTATGTATGGATTGTGATAAGAGTTGTATGAGTACAAGTATGCTTGACCTAACTAAATCATAGATTGTTATGTTATGTGTTTGAGCTCCCTATAAAAGTTTTAATAAAAAAAGAAAAGGAAAAAAAAAAAAGAAGGTGAATTTTGAGAATGACAAGTCCAACGAATGTATAAGTGTGCTTTGCTCAATTGATGTATGTACGGATTGTGATAAGAGTTGTATGAGCCCCAATAAAAAGATTTATTAATTAAAAAAATTAAATTGAAAGTAAATAAATAAATAAAATCGGCAAAAATAAATAATAAAGATAGCTTTGGGTAGTATTGACATTGAGCTTCCCTGTCCTTAAACATGGCATATTGAGAATGTGAACAGACTTGCGCTGGGAAGGATAAACATTACGGAATCATGTCACCTTGCTGAACAAGAGCGACAGAAAATAGATAAAGACACAAAGAGACAGTGGACCAGTGCTGAGTCCGACCTGCACACTTCCTACTGAAGATGAGAGCCACATTCACATGGGAGCCATATTCTGTTTTCATGTGGTTTGTTTCCTAACTTGCCGCCTGCATAACTCTAGCCTGGAACTCAATGACATAGTCAAGGAATTCCATGGAAGTCTCTGCTCTCAGTCTGTCCTTTCAGAAGTACATCACCAAGTCTTTCTCTTTTGGAGACTTTGAATAACCTGTCTTTCTGATCAAATTCAAACATTCAACCTCCCACAACCCTCAATTGCTCCACCATCCCTCAATCTCATTAGATCTGAACCTCCAAGTCTCCCTGAGTTTCATCTGGACCCTTATCCTGAGGACCACCTGGCAGAATCATTTTCCTCCACAAAAAAACCCGGCTGACTGAAGAATGTTTTCTTGTTATAATACAACTTTTTAAATGTAGGAAAAATCAGGAATAGCTATAGCATGGTAATTTATATAGAGAGATTCTCTGAGGGAAAATGAGAGATGGAGAAGAATGCCAGTATCACAACAAGAAAGCAGACCTGAACCTCCATCTGCTCCTGCTCCTGGACCTGAGGTCTGTGTTCTGTGGTTCCTGCGTGCCCCCTGGGGTTCCATTTCCTCCTTGCAGGGGAGGTTTGTGCCCTGGTTCAATCGGCTATCTCCTGACTGTGATGGTAACAACACAGAAATGCAAAGGAGTCTCCTCGATTGCAGGCTGCTCATATGCAGATACAGCATGTTCTTGGAGTTTTCTTTGGAGATAGTGAATCGACCCTTCACAGAGTCTTTATAGCATGTACCACCACCCCCGGGACTAATACTTGAGACACACTCCAGTGCCTTCCCCGAAACTGGTGGACCCAGATCATGGAATATCTACTGAAGGGCAATCTAGGGGATGCAATGGAGAGTCTCAGAGACCCCCTCGGGCTGCCTCAAGTCACCCCCATACTCCACTAGCTACATCTCACTCTGGACATCTGCAAGCATAGATATCCTGGGTGGGAAAACCATTGGACATATTCACTGTGTCTCTCACTCAATGCCCAAGCACACAAACTTGCTCTTGATTTAAAAAAAATCACCTATTAAAATAGCAACAAGGACAAACCCCTTTCAGCACAGACTCCCTGCTGTCTGTGTTGTGCTCAGTCCTGATCACTGAGTGCGGACTCCTGAGAATCCAGGAGCACTTCCAGAGCTGCAGGGTTGGGGTTGCGTTGGCTTTCATGATCAGAGGGAGGAGTGGATTTGCATGCCCTACTATTTCATAGCAATAAATGAAGTTACATGACTTCTGAGATATGCGTGTTCTGTTCCTAGAACAGCTCTGAGTGTTTTAGGTGTGTTGTGAAGAGTACAAGTATAATAACCTTAGAAACATGTTTTATGTGACTGTTCTATGTTAAATTATTATCACACATTTATTCATTTTATTGTTCTATTAACAAACAATACATGAGATTATAGTTTTATATATTTCTGTTTTATACGAATAATACTACATATAGATATGTAAAATGGTTTTTATATCTATAAGGAATTCACAGAATTTCCTTCTCAATATCCTTTGAGATTTTGGAAGAGGTAAGATCTGGTTGTCCTCAGGACTAATAATGAGAGTAGACATACCAGGAGGGCAAGGAGAAGGTGGGGGAGAAAGGGGAACCGATCACAATGATCTACATATAACTGCCCCACCGGGTGATGGACAACAGAAAAGTGGGTGAAAGGAGACATTGGACAGTGTAAGATAAGGCAAAATAATAATTTTTAAATTATCAAGGATTTGTGAGGGAAGGGGTAGTGGGAAGAGAGGGGGGAAATGAGGAGCTGATACAAGGGCACAAGTAGAAAGAAAATGTTCTGGGAATGATGATGGCAATGAATGTACAAATGTGCTTGACAAAATGAATGTATGTATAGATTGTGACAAGAGTTGTACAAGCTCAAAATAAAGTGATTTAAAAAAGATCAGTGTTGTAGGATGGATGAGCAAAAGTTTCCAAAGTAAATTCTCAGGACAGCTCTTGCTACCCTGAAAATAAGCAGGTAAAAGTCATAAAGAGTGATTACTGAATCCAGAATGAAGGCTAAACATGGTAATGGGTCGGGAGGAAAGCGAAAGGAAATAGTGGAAAGGAGTAGGAGGCAAAGTGCATACAGAGAAACCTAAATACAGACATGTACATATGTAAATATATTTATGATTATGGGGAAAATAGATTTATATGCATATATTTATAGGTTCAGTTGTAGGGTAGCAGATGGACATTGGGCCTCCTCATGCATAATCCCCCAATACAATAGCACCTCGCCCTGCTAAACAGCCATTGCAGGATACCCATCTTCCCGACATGATCACTGAAGACAGACGTGTGTCTAAGCAAATGTGGTGAAGAAAGCTGATGGTGCCCGGCTATCAAAAAGATATAGCATCTGGGGTCTTAAAGGCTTGAAGGCAAATAAGCGGCCATCTAGCTCAGAAGCAACAAAGCCCACAGAGAAGAAGCACACGGCCTAAGAGAATACAACGTGTTGAATGGACCATGTAGCAGATACAAAAGAACAAAAACAATCATTGTGTGATCACCTTCCTCACATAATTGCTGAAGACGAAAGTGTACATAAGCAAGTGTGGTGAAGAAGGCTGATGGTGCCCGGCTACTGAGAGATATAGCATCTGGGGACTTAAAGGCTTGAAAGCAAACAAGCGGCCATATAGCCCAGAAGCAACCGAGCCCACACGGAAGCAGCACACCAACATAGGTGACCATGAAGGACAGAGGAGACCAGGTCTCCAACAACAAAGGTGGGGTGGTGGTGAGAATCACATCACCGTGAAAGAGGGGGAGTGCATGATGGGGACCCAAGGCCCACCTGTAGACAGCTGGACACCCCTTCCAGAGGGGTAGTGAGGAGGATATGGGCCACTCAGGGTTCAGTGTAGCAACAATGACACCAAAAAACCTTCCTCTAGTTCCTGAACGCTTCCTCCCCTCCCAATCATCATGACCCCAATTCTACCTTGCCTTGCGGACCTGGTTATACCAGAGGATGTACAGCGGTGCAGTGGGGATCTGGAGGCACAGGGAATCTAGGACAGACGAACCCCTCAACACCAGCGGTGGGAGTGGCGACACCAGGAGGGAAGGGCGTGTAGAAAGGGAGAACCGATCTTGGAGATCTATGTGTAGCCTCCTCTATGGGAGATGGGCAAAGGGGAGGCGGGTGAGGGGAGACGCCAGGGAGTGTAAGATAAGATATAATAATTATTTATAAACTATCAAGGGACCAGGGGTGGGATTGGGGAGGGAGGGGGATGGGGGGGAAAAAAGGGAAACCGAGCTGATTCCAGGAACCCAAGCGGAAGGTGAATTATGAGAGTGATGAGTGCAACGAATGTATAAGGGTGCTTTGCTCAATTGATGTATGTACAGATTGTGATAAGAGCCTTATGAACCCCAATAAAAAGATTTAAAAAAAGTCATAAAGAGTGTAAAAACAGAACAAAGAAACGTGGCATAAATTCTTTGTCCTTTTTCTCACCTGTGCAGTTTTCCATTTTCTTAAAACATTTTCATATGAGCCCTGGTAATCACTCTGAAGCCTTTAAAATTTTCTACAGGATAGGGGTCCCGACAGGACGTAGACCAGTTATTGGGCAGTTAGAATGTCTTCTTCCCATTAAAGCATCATGTCCTGAATGATGGCAGGGTTGGAGTTCTGGGTCATGTGGTTGTTGTGGATAGGAGCTATGGAGTCAGATCTGACCCACAGGGATCCTGTGCACAGCAGAACAAAACAGTGTCTGGTATTGCACTATCTGTGCTCAAGATCCTATGCTTGATCTGTCTGGGGGACAGATACTTAAAGACAAATGAGGAAGAAATTTCTTCATAAGTTCTGAGTGGAAAACCTGGCATTTAAAAATTTATTATCTAGGAGAAATGGCAGAAAAAGTACAAACAATATAATGAAGCATTTCAAAATATGTTTATTTGTTCTTTGTTTGTTTGTTTGTTTGCTATTTACTTCTTAGGAGCTCAGGTTTTGCTTCTGCTTCTGATAATTTGCAAAGGAGTACTTGTGTAAAAGAGAACTTTATATCAAGAAGTTACTATTCATCAATAAAACAGCCCAGCCAGTCCATATCGTGTATAAGTTCAATATTAGCCCATTTGTTGGATATTAGTCCATGATTTCCTCTTCAGATTTACACAACACACGCAATGATGCTGAATGCAGGATGATCACAGGCGTTTGCGTGGAAAGTCCTGTGGATCCAATGACAGTGGACGCATCTCCAGAGTTTTTGCTGCCATCACCGTGGCTTCATGTGGCTGGCTTGTCCATAGAATGGAGAGAGAGAGAGAGAGAGAGAGAGAGAGAGCAGCCTCTTCTAATGGCAGAATCAAGAAACAGTTCCAAGGAGCCTCATAAGACGGCCACACCCACGAGGAGGGATCACCAGGCTGTGACTTGATTGATAGGCTAGACTCAACCCCTTTAGGTTTTTATCAGGTTAACATGAGATCTTACATCTACCGCAGCATAAAATCTACAAATGTATGAACAGTGCAATATCTGTAGAGTTTTGCAATAAACTTTTAGGGAGAAGGCATTTGCACGGGAACTGAAACCCTAGTTGCTAATAGGATGGTCCTTGCTTTCATGCCTCCCCCATTGCTATGTCCCCCGAATTCTTGTCCCTGTCCTTTCCACAACCCAAGTTATCCCTATAGACCAATGGCATCGTCACATGGACGTTTGTGTTTGAGATGGTAGTGAGTACTCTGTTTCTCAGCCATGTCCATGCCATTGAGCTCAGATGCAGGGAGAACAGCTTTTGGTTCTGGATATTTTTCTGGAGCTTGAGCATCAGCTCCTTAGAGATCAGAGGTTGTTTTCTGCTATTGAAATACATTGCTCACAGCTGCTCCAACCTCTTGGGAAGGTTTTTCAGCTCCAGCTGCGGCAGCATGAAGCCATCAGAGACAACAAAGCCTACGGAGAGGATCTGTGATGATTCCTCCCTCTTGGACCCAAACCTTGGAAAACTAGGAACAGGGAAAATAATCACTACGACAAGTAATGGAAGCCTCAGTAAGCCAGCCCATTTTTGAAATCTTGACACTGCTAGAGAGAAGTAATGGCTAGGTAGAGGAATCTCCACAGGACACTGATGACCTATGGAGAAGGTCTATGGATCCTAGAGAACCCTGTCCATGATGAAATGATTTTCACGAGGTTTGATAATGTTCCTGGAAATTGATGAGGTGCTCTGCATATTAGAAGCCCAGGAATAAAGCAAAGAAGTTCCCCATCGCACAGAAACTGAAAGTCTGACCCCATCATCTTGTTTGTGCTAACACCACACTCACTGACATCAGTGGATTCCGACTCACAGAGACTCTATAAGACAGAGTATACTATTGTGTTGAAAAGCACACTCAGCGAAAGGAACTGTGTTACCAACAGGACTCCTGCTAGCAACAAACAGGGCTGAACGACAGTGAAAGGGGTCCGCTTTCCTTGGATCAAACAAGGACTGAGCAAGAAGATTCCCCAAGGAAATCTTCTGAAAAAAATGGTGACCACGGTTTAAAGTTTAAAAAAGTATACAAATAAGTAAATGTATAGGATTATGGGTGTGAATCATATGTCACAGGGATGGTCACAAATATGCATTAGGGTGAGGTTAAGATTCCTAACAAGACACAGCTCTTTGTCCTTTTTGGTTCCAAATGTCTTCTTATTTGACCTTTTTGGTGACTTTTGGTTCCTTGACCAAAATTCTGTTCCATGTGACCTGTGACCTGAAGGTTGGGAATGTCTTGGTGGACATATTTCCCTGGCCAGTTTGGGTCAGAATGGGTACTCATTTGGTTTAGTGGGATATTTATTTTGTGAGGAAAGGGCTCAACAGAGACAGGATACCAGAAAGGGAATTACAGAATAATTATGGGCAATAAATGAGACACGCCAACATCAAGTGGCAACATCTCATATCCTAAGGAGAGGTTCCTTGGACAAGTTGTGGAATTTACACTCTGACACAACGTTAAGCAGGTTGGGGAATAATCTCAAACAGAATGTCCAATGTTCATCTTATAGTGTACTCAGAGTCCCCTTAGCTACTATATTCACAACAAATATAATCTTGCCACAAGAGATGTTATTGAACATAACTTGTTCCCAGAAATGGTAAGTCTATTGCCATTTATTGTTTGTTTTCTTTCTTTATTAGGAAATTGGCAGTGATTGGTAGACATAGTTTGGCAAGAAATGTATATATTATTTCCTTTTTTGTTCCTCCTTCCAAAGATCGAACTGGAGCTTCAGTTAAAAATTGAAGAGTCTATTAAGGAACAACACAATCCAGGAATGGACAATAATAATTGTAAGGATTCACAAAGTCCCACAGTAAAAGTAAATTTTCAGAGTTTAAATGCAAAGTATCCCTGAACTTAAAAGAATGTTCCAATCCCTTGATCTTTACTATGCTTGGCTCAAATGGACAAGGCAATATCAAGAACACTATACAAAGATCGAGTCATGTACCAATTTTTATTTCTTTTGCTTTGACTTTAGATATTGGGAGAGTGAATGTTCTTCCTGGCATCTTGTTGTGGGAGGAGCTATGCTGACTTTTGAAAGTCAGTTCAAAATAAACAGTAATCATAAACAACAGAATTGGAATCTGGCTGCTTTGTTTGGTCGTCTTTACATTGACTCAGATCCATAATGAGCTCTTCAATCTTTGATCATCATCAGCAAGTGTTTCAAGTCCTCATCACTTTCAGCAAACAGGATTGCATCACCTTCATATCACAGGTGGTTAATAAGCCTTTCTCTAGGCCTGATGCCATATTCTTCTTCATATAAGCCAGCTTCTCTGATTATTTGCTCATCATGCAGCTTGGACAAGTATGATGAGAGGGTACTACCTGACACACACTTTTCTTTATTTGAAGTATTCCCTTGTTCTGTTCACGCAACTACTTCTTGATTCGTGTACACGTTCCTCATGAGCACTAAAAAGTGTTCTGGAATTCAAGTTCTTTCCAAGGTTATACGTAGTTTATTAAGAATATTTTGCTTTAATTAACTTTTACAATGGCAAAAGTCCAAATTCTATAGAACTTACTGTTTTTCTTTAGTGAAAGTTTTGTTTGTATCTAAAAATCTCACATTCATACAGCATACACACAAACACTAATATAATGTCCATTATTTTATTTTAGAATATTTTTACATTGCATTTTGTTGTAACATCTAAACACTTTTATATATAATTTTTCTTAATAGGAATAAATTCTGAATAAAGTTTCTTTGTCTTACACCTTTTTGTACTATTGATTGAATAGATTATCATTCTTCAAATTAATTTTTAAACAGTCAAAGAACTTTCCCTTAGAGCTGACCTCGAATTTGGACTTCTAGTCTCTAGATATTCAATAAAACATATTTCTATTCTTAAACACTCTCTACTTGTGATATAAAGTTGCAGTAACTTTCACAAACATAGCATTTATTAAAAAATTCACTATATGAAAAAGAGTCACAGTTCTCTAATTAAATGTCAAAATAAAATTAAACTAAATTGGTTTTACCTGCATCATGGCAGTAAAAGTTTAGAAAGTCATTCAATTTTTAGGCCATGAGGATATAATATTGTTAATAGACACCCCCATGTACAGTGAATAAACATATAATGAATCTGGTGAGAGCAAAGACCCAGTGGGGCTGCCAGACAACCCTACACCCTCAGCCCACTGGACTCACAAATTTTCCACCATTGACAGGGTATAAGTTTACCACTTTCCGATCTCTTATTTTGTGGGTGATATTTATATTTACTTTTGTGACAAGTTTTCACCTTCATAAGGCACCAACTTTTACTGTCTTACTTCCCTTTGTTAAGAGACATTGCTTTTGCTGTCTTACTTTTACTGTCTTACTTTTACTGTAGTGCTTTTACTGTCTTACTTCCCTTTGTTAAGAGACATTCTTTCTGTTAGAATTTAAGAGATGATAGTAAAGTACCTGAGGAGAGGATGATGGATTTCAACCAAGTGACCTTGTGGTTAGAACCCCAATACTTAGCTTTCAACATCACCACTCCTCTTTGTATCTCTGCCCCACGGGACCTATTTCACTGGCTATCATGCTGGTACTTTCATGAAAACTCCAGGTTTGTTTATTTAAATCACTCCTATTTTCTAAACTTTCAACTAAGTTGAAACCAAGAAGTAAAATCGCAGATCACAGCAGAATTTTGCAAGACCAACCACTTCTATGCAAATACCTTTTACAGGGGTAGTTCAAACCTTTGGTTTGCAATCAATTATATGACAGTGAGAGTTTCTGTTACCATTAAGTAGACACTAGTACACTCCTTAAAATTGTAAACAGAGTTTCCACTGAACCAGTTTGAGAGCTGTGAGAACAAAACCAACTGAAGACCCCCGCAAAAAGCCCCACCTGTGCTCATCTCTGAACCTGTTCCTGGATCCTGGGCCTGCGCTGTTTGTCTTGAGCGCCATCTGCTGGTCGGAATGATCCATGCAGTTCAGCCCCAGAACAGTCCTGCCGATTGTTTATGTGAGGGCCACACTGACTGCCCTGTCTGTGTCCACATGCACAGTAATACACAGACTTGTCCTCAGTGCTCACAGAGGTCAGGGGTAGGGAGAACTGTTTTAGGTAAGCGTCAAGGTCAGCATTGCAGTGACTTATAGTAGGAGATCCCTGTATACCATGGCCTCTCCATGGGTGCTGCCTGACTCTAATCAACCAAAAATACCCTTCCTTGACACTGACCTCATGGTAGGACCAGGATCTTCATGAGAAACATGGGGATAAAGGAGGTAGACATTTCTGAACCAAGGTCGTCCTGGCTCAGGAGGGTCCAGAGTCTCCTCCGGGGGGAGGCCACTTTTAACCAGGAAACTATACCAACAATTTTACTGAGTGTAACTGACTGGCTGGCACAAGGTCTGGGATCCATGAGAAGTTTGCCAATGCCACAGCGACACCACTCCACCAGGAGGTTTCTACAAAACTGTTTCCTGAATCAAGTTGAATGCAGGCAACTGAATCCAGTTAGAAAGGAACAATGATCATTAGGAATACTTTTTAGGAACAAGTTCTAGTAATACTGGGAATGGTCTTGGTGAGGAAAATAATGAGCTAAGGAATTTCTTTCCTATTATGACAATGCACCTGCTCATTCTTCAAGGGAAGCGAGGACTGAGCTCTGAGGATATAATGAAGAAACCTTACATCATCTGCTCTATAGCCCTGCGGTTATTCAGAAGTGATAGAGTGCGCCACTTCAGAGAACCCTGATCCAATGCTATAGTTTATTGTGCTAGCCTGGCCGATAAACACAAGTAGGATTAACTGAAGGCCAGAGGGATAAATGGCTCAGTGAACCTCACCTTGGTTGTTCTATGCCTCAGTTTAAAGAGGTACACTACCTGTGGGATGTCTAGCCTGTGGACTGTGTTGCTGTAAGTTGAGGTCCCTTTTACCTCACATGATTAGAATGTTCATCTCTGGAGCTGGGGACTGACAGTTGATGACAGTTGGGTAACTGCCTTGCTGTTTGCTGCCTGGGTATATATAGCCCAGCTCTCTCTACAGAAAAAAAACTGGCTACTGGCAGCTCTCAAAACTTGAAGGACTGCTAGTGTCTCACTGCTTTATAATTTAACTGTTAATTTCTTGTATTATCTATCTGTATATTATTTAATGGTTTATTTCTTGAATTATATATCTATCTCTATAAATATATTTATATATAATTACTAGCAATCTGGTTTGTATCTCTAGAGAACACTGTCCAATACATCCAGTAAGAAGCATGAGTGCCACCACGTGGGAAGATGTCTCCCTGTCATGTCAGTGGCCTGTGTTCTTGTTCTCACTTTCTATGAGACAGCAGACTGTGTCCTCTGGTGCTGGACTGAGACATGCCTCTGAGACTCCTGCTCTGCAGCTGCATCTGCCCCTCTCAGGACGGGATTTCTCTCACTGTGTCCCTTGCACAGTAATACATGGCCATGTCTGAATCCTTCAGGCTGCTCCCCTGCAGGGACATGGTGCTGATGGAGTTGTCTGTGCAGATGGTGACTTTTCCTTGGAAGGATGGATTGGAGCTGGTGTCAGCATCACTAGGCTCAATCAATCCTATCCATTCCAAGCCCTTTTCAGGTGTCTGCCTAATCCAGCCAATCCAGCTTCCAGTAAAGCTGTACCCATATGTCTTACAGATCCTCAAATATTTTCCGGGTCTCTTCACCTCTGCCCGAGACTGCACCAACTGCACCTGAGCACAGACACCTATGGAGGTAGGATTCAGAGATCAGAGATTTCCTACACACACACACACACACACACACACACACACACACACACACACACACACCTCCATTCACCTCAAACCCTGTGGCGATCCTGACCTGGGAGAAAAGCAATGAGGAGAGCTATGGGGGCAGACCCACTTTGCAAGGAGGATGGAAAGGAATCACACTGTGGTCCCCAGCTGGGTGATGAGGGTGCTTTGCCTGTGGAGGTGACCTGTGGGTCTAAAATAGATGTCTTCCACTTTGCATATTTCTGCCCTGCCCTCCATGTCAGACTCCTCCAGCCTTATAACCCTGGAAAGCCAAGGCAGGGGGAGGTGCAGATCTTGAGACTGCTGGGAGGGACAGAACCTGATCCTAGTAACATCCTGCAGCACACACACAGGCACTGGCACTGGCAGCTTGAACACGGAGAGTACTGAACGGTGGCTCTCCACTCAGTGCATCTCTCAGTTCACACCCGGGGAGGAGTGGTTTCAAACCCAGTGTGAATCTGCAGCTCATGAAGCCTGGGTCCCTCACAGACGGTACCTTATAATGCCTCCGGGGAATTAATTATGCCCAAGAGAGAAAGCACCTCAGTTTACTTAGTGAAGACTTTGAAGAATCTGATCTCCTGAATGGCCCCTTCTCAAAAGACTCTCAGGTGTAACCTAGCGCCCAGGTCTGCCCTGTGCTTCTTGCTGCCTGCGGAGAGGAAACAAAACTCAGGAAATGTAAGTTTTACTCAGAGTTGTCAGACAAATATGTGCAGATTAAAGCCAAAGATGAGTGTATTACTCTCTCAATACTCATGGTCAACCTTACCCTTGTCACCATCTCTCTGACAGTGGAGCTCTGTTCAGAAGAGAAGTTAAAAGTCCAATATGGAGAACATTTCACCTCCATCAATTTCATAATCTGTCCTGAACATTTCTCTGATCTAAACTAAAGAAAACCATCAGTTTGTTAACTTTTTCTCTCTGAAGAGGAGGCCTTGGGGTTCAAGGAACACCAAGAACTGCTGACATAACAGCCCACAAAGACAATGTCCTACGTCTTGGTTTTGAGAGTAGTGACTGGGGACTTTAAACCACATGAGGTGTAGCTTATTGTTTCCCCCTTCCAAGAGTGATGATCATAGAAGGCACATGGAAACCATTCATCCAATGCTGTAATGAATCATGGATATGAGTCTTCTGAACTCTATGACCAGAAGAAGTAGGCGGTGCCGTGATATCAGTACCCAATTCTTTGGAAATGATAGCATTAGAAGGTCTTGGGTAGAGTGGGATAAAAAGTGAAACAATACACACACACACACAGAAAAGAAAAATACAAAGACTAGGCTTACTGGTTAGGTAGACTTTTGGAAGTCCTGAGACTATGGCTGTCAGTATCCCTTCAGGTGTGGGACTGAACTCACCCCTTGGAACAACTTCCAGCCAAATAATTGACAAGCCTACCAGGGAGCAATAGTCCTGGGGAGATACAATTCCCTTAGAATGATCAAACTTCTGCGTTTAAAAGGGCATCATTTATCCAGGGAAAAATTCAGAAGGTTTGACAAGAAAATGTAATTGTAACAGGAGTTTGTGTATTGTAGTCAATGAAATGAATCAAAAGTGTATGAATTGCTGAATGAACACTAATCTTCTTGGTATACCTTCACACAATCCACAAGGAAAAGTAAAGAGAAAATAACATTAGAACACTTTCCTCTCAGGTCTCCTCTGGTGGGCAGAGAGCACCTCGGGTTGTGGTGTGTGCACTCGGGGTCTCCCAGAAAGCCAGGACCTAGAGAAGATGCCCTACTTCCATGCCTCGTTCCCCCTTCTGTTTTCTGGGGTTGACAGTTATGCTAAAAACATCTAAATCTTGGTTCTCAGAGGCAGGACAAGGACTAAAAACCAAGGCACAGGGGAAAATGGGATAAGGGAGGCTCCAAATGCTGCTAGGAAACCTGTATCTTGCTCCCCGTGCATTGAGTCTTGAATGAGGGTCATGTGCCTACTTGGCCAGAGACCCTGTGCCATAGATCCAACCTTCTCTCCGTGGTGGTTACAATCTGGTCTCACATCACTTCACTTACCTACTTTTGTCTGGATCACCACATGCATCAAATATGTGATAGATCCCTGTTGTAGGGACTCAGGTACTTGAGATAATCTCCTGAAGAGTGAGTCATTGTTTTATAAACCCCATGTACAACACCTTACTCCCGATGAAACACCTCATGTTGTAGTTCATACATTTATTCTCCAATTTATGTCACGATACACAAGAGTGTTGTCTGGACACCATCTTCCTGGACCCAGCCCAAAGTCTTGAACCTGAATATACAATGACACTGGAGTCTGTTTAACAAGTTTTTCTTTCTCTCTCTCATCTATAAATATATTTTTTCCTAACTCTGCTATATATCTATCATAAATCTATTAATTGGTCTACCAATCTACTGAACTATCAATTTAGCTATCATCTATTTTCTCTATATATCCTGTCCATATCTTGTAGCTGATGTCTATCTGTATCTATCTATCTATTTTTCTGATTCTATTTCCATCTATTTCATGCTTAACTTTATTTCTGAAATAAACCCCATCTTAATGGTAGCAAATATGTTTTGTTCTTGGTGGAGTAGGCTACATATTGGCCACTGACTCTAGTTTGCTAGACTTATTTGTTTATTTATTTAATTCTTGATGTCCTTATGGATCTTCTATTTCAATGTTAAGTCTATAATTGAAAATGTTAGAGACTTCCGGGAAGATGGCGACGGAGTGACACATACCAGAGGGACTCCGCAGAATCCAGCCCAGGAGAGTTGCTCAGAGTGAAATTCAATGCCACTGGATTGCAGGAGGCGCATCATAAAGATAAGTAGGCACAGATCCACGGGGTTATGAGGAGCTGGGGGCTTTTGGCTTACCTCAGTGGAAGCCGGCTTGGGCTCGACCCTAGCCCAGCTGCCAGATCTGCCCAGGATCTGCCCAAGCCGGGACCATTTGGAGCCTGTAGCAGGGCTTGGTCTCAGCACAGCCACAGTTTTCCACTACCTGCCTCAGGGCAGGGATAGGACGCTTGTGGCCCCACTGGCAGGGATAGGGGTTCAGCTACATTGTTGCTTCTGTTTGGGTCTCTGCTCTATATTCCCACACAGCCTTGGAGGGCTGCGCAGGGGCTTTTTCAAGGCACAGCCACAGCCGTGCCTTGTGGTCTGAGGAGGGACTAAATTCAAACCCCCACAGCTCCATAGGCAGGGATCAAGCTTCAGCTACGCTGCAGCGTCTGTTAACATCTCTGCTCTCTGTCCCCCCACTTCTCTGGGGGCTGCTCAGCAGCTTTCTTGCGACTCTTCTTGGGGCTCAGTTGCGGACTACTACTGGGGTTTGGGGCAGGGAGTAAGCCCTTGCAGGTCCACAGGCAGGGAGTGGGACACAGCTACATAGTTTCTTTTGCTTCCCTCCCTTCCCTGTACCCCGGCACAGTCTAGTCTTACTTATTGATTTTTCTCCCCCATTTGTCCCTGCCCTGCTCTCTCACACTCCATTGCAGACTTACAGGGCACACCCATTGTCCTAGGGCTTTTGTGCCTGGGTCACACCCAGCTAGGTGAGCTCCATCCTGCATAGATAGCCCAAGGCTAGGGTAAGGCCTGCTTGCTCTCCAGGGGATACTCCTCAGACTTCTCACCAGGCAGTTCCTGCCTGTGTACCTGGGGACATAAGGCAGCTCAGCCAACACTTATCAATATTCAAACCAATAGCAGGAACTTCAGCCCAGCCTCTGCAACACTGGGGCAGGCAGTCCACCTGCCATCTGGGGCACTCCCCTGATAGGGAAGCCACAGGAAGATTAAGTGGTAGGTTAATCCTGTAGCAAAATCAGCTGTAGGCAGTTCGAAGAAGCATTCCTATAAGTCTTCCAGAGAGAGACTAGAAAATGGCACCTGGTCCCTGAAAAACAACTCAACGCAAAAAGCCATCACCCCCAAAGACCTCAACGAAAAAACAGGAGAAACAAAAGACAAAGGCAGAAGATGTCCTGAACATAGCAACATACATAGAAGAAGCAGACATTGAGATGCCATACAAAGAAACTCTCAGAATGCTGCTTGGAGCCATCCAGGATATGAGGGAAACAATACAGAAAAAGGATGAAACGATAGAGGAGATAAAAGCCATACACCAAAGGGAAATACAGGAGCATAAGGAGTAGATTATGAAAAACAATAGCAGAATCATGTTCCTTGAGAATCGTTTGGAGGAATCAGAGAACAGTATCAGTGTCGTGGAGGACAGCCAAGTAGACTTTAATAAACGTGAACAAAAATCTAATAAGAGCATCAGAGAAGCCGAAGAAACCCTAAGAGGTATGTCTGATGCTATGAAGCGGAACAACATAATAATTATTGGCCTCCTGGAGGAAGACACAACAAAGAAATCATGTACAACAATAGCGAGAGAATTCTTGGAGGAAAACTTCCCCAGCCTAATGAATAAAAACCAAGCAACCAACCATCCAGGAGGCTGAAAGAACACCAGCACGACGGGACCCCAAGAAGAAATCACCAAGGCACATAATAGTCAAACTATCCATCTTTGAGGAAAAGGAGAAAATCATGAGAGCAGCTAAGGAAAAGCAAGCAATCACATATAAAGGTTTCCACATAGGGATGTGCTCAGACCTATCAGCAGAAACTATTTAAAAAAGGAGAGAGTGGAGTAACATATTCCAAAAATGGAAAGAAAACAATGGAAATCCAAGAATACTTTACCCAGCCAAATTATCGATCAAGATCGATGGAGAAGTAAAAGTCTTCCCAGACAAGGAAAAACTCAAAAAATATGTTACAACAAACCCAGCCTTACAAAAGATCCTTGACGACTCAGTATGGGCAGAAGAACAACACTCACCAAGGACAAATAAGAGACCAACACATAGAACAACCTCACCCAGAGCACAACAAAGAGAAAAGAGACCCCAAGATAGCAATGGCTTAAGGATGGAAAGAAGTCAAGAATGATACACCCACAAAACACATACTAATGAGAAAGGAAAGTATGAAAACTCCCAACACAAAAGGTAAAAATGGCATCACAGTGTCCGCACATGGAGATAATAACCCTGAATATCAATGGCCTGAACTGAGGCATTAATAGACTGAGACTAGCAGAATGGCTTAGAAAACACAACCCATCAATTTGCTGCCTACAGGAGACATATCTCAAGGCTACAGACAAAAATAGGCTGAGAATCAAAGGTTGGAGAAGGACCTACCAAGCAAATAGCAATACAAAAGCAGGGGTTGCAATCCTTCTCTGTGATAAAATTGACCTCAAAGTGCAAACCATAAAAAGAAATAAGGAGGGACACTATATAATGCTCAAGGGAATCATAGACAATGAACCAGTTAAGCATTGTAAACATATATTCCCCGAATGAGAGACCAGCTCAATACCTCAACCAAACACTTCAAAAGATTAAAAAAGAAATCACAGACTCGGCAATTATAGTGGGCAACTTCAACACACCACTCACTGAGAAAGATAGATCACAGGGAAAGAAACTCAACAAGGAGACTAGAGAGCTAAACTCCACAATTAGACAATTTGACCTAATAGATATTTACAGAGCTTTTCATTCAAATATAAAAAATTTCACATTCTTTTCAAGTCCCCATGGCACATATTCGAAGATAGACCACATGCTGGGGCATATGGTAAATCTACATAAATTTAAGCACATTGAAATAATACAGACCTCTCTCTCTGACCACTGTGCCATAAGATTGGAAATCAACAAAAGGAAGACAAAGAAAATAAGAGCAAATAATTGGAGGATGAATAACTCTCTACTGCAAAAGGAGTGCATACTGGTGCAGATCAGAGATGAAATCAAGAAATTTCTAGAAACCAACGAAAATGAGCACACGATGTACCAAAACTTATGGGACACAGCAAAGGCAGTCATCAGAGGAAGGTTCATAGCAATATAAGCACACCTAAGAAAGGAAGAGAGACTCATGATGGAGACGCTGACACAAAATTTACAAAAACTAGAGCAGAGTCAGCAGGACAACCCTACTAATAGCAAAAGAAAAGAAATTATAAAAATCAGGGCTTAGATTTAGGAGAGGCAAAATTAAAAAAACAGTGGAAAAAATTAACATCGCTAAAAGTTGGTTCTTTGAAAGGATAAACAGGATCGATAGATCATTGGCAAATGTAACCAAAGAAAGGAGGGAACAAATCTCAATAGCAAGAATAAGGGATGAAAGAGGGGTCATTACAACAGACCCTAATGAAATCAAAGGATAGTTACACAATACTATGAAGGATTGTACTCCAATGAATTCAACAATTTGGAAGACATCGACAAATTCCTGGAAAAACAATCCCTCCCTAGACTAACTTCGGTGGACATCAAGAATCACAACAGACCCATAGCAATAGAAGAAATAGAAAAGGCTATAAAGGGATTACCAACAAAAAAAAATCCCCTGGATCAGATGGCTACACTGGAGAATTCTACCAAGCATTCAGGGGAGAACTAATACCAATCCTACACAAACTTTTCCAGAACATAGAAAAAGATGGCAAACTCCCAAACTCCTTCTATGAAGCTAGTATAACTCTGATACCCAAACCGGGCAAGGATCCCACAAGAATCGAAAACTACAGACCAATATCCCTAATGAACATTGATGCAAAAATCCTTAACAAAATACTAGCCAACAGAATACAAAAGTGTATAAAACAAATAATTCACCATGACCAAGTGGGATTCATACCAGGGATGCAGGGATGGTTCAATATAGGAAAGACCATTAGTATTATTCGTCACATTGACATGAAAAAGTATAAGAATCACATGATTATATCAATAGACGCAAAAAAAGCATTCGACAACATCCAACACCAATTCCTGTTTAAGACACTAGCAAAGATAGGAATGGAAGGAAAGTTCCTCAAGACAATACAAGCTATATATGAAAAACCAACAGCCAAAGTGGTAGTCAATGGAGAAAAGACTAACACAATCCCACAGAAAAAGGGGACCAGACAAGGATGCCCCTTGTCCCCACTCCTACTTAATATCGTGCTGGAGGTTTTAGCTAACAGCATAAGGCAAAGAAGTGACATCAAAGGTATTCGTCTGGGGAAGGAAGAGGTGAAACTATCGTTATTTGCAGATGATATGATTTTATATAAGGAAAATCCCAAAAGTTCCACTGGAAGCAATAGAGGAGTTTAGCAGAGTGTTAGGATACAAGATCAAAAAAAAGAAGTTCATCGGACTGTTATACACATCAGATAAGACCACAGAAGGAGAGATCAAAAAGTGGTACCCTTCACAATAGCCAAACACAAATTGAAATATCTAGGGAGACACCTGACTGAAAAAACAAAAGATCTATATAGGGAAAACTATAGAACACTATTACAAGAAACGAAGAGCGACCTCAACAAATGGAAGAATATTCCATGCTCTTGGATTGGGAGACTCATTATAGTTAAGATGTCAGTTCTGCCAAAAGCACTATATAAGTTTAATGCCATCCCGATACAATTACCATCATCTTTCTTCAATGAAATGGAAAAACTGATTACCAACTTCATATGGAGAGGGAAGAAGCCAAGAATTAGCAGAGAACTCCTCAAGAAGAAGGACACCGTGGGAGGGCTTGCTTTACCTGACTTTGGCACATACTATGCAGCCACAGTTCTCAAAACTGCATGGCATTGGAACAAAGACAGATACTCAGACCAATGGAAAAGAATTGAAAACCCAGAAATAAAAGCATCAGCATACACACAGCTGAATTTTGATAAGGGCCCCAAATTTATCAAATGGGAAGCCGATGCCCTCTTTAACAAGTGGTGCTGAAAAAAATGGATATCAACATGCAGAAAAATGAAGCAAGACCCTTATCTCACTCCATGCACAAGAATAAACTCAAGGTGGATCACAGACCTTGAAGTTAAACCCCAAACTATTAGGGCCATCAATGAGGGAATTCAGACCAACTTGAAAACTTTGGTACAGGGAATACAATGGCTATCAGAAATAGGGAAGGACACAAACACAGAGGAGGCACAAATTGACAAATGGGATATACTGAAGATAACACACTTGTGTATATCTAAAGAATTCATTAAGAGAGTAATAAGAGAGTCCACAGACTGGGCAAACATCTTTAGCAATGACATATCAGACAAAGGCCTTATTACTAAAATTTACAATACTCTGCTAGATTTCAAAAAGAAAAAAAAAACCAATAGCCCACTTGAAAGGTGGGCAAAGGACTTGAACAGAAATTTTACAGGGACAGAAATCTGAATGGCCAACAAACATATGAGAAAATGTTCCTGATCTTTAGCCATAGAGAAATGCAAATTAAAACAACAATGAGGTACCACCTGACACCCTGAAAGGTAGCTCAATTCAAAAAATCAGAAAGCAACAAGTGTTGGAGGGGCTGTGGGGAGACAGGAACTCTCATCCACTGCTGGTGGGACTGTAAGCACGTACAGCCACTATGGAAATCAATCTGGCGATACCTAAAACAGATGGAAATAGAGTTTCCATATGACCCAGCAATCCCTCTACTGGGCATATACCCAGAAGAGGCAAGAAACAAACCAAGACCAGACATCTGTGCTCCAAAGTTCATTGCGGCACAGTTTACAATTGCAAGGAGTTGGAAGCAACCCAAATTTCCATCAACTGACGATTGGATTAAAAAACTGTGGTATATACATACAATGGAGTACTACACATCACTAAAAAGCAGTGATGAACGAATGAGGCACATAGCGGCATGGGAAGAACTGGAGGAAATCATGCTAAGGGAGGTAAGTAAGGCACAAAAAGACAAGTACAACATGAGCCCACTGAGGTAAGAATTAAAATTTTTTTTAAAAAAGCAAAAGTGGCATAGGGGAAAAAGCTACTGTATACAAACATTGTTTGGGTGAAGACTGTGTAGTATGGCAGAAAGCAGACCAAAACCAGGGATGCACATGGTGGACAATGGTGGAGGAGGAGGGGCAAGGAAAACAAAAGGATGAATATAAGGAAGAAAAAGGTAGTGGGGGCATGGGGCACTAATCCACCCAAGGGGAGGGTTTTGTTTATATCTCCACAGGGAAAGTGGGACCAGACTTCAACCCAGTGCCACAAGGTGTGAATGCAATATCCCGGCGTGGAGTAGGGAACCAGTGGAGAGGTCTTGGAGGCTGTCCCCAGCACCATAAATGAAGTGGATTCCTGCCCCTCCCCCGAAAAGAATTTGTTCCAAAGGACTACATTGACGCTGCAGCTCCGGGAGATGGACATATCTGATCAGAGTACACGGGCGCAGATGAAGGGGCAGGGGAGAGAGTGGAACACAGCCTGACCCACCAGGCCGTGAGGAGGATGTTCCTGAGTAGAGCAGCCTGTCCATAGAGAGAACAACATGGCTGTCCCCACTGTGAGAAATGATGCCCCTCAGTGGCTAAGGGCAATACAGGGGACAGCACCTGAGACAAAGTGTGGGAATTGCACCTGATCTGATCCCACCACACCGAGGCAAAGCAATGGGGGGTGGGGTGTGTGCGTAAAACAGCAAGGGAATGGAGTGGTAAGGTCCCCATGGAATGCTGAAAGTGAACTTTGGGGCCAGGGCGTGGTGCCCCAGCAGACTGGACTGGAAAACGCTCCTAAGGGCCAGCAAACGATCCCTGAACTAACTACAAGCTTTTCTCTTCTGAAGTGTTCTGTTTTGTTCTTTGTCAGTGGTTTGCTTTTGTTGTTTTGTTGACTGGTTGTATACTGTTGCCTTGTTTTCCTCTGTCTTCTTTTCGTGCATGTTAGCGTCTCCACAGGTCTGTCTGAATAGGACAGGCTGGATGAACTATCTGGAGGAAAAACAACGGGGCCGACAGTTCCGGGGGGACTTTGGATGGGGGAGTACGGGGGTAAGGAAGTGGTGTTAACAAACACAGGGACAAGGGAACAACATGTGACCCCAAATGGTAGAGAGGGGGGAATGGCAGGCCTGGTGGGGAATGATCAAGGGTAAGGTTGCGTAGAGAAGAGGTATACTCTAGCCCAGGTGGCGACGAAGCATGGTAGTAGGGCAGGAGGAAAGTCAAGGGAGATGGAGAAAAGAGCTAGGAGTCAAAGGGCATTTATGGAGGTCTAGACAAAGACATGTACATGCAAATATACATAGGAGGATGGGGAAATAGATCGATGTGTCTATATTTATAGGCTAAGCATTAAGGTGGCAGAAGGACCTTGGGCCTCTACTCAAACACTCCCTCAATGCATTAATACTTTCTTTTATTAAATTGGAACTCTATGATGCTCACTCTCCCGACACAACGGCAGCAGCCAAAGTGGGTGAACAAGGAAATATGGTGAAGAAAGCTAATGGTGCCCGGCTATCAAAAGAGATAGTGACTGGGGTCTTAAAGGCTTGAAGATAAACAAGCGGCCATCTAGCCCAGAAGCAACAAAGTCCACATGGAAGAACACACCAGCCTGTGTGATCGTGTGGTTCCAAATTGATCAGTTATCAGGCATCAAAGAACAAAAAAATCATATCATTGACTGCATACCTCCATGATAGGATCGCTGAAGACAAATGGGTGCTTAAGCAAATGTGGTGAAGAAAGCTGATGGTGCCCGGCTATCAAAAGCGATAGTGTCTGGGGTCTTAAAGGCTTGAAGGTGAACAAGCGACCATCTAGCTCAGAAGCAAAAAAGCCCACATGGAAGAAGCACACCGGCCAGTGCGATCACGAGGTGCCAAAGGGACCAGGTATAAGGCATCATGCAAAAAAAAAAAAAGATATATGTTTGTATATGTATATATGTGTGTATATGTATATATGTGTATATATACACCATATTGAATGAAGGGGGAAGTGCAGAGTGGAGACCCAAGGCCCAAGTGTCAGCCAATGGAGATCCCCTCACAGAGGGGTTCAGGAGAGGAGATGGGTCAATTAGGGTGTGAAGTAGTACCAATGAAGAACACTGCTTTCCCCAAGATCCTTGATGCTTCCTCCCCCCAGCTACCATGATCCGAATTCTACCTTGCAGGGCTGTATAGGGCAGAGGTTGTACACTGGTTCATGTGAGGGCTGGAGGCACAGGGAATCCAGGGTGGATGATACCTTCAGGACCAAGGGTGTGAGGGGCTATGCTGGGAGAGTGAAGGGCGAGTGGGTTGGAAAGGGGGAACTGATTACAAGGATCCACATGTGACCTCCTCCCTGGGAGAGGGATGGCAGGGAAGGGGGGAAGGGAGACCATGGATAGGGAAAGATATGACAAAATAACGATGTATAAATTACCAAGGGCACATGAGGGATGGGGGAGCAGGGAGGAAGGGGGAAAAAAAAAGAGGACCTGATGCAAAGGGCTTAAGTGGAGAGCAAATGCTTTTAGAATGATTGGGGCATGGAATGTATGGATGTGCTTTATACAATTGATGTATGTATATGTATGGATTGTGATAAGAGTTGTATGAGTCCCTAATAAAATGTAAAAAAAGAAAAAAAAGGGGATCAAAAACGTAAGAGCTCCCTCCCCTCCATTAAATTCCTTTTAAACTTAGTTAAAAGCCTGTTCATTATTACGGATACTCCTAATTCAGGAAGGGGAAGCATGACCCTGTAGAGGAGCAAGGACACTGAAACCTTAGGGGGTAATGGTGTGACAGTCCCTGGGGTAATGAAGACAGAAATTGATGCTGTTGTAATCCCTTGGGGAAATGTAAAGACTTTCTGTGAACTCTGCTACGTTTTGTCCTCTGATGACTGTAAACTTGTAAACCAACCCCCACTGCAACCTGAAAGGAAGTTTGGGGTCTATAACTTGTTTGATTCTCACTGGATTTGTGAAGCAGTCCACTGGGCGTTTCCTTCTGTAAACCCTAGCATGAATAAACCTAGAATGTCTCAAATCAACCTGGTCTCTTCTTATGACAGCCTGCCCCACACCCTTTCCAGTCCAACAACAATATGAGGTTCTGCACATACCTCACAGCATCTATAATAACAATAACAATAATACTAATAAATTAATATGGACCATTTACCAAAATGTAAATAAGACTATAAAATTAGAAAATATGAATGAGTTTGCACTTGGTAATGAGAGGTTTTTTTAGATACATCACAATGAGAACATGGACACATAATAAAAGATTGATCAAGAGGGTAGATAAAGATATAAAAAATTCTCACTGTGGTGAAAAAAGTCCCTTAAAAGAGAATGAAAAGTATGAACATACTTGGTAAAGGTTTGCAGAATTTGTGTCAATTAACTTTAATTTAATATGGCAAATTATTCTTATGTAAATAAGATTTTAAAATAAAAATAAAATATCCAGAATATCTGATCAAATATGTAAAACAAGAAATTTAACTAAAAATAAATACATGGGAATATTACTCAAATTCAAATAATTTCATTTTAGAAAATGAAAATTTAAACAAGTAGATGATTTTACTGACCTAATAAATGAAATGTTTTCCATCTCCAAACCTTACAATGTCATTTTCTCACAAGTGAGCACAGGACAAGGGAATCTCGTGACTCGATTGCTGGAATGTAAAGTGGTTCAGCTACTTTGAGAGACAATCGGACAGTTTCTTACAAAGCCTCTCATTGCTTTACCATTTTATCCTGAAACATGCTCCAAGGTGTTTGCCTTGATGAGGAGAAAATACATGTCCCCCTGAAACCATGCACTAATGATTTATAACAGCTCTACACACAATTAACCCAGCTTGAAATGACCAGCATGGCCTTCAGCATATAAATAATTAAACAGTCCGTGATACAATAAATATATGTTATTTTAAAGAGTTTTCAACCCATGTAAATGTTTAGATAAATCTTAACTTGAAATAGACATTAAAAAACAGAATTTATCATAGGGCTTTGATACAACATTTTTAAAAAGAGGATCCTATACAGGTATGACAAACCTATCAGTGACTGCCAGGAATTTGGAAATATGGTGCTCAATAGGAGACATATAGGCATTTTTTTACAGTACCAAAATCCTTCTACTTGTTACCGCCATGGCGTAAATATGACATTTTGATTTATAAAAGCACTGAAAACTTCACAATGTAATGAGTCAACCTTAGCTATGGAAAAATAAAAGCTTAGGGATCGCACGATAGAAATCAAATTAAAAAATGATGGTATTAAAAATGTATGAGACAACTGTCTGAAGTTGGCAGGGATACCATGCTGACATACATAACTCTAAGGTGAACAGAGGCTGTAAACCTAAAGGCAACATAAGTGCACACCATGCTCTCTACCTTACAAATTCCTTTTCCATGGCTATAAGGCTCAAAATATGAAATCACACATGTACAATATAACTGAAAACTATACAAATGAAAATGCCCAATGAGAAATGGAATAAAAATATTCTCAATACAACAAAATGTTGGACAACTTTAAACAAGAACAAAACACAACATAATTTTGATTTATAATGTGAAGTGTAAAAATCAATATTCCTTAAGTTTTTTTCTATAAGTAAATGATTGAATGAATAAAGCAAATGTGGTAAAGAACACCTCCCAGACTAGAATTTCCAGTGACTTATATTAGTACTCATGCAGCCACTAAAAAGCAAACCATGAAGTCCTTCAAGATTTCATTTTACTGTGGTCCACAAGGAATTTAATTAGAAAGCACATTGCATTTGGTAAATCTACTGTAAAAGATATCTTTACAGTGTAAATTATAAAGATGTCACCTTTAGGAATAAAGTGCACCTGACACAGCCATAGTATTTTAAATGGTATACACCTGCAAAAGTCTTTGCTTGTCTTTAAATTATTAAAACTGAAAATATTTGATACGTTTGAATTATGATTATGGTAATGAATACTTAATACCTAGTAGATTCCTAGAAAAAATAATTATACCTATGTTGAAACTCGTGCAGCCAGAATTCTCTGTAGAAGTGAGCATGGCAGGACATCATGCAATATACCGTGTATAAGCCTACCCGAATATCAACTGAGGCACCTAATTTTTCCACAAAAACTGCATTGAAAATGTGCTGAAAACTTGGCTGATACTCAAGTATATGCGGTACTTTGGACATGTGATCAAGAGTGGCCAGTCCTTGGAGAATAGCATATGACTGGTGAACTAGACGGTGGTGAAGAAATATAAGGCCCCAAGTGGGATGGATTGACACAGTAGCTGCCACAACAGACTCAGACACAGATGGTGAAGATGGCCCAGGTCTAGGCAGTGCTTTGTTCTGATGCACAGAGGCCACTTGATGACATCTAACAACAGCAACAGTACAAACTGAAACCAACAAGCAATATACCGTGCTGTTTGAACTGGATCAACTCAGAGTAGCATGCAGTATTTGTGTGTGTGTGTGTACAGATGTCTTGATAATATGAATGTGTCTACATTGAGAGCACGAACCATAAACCGTGTAACAAGTGTAAACGAGATAACACTGCTGAACTAGAAAGAAAACCGACTAGGGCAAAAAGGGATGCCAGGTCATTGTTACATAGCTCCAGCAACGACCCAGCTGTGTTCAAGGGAAGAGGGTCAGATGTGAATGTCAGTCTTTTCTGACATCTTACAGACCCTGAACTAGATATTATTGACTCCCACCAGTAACTCCAAGAGTGTGCTAGGTGGAGTAAAACAATGAGATCTCTACAGAGAGTCTGCTATTTCTGAAGCAGGTCAACAGAACAGTTTTCTAGCTTTCAACTATTATTCCAGTGCTTCACTGTTTTCACCACTAAGTGCCTCCAGCTGCCCTCGGTGAGTTTGGAAATATATCCCTGATTTCCTAAGGTTCATCAAACACTGGTGCTTGAAATTCCAGGTGGAGCCACTTCCCCACCATGTAAGACAGGCTGCTTTCTTTGCGTGGGTCAATAATTTCTCCTGTTACAACTTTTTGCTTCATAGATATCAATGGTAGACCAGGAGCCATAAAAATAGAGAAATTCCTTGGGGAAACAGTGAGATGGAGAAGCGTTCCCAGACCCCAACAGGAAACCAGCCCTGAAACTGTCCATCTGCACCTGCTTCAGGGTGTATCCTGTGATCTGTGGTACCTGAGCGACCCCCTGCAGCTTAGCTCTTTCCCAGCAGGGAGTTTTGTGTTGGGGATCACATTGACTTCCCCTCACTCTCTTTCTCACAGAGTAATAGGCAGCCATGTCTTCTAATTTGTAACTGTCCGTTTGCAGATAACTGTGTTCTTGTCATTGTCTCTGCAGATGATGATGGAAGTATTTACACACAAGGAGTACATACCAAGGTATTTTTAGCCTCCCTCCTTGAGGGGATGATTTCATTTCACAGGAACGTTTTGTTCATTTCACAGGAAGTTATTGTCTTGGTTTCTCACCACTAAGTGCAAAACCGATAAATAAGGATTCAGGTCAATATTCTGAGCACAGCTTTCACCCCCCAGGTGTTCTGACAGTCTCAGTATGTGAGTTTTCACAGCATGTGTAGCACACAGGAATCAATGCGATGTCCTCGGACTCCAGGCTGCCAATCTGTAGCTAAGCTGTGCTGACTGAGCCATCCCAGAAGACATAGCCCTGTGTGAAGCCCTGGGCATATGTTGACTTCCTAGCGTGGGTGTTGATCCAGCCCATCCACTAAACGCCTTTTCCTGGTGCTTGTCACACGCGATTCGTACCGTAGCTGGAGAAGGTGTATTCGGAAGTCCTGCAGGACACCTTCACCTACTCTCCTGGCTTCTGCACCTCGGCCTCAGACTGCACTAACTGCATCTGGGCATGCACACCTGTGAGGAAGTAAACCAGAAGGTGAGGGCTCCGGAGCTGCCACAGTCTTCTCGCCAGCCCCACGTTTTATCTTACCTAGGGCGACTGCCAATAGGAAAATGGAGCCGCATAGTCACCCCTTGATGAGTGCACTTTGTTGTCAGTGGGTCAAGTGCAACCTATATGGCAATGTCCTTGCTTAATGCTGAATGAGGGGTGATGGCTTCAGCTTTCAACTCTCTAAGACATTTATGTGTGCATGAGTATCACATTCATGAACGTAGTTCTGGTCTACATTAGGAATAAATAATAGGAAGTCTAGATAACTCTATAGCAGGGGTTCTCAATCTGTGGGTTGTGCCTCCTTTGGGGGCCAAACGACCCTTTCACAGGGGTCACCTGATTCATAACTAGCAAAATTACAGCTATGCAGTAGCAATGAAAATCATTTTATGGTTGGGTGGGCGGTCACCACGACATGAGGAATGGAATGAAAGGTGGAGAAGCACTGCTCTAATCACACAGAGGATAGTGCAGCTGCAGATCTCAAGTGTATCCTGGACTCCTGATGCCTAATGGTAGGTGCATCTCACCAAGTGAGCTGACAGCTAGTCATGGCTGGTACAGATGTACCCACTTACACATGACTCTTATAATTTTACTGACCTCATAGGTGAGGTGTGACAAAATCAACTTTTCAAGAAGTAATTTTGCCCATTCAAGGGGGCTGTGTTAGTCTGGGTTGACTAGAGAAACAAATCCTGACACTCATATGTGTGTAAGAAAGAGCTTCATATCAAAGAGCAATTGTATATTGAGAAAACATCCCAGTGCAGTCCAGATCAAATCCATATTAGCCCATAGGTTTGATCCTAGTCCATAAATTTCTTTTCAGACTTACGCAGCAAAGATGCCAAATGTAGGAAGCTCACAGGCATGTTGGTGAAAAGTCTTGTGGATCCAGTAGTATTGAAGTATCTCAGGCCTGGTGCAAGTCTCCCTGTGGTTCTGCCAGCTCTCTAAGTGTGTTTCCTCAACAGGAAGGTGAAGCAGAGAGAGTGTGTGGCCAGCCTCCCAGGAGAAAGAGGAAATTCCTGAAGCCCCATGAGAAGGTCACACCCATAAGCAAGCATTTTCAGACCATGACCTGGCTGACAGGCTAGACTCCACCCCTATGTTTATTTATCAAGTTAACATGAAATTATGTAACTGCACCGGGACCATTCCTCTTGGTTGTGATGAAGTTTAGTGATTTACTGAGGGGTGGGGGGTTGTCTTACTCATGTTACTGTATCATTCTCCCTCTTACACTAATGAGTGTGTTTTCAAAAATAGCCACCTATAACTTCCGAGGCATATTCTCTTACTCGTTTAAAAGAATTGAAACAAAAATATCACTTTAAAGGCACAAATTTTGCTAATTTCTACTACTCACATAAAAACCAGTCCACAAAACACAATGGGAAAAAATTGAAAAGCAACCAATTTTATAATATAAAAGTCTGTAAACGCTTAAAAAACATCCAAATCAAAGGAATACAATATTTAAAATATAGGAAAATATTATCTTTATCACCACAAGTCTAATAATATTCCATACATAAATTCAATTAGTTTACAATATATATTAAAGTGACATTAACAGGATTAACCAAAGTTGTAGACTTAAATTAAAAATAATATCAGTGCTGTAAAAGAGAGAGGGAGAGAAAGAGAGAGAGAGAGAAACCATAAGAGCAGGATATATCACTGCATATTTGGGAAAATATCAAGAGTAGAGCACACATGTTCATAAAAAATACTTCCTTTTATGAATGGTCCTATAACTATCCAAGAGCTTAGGGCTCGTGAGAACCCACTAACCTTTGAATGTTCTTCATTTAAAAGGCCAGGACATTGGTTTTTCCGGTTTCAGCAAGAAGAATCTGGTTACAGAGCAGAAGGGGTGATAAAACATAGATCAGGTTTTCTTGATGTTGGGTCATGAGGCATCCTTTGCACACATCCCCCTATAACATCTATTTACATGAAGATTACCACAACTCTGTGCCTATGTACCCATTTTGTGTCCTCTGTGAACCCCTGCAACTCCATTTCCACCGTGGATCCCTGCGCTCTCTGTCTTGGCCTGTCTCATCCTCCTGTGAGTCAGGCATGAGCTCCTTATTCTGCAATGTGAGACTGGATGCACTGGTGCTGGGAGTCCCTGCATGCATGCATCAGAGAACTGACATGGATGGACATATCAAAATGCCACCCAAAATCTAGAGAGAGGGACATTCCAAGAGGCACAGCAGAAATCTGCTTACCTGGATCAGAAACCACTGAAACCGTGTATTTGGAAAACATATATGTAAATTAAAATGTGATCAATTTCTAGAGGCTGAGTATTGATTACTGAGATTGTGAGAAACCATTGGCGCCGGCCATTAGTGGAGCCCCATGTTCTATGGGCTCTAACTGTAAAACCCGTCCAGGTTTTTGAGTGAACATTCAAAACAAGTCCTCTTGTTTCTGGCACTGGAGAGGAACACCATTCTCAAGCTGAAAGATTTCTCACCACAGGAAGGTCCTTTTTATTAACTTTTCATAACTGGAGGTGAAATATTTCCCCTATCAAACACCCATCCATATCTCACATCTTACCCATGACACTTAAGTGGGGGCGGGGAGTGAGAGGCATAGTCAACAGGGAAAAACAATCCAAAGTTAAAGAATGTGGATACTGCTGATAAGGAAAGGAATATGGACCAGGGAATATATAAACTACAGCACAGGCATGAAGGTCAGAGCCCCACTACCCAGGTCCTATAAGATGTTCAGACTCAATCAGAAGATCACACAGAAAACTCCCTGTTTTCTCATTTCAACACCATGCAAATTCCCAGCATAACAAATGTGGATTATGATTTATAATGGGAAGAATCTGCCCCTCTGAGGAGGAAAAAAATAGCAAACATTAATATGGTGTAACTCTTGCCAGGTTAGCATAAATCCTCACAAGACTTAGCTCTGAGACCAAGGGTAATAAATGTTTCTACCTCACAGAAAGAGTAAATAAGATGAAATTCTCATTTTTTCTGAATACATCAATCCCATTTGATCATGTCATTTCTGCGCAGATAGTTTTTAGTCTGTGTAGCATTGTGGCATCTCAAATTTAATTTAACTTTTTGAAGGTTTTCATGTGTCATTTTATATTGAAAACTGAACTTAGTATTTTTTCAGTCACACAAGCAATCAACATTTTTTAACACATTGCTATAGATTGTCCAGCTGAAGTGTACAGGACACGTTGTTCTGGAAATGGAGTGTTGTATGAAAGTTTCCTCCATCATTGAAGAGGAGACCGTGGGACTAAACGCTCTGCAGAGCACACTGGTCTGCAAACAGAGTGAGAAGACTAAAGAGATGCTCGCATTCTAATAGAAAGTAAGTCAGTGCAACAGTGAATAAAGCAAACATAAAGAACAATTCGTTTATTTAAAAATATAATGAAAGTAGTACCTGAAGGGAGATGCCTGAGTACAATCTGTCAAGTTTTAAAGACAAAATGAAAATGAAGATTACTTATGATACATAAGCAGTATCATAAAGAGCAAATTTCTCATTATCCAAAACAGTTGACTAAGACTAGAATTCAGAATACTGAGCATCTGAAAAGAGGCATGAGAGTAATATCATTTAGGGAGAATCCAGACTGCGTCCTACTTGAGCATGACTGGGAAGTTCCTTGCTCCTGGACCCAACTCCTCCAGGCACACCTAGGTCAGTCTCTCTAGACCTACGTTGTGAATTACTTGTTTGGCATATAGTCCATTCTGTGTAATGTGTGAATGAAGTCAACGCCAATATTAATTCAGAACACTTCTTATTAGGTAGTTGCCATTGTCATAGTTAACTTTACTTCCAAAACTGGAGGAAACATTAACCTTAATATAGATGGTGACACATTGTTTTTGTGTGTGTGGAGACCATTTTGACTCAAGGTCACTCTTTACTACTGACTAGAACTGGACGCAGATGGTTCTCTGGACTGTAATCTGTGTGGACACAGCTGGTCAATTTTTGTGTGCACAGGGACCAGGTGAAGGGTGGTAATGTCTCACCTTTCAAATAGCCTACATGATTTTAAAATTTGAGTCACAGGGATTTCGATTTTGTAACCTGCAAATATAGGGAAAACCCCAAATTTTTAAAAAAATATTTTATTAACATGTAAGTATTTTTTGATTGTAAGCAACTGTTTTCCCTTCTCAACCCCATCACCCTCCTAACTAGGGCTGAGAAGTTTTAACCTCACGTCTGAGCTACAAGCAGGAATAACGGATGAGCATGCTTTCTGTGACTTTCCTAAAAATGACTTCATTATTTTCAGCTTTTTGTGCACTATACACTTGTCTTACATTTATATTTATTCTCAAGCAAAAGGAATGGTGTAATAGATTTCAGCAGATAAGGAGTGGTATGACTAGCACACGAGTAATTATGAAGGTGTTTGTTAAGAGAAAGTGTGTTCACTTTCTGTGGAAAACAGAATTGCCCATCCTAGATTGAAGATGGCAAAATAAATTAAGAAATAAAAATACTTATGTTATCTTTTTTTTTCAGGGGAGAGCGTGAACCCAGTCCCCCACTACCACAAATTATGCAGTGGAGTTTCCCACATTTGGGGAAATCGCAGGGGTCAGCACATCTGGAGTGCAATGGATAAGCCTCGCCCTGGGAAAACCACCTTCGTGATCGTGGTATCTCCCCTGCCAGGTAAGTATTACTTATGTTATCTTCTGAGTGAAAAAAAACAACATTCATGGCAAAATGTACGATAAATATAAAAGTTATCACACTATGTTGAGAAATGCCCATCAATGTAGCCAATAGAAGAAATATATCCCAACAATCTATGTGTATGCTAAGAAAAAAAATAAGACCACATTATCTTTATGAAAATCTATCAAGAGTCTGTCAGGCCAGAGAATGACTCCCTCATTTCAGAAAACTGCAGTGTCACAAAGGGCCAGGGAATCCAACTGCCGGTTTATTTATATGGTGAACATCACATTTTCTATATTTTCCAGAGATTAAGTTGAAACTAAGAAAAAAACCCTGCAGATCAAACGACAGAATTTCGTAAGAATGACCACTTCCATGCAAATACCTTTTACAGGAGTAGTTCAAGCCTGTCTGAGAAGATCACTTTGGGTCGCAATCAACTGGATGGCGGTGAGAGTTTCTTGTTACAATTTAGGAGACACTAGTACACTTCCTGCGGTTGTAAATAGCGATCCCTCAGAACCTTTGAGAGCGTTGGGAACAAAAGGAACTGAAGTCAAAGTAGAAAGCTGCATCTGAGCACAGCCTTGCACCTGCTCCTGCTCCTGGACCTGTGCTGTTAGTGCTGAGCGCCCCCTGCTGGTCCCAGGACCCAGGCTGTCCTGCAGGATAGTGTATGTGAGGGCCACCCTGACTTCCCTGTCTGTGTCCACCTGCACTGTAACACACGAATGTGTCCTCAGTGCCCTCAGAGGTCAGAGGTAGGGAGAACTGCTTTTTGGAAGAGTCAAGGTCACTACCACAGTAACCAATAGTAGGAGATCTCCATACACCATGGGTTCTCCTTGGGTACTGCCTGATCCGATTCCAATTATCCTCTCTCTGACACTGACCACATGGTACAACCAGCACCTTCAGGAGAAAGATGGGAAGGAAGGAGATAGACATTTCTGAACTGAGTCGCCCTGACTCAGCAGGCTCCGGAGTCTCCTCCTGGTAAGGCCACTTTTACCCAGGAAACTATACCAAGCATTTTCATGAGTGTAACTGACCAGTCAAAGGCTGGGACCCATGAGCACTTTGCTCATGTCAAAGCACCAGGGTTCCACCTGGAGATTTCTACAAAGCTGTTTCCCAAATCAAGTTGAATGCAGGCAGGTGAGTCAAGTAAGAAAGGAAGCAAATGAATATACACGGATATCATGGCTACTTATTGGGGAAATTTTCTAGCAATATTGGGAATGTCTTTCGTAAGAAAAAGGCCAGGAAATTTGACCTGAGGATTTTCCTATTACGACAACGCACCCGCTCATTCTTCAAGGGCAGCAAGGGCTGAACACAGCATTTCATGAAGAAAGCTGACCTCATCTGCTCTATAGCCCTGCTGTTATTCAGAAGTCAGAGTGGGCTGCTCCAGAGAAACCCAGTCCAGTAAGAGGCATCAGTGCCCCACGTGGGAAGATGTCTCCCTGTCGTGTCAGTGGCCTGTGTTCATGTTCTCATGCTTTAGGAGACAGAAGACACTGTGTCCTCTGGTGCTGGACTGAGAGATGCTCTGAGACTCCTGCTCTGCTGCTACATCAGGCTGAGGATTTCTGCCCCTCTCAGGAAGGGGGTTCTCTCACTGTGTGTCTTGCACAGTAATACATGGCCGTGTTTGAGTCCTGCAGGCTGCCCCACTGCAGGGACATGGTGCTGATGGAGTTGTCTGTGGAGATAGTGACTTTTCCTTGGAAAGATGGGTTGTACCTGGTGTCAGCGTTATTAGGATAAATCACTCTTATCCATTCCAAGCCCTTTCCAGGTGGCTGCCTAATCCAGTGGATCCAACTTCCAGTAAAGCTGTACTCATATATCTTACAGGAGATTCTCAAAGACTCCAGGGTCTCTTCACCTCTGCCCCAGACTGCACCAACTGCACCTGAGCTAAGACACCTGTGGAGATAGGATTCAGAGATCAGATATTACACACACACACCACCACCACCACCGCCACCACCTACCACCCCTCCATTCAAACCCTGTGGCGATCCTGACCTGGGAGAAGAGCAGTGAGGTGATCTAGGGGGAAATACCCCATCTTGCAAAGAAAATGGAAAGCAATCACACTGTGGCCCCCAGCTGGGTGATGAGGGGGCTTCCCCTGTGGAGGTAGCCTGTAGGTCTAAAATGGATGTCTTCCACTTTGCATATTTCTGCCCTGCCCTCCATGTCAGACTCCTCCAGCCTTATAACCCTGGAAACCCAAGGCAGGGGAGGTGCGGGTCTTGGCACGTCTAGGAAGGACAGAACCTGTTCCTACTAACATCACACAACACACACAACACAACACAACACACACACACACACACGCACATGCACACACACACACTGGCAGCCACCCACAGAGAGTTTTAAACGGTGGCTCTCCACTGTCAGTCCACACCTGGGAAGTAATATTTTCAAACCCATTGTGAATCTGCATCTCAAGTAGCCTGGGGCCCTCGCAGACAGTCCCTCCTTATTGTCTGTGGGAATTATGTCCAGGATAGAAATTTCCTCTGTCTCCTTAGTGAAGACTTTGAAGAATCTGATCTCCCAAATGTCACCTTTTGACAGACTCTCAGGTGTGTCCTAGCGCCCAGGTCTGCCCTGCGCTTCCGGCAGCCTGAGGAGAGGAAAATCTCAGAGAATGTCAGCTTTACTCGGAGTGTCAGACAAATCTGTGCAGATGAAAGCCAAAGATGAGTGTATCACTCTGAATACTCATGGTCAACCTGGCCCTTGTTACCGCCTCACTGACATTGTAGCTCCGTTCAGAAAAAAAGTTAAAAATCCAATAAAGAGAATATTTCACCTTCACCAGTTTCATAATTAGTCCCTAAATGTTTCTCTGAAATGCTCTGATATAAACTAAATAAAACCATCAGTATGTTAACTTTTCTCTCTCTGAGGAGGCTTTGAGGTTCAGGAAACACAAAGAACCGCTGCCATAACAGCCCACGAAGACAATGTCCTACATCTGGATTTTGAGAGTAGTGACTGGGGACTTTAAACCACATGAGGTGCAGCTAATTGTCTCTCCCTTTCCAGAATGATGATCAGTTAAGACACATGGAAACCATTCATCCAATGCTGTAATGAATCATGGATATGAGTCTCCTGAATTCTAAGACCAGAAGAAATAGATGATTCCTTGCTATTAGTACTCACTTGTTTGGAAAAGACAGCATTAGAAGGTCTTGGGGTAGAGTGGGATAAAAAAGTGGACACACACACACACACAAAGAAAAGAAAAATAAAAAGACTAGGCTTCCTGGTTGGGTAGACTTGTGGAAGTCCTGAGACTATGGCTGTCTATTTCAATGTTAAGTCCATAATTGAAAATGGTGAATTGAAATACTCCACTATTTGGTTGCATTATGTTGTTACTTATTTATTGTATTTAAAGTATTAGCTAGAACTTATTTTATATATTCTGAAGAAATAATGTTATGTTCTCTCCACCTGTCTGGTAGCTCATCATACTGTGGTGGCCTGTGTTTTGCTGGCATGCTGGAATATACATCAGTGTTATATGTAATGCCAGTAGGGTCACCCAAAAGGAGCATATTTCAACAAAGCTTCCAGACTAAGAACAGCCAATACAGGATCCCTCTCCCCTCTTCAGAGGAAGAAGCTGCTAAAATCTTATGCAAACCTTTGAAGCATTGTTGAATACTGACAGCCTAAGCAAAGAAAGTAGGAAATTTTTTAAACTACTCAAGTTCGAGGGCCCTAAATGTGACCGAAAAGAGGCTGATTTCTTGGAGGGGAGATGGCCATGAGGACATGATTTGGGTAAATCCTCTGGGAGTGGAGCCCTCATCATCTTCATTTACTGATGGGGCATGACTCGAGGTAGAGAGAAACAACTGAGAAAGTCTTCTAAGGACCAGAACTTGGAATTTGCATACTACAAATTTAGGGAACTTGGAAGTGGTCAAAATAAATGAGATGCATGAATATTGATTGGTATTCTAGGCATTAATGAGCATAAATGGAATGACTGGTATTGGCCAATGTGAATCATAAAATCATAGGATTTACTATGCCGGGAACAGCACAGTCAAGAGAATGGCACGGCATTCATGGCCAGAAAGCATCTTACTAAACCCATCACGAAACACAGTACAGTCTTTGAAAGGATTATAATGGCCTACAAGGAAATCCAATCAATACAACTATTCTCAAACATTACTTGAACAATGCAATTGCCGCCAAGTTTAGCATATCAATCAGTAATGTATAATACTAATAAAAATATTTTAATTTGCTCCTCCCTCCCCACTTTCTGCTGTTGAGATCTCAATTCCATTATTATACATCCCACATGCAATAGGTTTGATTTTACATATTTCTTATATTGTATTCCTATGTCATAAAAATAGCGAAATCCCTTGGGGGAAACAGTGAGATGGAGAAGCATCCCCAGACCACAACAGGAAACCAGCCCTGAAACTGTCCCTCTGCACCTGCCCCTGAGTGTGTCCTGTGATCTGTGGGTCCTGAGCGCCCCCTGTTGCCCAGCTTTCTCCCGGCAGGGAGTTTGTGTCTGGGATCACACTGACTTCCTCTCAAGTTGTCACAGAGTAACAGAGGGTTTTGTCTTCTATTTTCTAACCTTCCATTTGCAGATGAACTGTGTTCTTGTCATTGTCTCTGGGGATGTTGAATCAGCCCTTCACAGAGTCTGCATTGTTCTTAGTGCTGCAATGGCAGTGTTTACACAGGGATATGAACAAAGGCTACATACCAAGGTACTTTTATCCTCCTCTCTTGAGGGGTGATTTAATGTCACAGGAAAGTAAGGCCAATCTCAGGAAGTAATTTTCTTTGTCTGTCATTTCTAAGTGCATTACTGGTAAATAAAGGATTCAGTGAAATATTCGAAGTCACTGCCTCAGTGAGCACAGCTGCCATTCCCCCAGGTTTCCTGACCCTTTCAGGATGTGGGTTTCACAGCGTGTGTCTCACACAGGAATAGGTGGCAGTGTCCTCACGCTTCAGGCTAATAATCTGTAGATGAGCTGTGCTGACGGAGGCATTCAAGGAGAAGACATAACCCTGTGTAAAGCCCTGGACATATATTGACTCCCCAGTGTAGGTGTTGATACAGCCCTTCCACGGAAGGTGTTCTTTTATGGGAGCTTGTCAAATTCTATTCATACTGTAGCTGGCGAAAGTGTTTCCAGAAGTCTTACAGGATAACTTTGCCAATCTCAAAACTTTCCCCCCTATGCCCAGACTGCACTAACTGCATCTTGGCATGCACACCAGTGACGAAGTAAACCAGAAGGCATATGCACACCTGTGAGGAAGTAAACCAGGAGGTGAGGGCTCTGGAGCTGCCACAGTAGTCTCTCCATCCCCATATGTTATCTTACCTAAGGTGACTGTCAATAGGAAAATGAAACCCCACAGTTACTCCTTCATGAGTGCACTCTGTTATCAGTGGTTTAGGAGCAACCTAGATGGTAATGTCCTTGCTTAATGCTTCCTCAGGGGAGATGGCTTCAGCTTTCAACTCCATAGGGCACTTGGATGTAGATATAATTCACATTCATGAATGTATTTCTGGTCTACATCAGTGATAAATAATAGGAAGCTTATATAATGCTAGAGCTGTGGTTCTCAACCTGTGGGTCACGACCTATTTGGGGATCAAATGACACTTTCACAGTTGTGGTCTAAGACCATTGGAAAACACATATTTCCAATGTTCTTAGGAACCAAGAGACAGCTCCTCTGTCTCCAGGCAGGACTGCCCGCATGCAGATACACCCACATACCAGTACCCGGCGTGATTACATCATCTTGCCAACCCTATTCCATACATCATGTACAAATACAGGTGTATATGACAGTTTTGGCACCATAATGTACTTATATGGATCAGTCATACATGTATAGAGAGCAGCTACTGTGCAGAGAGCAGTCACTCTGTAGAAAGAAGCTGCTGTGTTGAAAGCAGCTACTCTGTTAAAAGCATCTCCTGTGTTGAAAGCAGCAGTATGGAAGGTAAAACAACATTTCATGAATTATAATTACTGGGTAAATGTAAAATCACCAACAACTACAAAAATATATACATATGTACCATGAGAACTTAATCTAGATGCTGATCGGTCTTTTTATATTCAGCTGTGGTTGATGTGAATACTGCCTCCTTCTGATGGTAACAGGTATGTAAAGAAAACAACACAGAATCGTAATCATAGGAAACTTTAATGAACTGTATTGACTGAACTATGCCATCTATCATCTTTTGTATTATTAAAACTATTGTTATATATTATTTTCCCTAGCAAACCATTACATGACAATGGATCATGTAGAAAAGAACATTAAGAAAATATAGTAAGAATTTTTTGCAGTATGTTTTTACCTCAATCATTGCAGCAGGAATTGAGAAACCGCAATATGGTATTTGTTGTGAAGTCCTATCAGCCAAATCAATGAAGCCAAACAAACTAAAATGCCTTTTTGATAACAAGCATTGGAGCTTTGCCAGCAAGGATAACAACTATTTTATAAGCAAAGCTGATGGACTCAAGAAAGCCAGACTTGATATTGGTAGCAAGTACCACAAAGAAAAGGTAGCAGCCGTTGAATCTTCATATTTGGTGGCACTCAGAATCTCCAGAGCTATGAAACCTCACACCATCGCTGAGAATTTACTGTTACCAGCCACCAAATACATTGTTGGGTTCTGATCAGAAATGAATTTGTTATGAAATTGAGTGTAATTTCCTTATCTAATGACACTGTCTCCAGAAGAATAGCTGACATGTCTGCTGATATTCTTGTTCAGGTAATCCAGGAAATTAAATTCTGCTCCACTTCCAATATTTAGCATCTAGCTTGATGAATCTACGGACGTTGCAAACTGTTCACAATTACTGTTTTACGTGAGGTTTATGAATGACAACACCTTTAAAGATGAGTTTATTTTTTGTAAGCCTCTTGAAACGACAACTGCTGCACTTGAAGTATTCAATACATTTGGTTCATTTCCGAAAGAGCATAAGATCTCTTGGGAAAAGGTTTGTGGTGCTTGCACAGATGGGGTTCCAGTTATGCTAGTATATCGATCTGGATTTCAATGATTGGTACTGAATGAGTCACCAAAATTCATCGGAACTCACTGTATGATTCACTGGCAATTATTAACAATGAAGATGCTGCCACAAGAGTTATAAAAAGTAATGAAAAGCGCCAAAAGTTCTGTCAATTTTGTAAAGGTGAGCACTTTAAACAGTCGACTGTTTTCCCAACTGTGTAACAAGTTAGATACGCTGAGTTATGGTCTGTTATTTCCCATTGAAGTGAGATGGTAGTCAAGAGGAAGAGTTTTAAAACGTGTTTTTGAGCTTCGTGATGAACTCAAAGCGTTTCTCAATCAGATAGCAAGACCGTAGTTCGAAGCACCTTTCAGTGATAAAAGTGAACTACAGATATAGCTTACTTGGTTGATGTATTTGTCATCATGAATGAGATCATTTGATCCCTTGCAAGGACCAAATGCAACATGCCTCGAATTGTCTGAGAAGATAAAATCATTCCACATGAAATTTCAGCTTTGGCAAAAAAATAATAATTGGTTGAAAATAAAATGTACGTATGGCCTACCTTATCTGCTTTCTTTGAGGAACATTACAATGAACCAGCCAAAAGGACCCCGATGATAATTTCTGTGAAAGAACACTTATACATGCATGCAACTGCTCATGTGTTTGCTGACCCCCTTGAAGTCCCTTGCCTTAGCATCATGCGTTCCTGCTAATGGTAGCACATTAATATCTCAGGAGGGGTTATAGGCTATGGATAGTTACAAGCAATTGCCAATTTGGAAAATAACTTAAATTACTGAATATGAAACTGATGAATAAATACGAGAGGTTTAACAGAGGTGCAGAACAGAGAAAGAATTTAGCCAGGAATGTGAAGTTGAGAAAGATTTTATTGAGGCAGGGAAAGAACTCCCAGGAGGGAAGGGAGAGCAGAGAAAGGGATGGGGGCATCTTGAGCCCCCGGGAAGGTTCTGTGGCCCAACATATTAGGTCAGGGAAATAGCACCTGGTAGTGAGGCAGTGGCCCTTAAATAGGGTCCAAGCCAAGGACATATGCGTTGATAAGGGGAAGGGAGGTTTTAGTGCTTTAGCTGCAGGATTCTGTGAGTAAATAATCTTGTTCTCAGAAAACTTGCTTCCTGGAACACTGGGGAGAAGAGGCTGTGTTCTGCCCCAGGAGGTAAGCTTTTTGAACTGCTGGAGACAGATGCTTTCCATTTCAGCCAGGTCATTTTTCTTCTCGAGAAGCTGGTACAGGTGGCTGCCTTGGTTCGGACCCGGCCCAAACAAAATCCACACCTAAGTCACAATAAAGAATTATTTCACAACAGAATTTTAAACATTTTAAAATTATTATCTGTTCTTCTGAGACAGACTATCACTAGTCACAATCACGCCATCTTTTTGACTGAATGATCTTCATCCTTCACCCTCCCATCTCAGAAAGTCTCACTAGTGTTTGATTTTAAAATGTACTCTTATGTTCTGGAGATAAGGAAATTGTAATTAATAATATTGTTGAATTTGATGTTGTAACCAGGATATTGCTATTTTTATTTTATTAACCAGGATGTTATCATCAATTCTGTACCCCGTAGGACTCACTCATTTTAAAGAAGAATAACATTAGTTTTACTTTATGCTTTTGTCCATGCTGGCTTACTACTTAGACAAATGATAAATGAGCTTTTGCCTTTAAAGATTGACTGAAATATCCACTTAGAACTGCAATCAAAGAGTCACTTTTAGATTCTAGCAGTCCAGTGATAACCAAATAGTCTCTTCTAAATTATCAAGGCATTATAGTGTCCATCATTTATTTGATGCCACAACACTTCTGCCAAAAGTCGAATGTATGAAGAGCAAGTTTAAGGCTTAGTCCCCAACCCTTTCATCTCAACCCCCAAAAGAAGAGATTTTAAGGAGGGTAGAATCCCAACCCCCAAAAGAAGAGATTTTAAGGAGGGTAGACTTAAGGGAATTCCCCTGTAGACATTTAAAGAGAGTGAGCTTAGTCCCCTGTCCTCAATTCTGTCCAGATGGATGAAAATATCCACTCTTGATTACAGAGATATTAATAAAGAGCTTTGCAGAAATGACTATATGTTTAGGTTCCCTGGTGAAAGAAAGCCACAAACAATTCGGTTTATAAATGGCTCTGCCAGTATTTTTCTTTAGATTATCTCAGGCAAAGCTTTCTTGGGGTGTGAGCCTATTCCCACCTCTCTTTTCTCTACCACATATACAGAATGAAATTCTCCTTGTGCTCACTATGATAATTTTGATGGTTTTCCCCGTGAGTAACGTGTTTCAGTTCAGTACTTCAATGTCTTCTTAAGTTGCTCTTTAAAATGTTCTGTTCAGGTCTTCCTTCATCATTTCTTCCGTTTGCTTTACCTACATTTCTACCAGTGGTAGGTATCAGTCTCCTTGATGATCACCTCGATCATTCTTTCTTTTCTGTCTTGGGAATGATGTTGCTTTCTTCATACATAATGCTATTGATGCCATTTTACAGCTAATCCAGTTTCCTGTTGTTCGCGTTCAATTAATCATATCTGTACGTGAGATGGTCTTGACATTCATGTGTGATGTACCAAAGGTTATATTTGTGCTCTCATGTCTTTGACTCGTGTCTTCAGCTGCATGGTCCCAGCTTGATTTTGACTGAAAATAACAAGCTCCTCCAAAATCTCTATTATGTTTGGCCTTACATTTTATAATTTCACTTTGGTCAGGGTATACATAACATACAAAGTCAACAACAAAAAGCAAACTCACATCAATGAATTCCTTGAGATAATGTCACAATGAAGTAAATAATCTTGCCCTCAGGTAGAGTACATTGGAGAGTGGATTACCTCTACCCTCTATACAGTCAGTCTAAGGAGGAGCAGTCCCTTAGCGGATTGAGTGTGTGTCCTTGACGGATAGTACAGTACTCGAGGTTGCATACACAAAAGTTGTAACTTAGCCATCTTTCCCAGACTGCCTTGTTTGGAATGGCTAATCTTCTAAGCATGTGTTGACATTTTGCTCCTCTTTGAGCTTCTATAATCCCCCATTCTATTGTGATTAATAAACTTTCAGTTACTCATGAATTTGAAAGGTCCTGTATTCTATGTCTTAGTGATGTAACAACCTGACTGAATATTTAATGCTCTTATGACTTTGTGCTAATAGCATTCCTCATCCACATTATGTATCTGTGGTTTTGTGTCCGCTTTTTGTCCTTATGGCTGAGTAAATGTTGTCCTTAATTTATATTTGGGATTGGGGTCTCTTTTGTACTCTAAAACATTTTCCACAGACGTACTTGATTTTACTTCAGTGAATTACATTGGTATAAGTCTATATGTATAGCAGCCATTTGTGGTTTTTACAAAGGTATATGTGATTTCCAAATTTCTATCAGAAGGACCATGCTTTCCAACTGCTTTTCTTTCCTCTGTTTCCTAATCTCTCATTCCACTTACCAATAATTATCTATGCTACTTGACTGCATGGTAGGTCAATTTCATACTGAAGTGGTTGGAAGAATTCTTTAATTTCTTCATTAGTGATTGGTGAGTAAATTTGACTCTTCACTGTATTGGCAAGATTTTCTTGTATTTTCACAGTTATTCCATCACAGGGAGCATTGTGGTTCAATATAGTTCTCAACATTTCCATTTGATGAGTGAACAGTCATTCCTCTTGTATTTGTCTATCCTGCGTAGTAAGCCATCTGATTATTTGATTCAATAAGCAACCACCATATTTCTGACTGTACATTTTGCTCACAGCCATCCTAATAGACCTTGGGATGCAATCATCACATACATAGATAGATAATGTCATTTCTTCTTTACCATGTTTCCTCATAACCTCTGCTTCTGTGTTTCTGTCATTTGTAAGACATTCATGTTTGTGATGCATATGGGATTGTTTTGGATTAGGTTCATGAGGATGAAGTTATCTTTGGTATGATAATGTGGCCATTTGGAGGTCAAGATTACAGGATGCATCTGACATCAACAGCTTTACCCCAATCCACCCTTGCTAGCTTAATTTCTCTCTTCTACACAATATGAGAATAGAGGCCAGCAGACAGATAGGATTCTAGTACCCTCATATAATGACAGGCAGGAGCAAAGCATGTTCTTGAAAACCAAGGCCCCTGCCCTTGGAATCTTCTAGACCCAGTGAAACTTGGATGCCAAGATTCATGAAGATCTCCAGAAATATAGGCACTCTTGACTGTTGAAAAGAGACCCATCATACTAGATCCATTCAAGGATGCCACATTGTGTCATTTAAAATGAAGTAAATCAAGCCCCATTTCATTTAGTCCTATTCCCCTCATTGCCATCCTGTAGAACAAATTTTAACTGCTCTGGAAGTCACTCAAGTTTATACATCATTGGTTTCTTCACTTCTTGTCCCTAGTTTGAGGCCCCTTCTTAGAAAAACAGAAAACTTACACCCTTGCTGGTAATTGAAAACTTTTGTAATAAAGCCTATAGTCCCCAATGATGTATAAAAATAGCTTATTGTCACTGTCAATGCTGATGAATGGCAACCATGTAGGACAGAGTATACTGCCCTTATGGGTTTCCAAGATTGTACTTTTTTTTGACACTTTAAGGTCTTTATTGATGCAAACCTGAGCACAGCCAGGTGGGTGTGGTCTATCAAGGAGGTGGAGTGGACCAGGCCTGTCTCCATGATCACAAGGTTGTCTTGGGCATGCAGGATGGTCACCAACTGAGGACTCTGGGGAAGTACTTGCCAATGAGCCCCTGGTAATAGGGGTGCAGTATGTCCACATCAGGCAGGTCTGGGAATTTGATGTAGAGTTCAAACTTGTTGAACTCCTGAACCCGGGGCAGCATGTTCAGGGCTACACAACTGCCGTTAGTCACCACCGGTGTGCCACGCATAGAAGGAGTGGAACTAGAGGAAATTTGTTGAACTTCATCACTTGGTACATATACTCATCATGGCCCCAGGACATGAGGACATTCCCTAGGCTGCAGTGAGGCTGGTACATCCCAAGCTCAGAGCTGTATAGAGGATCCCTGAGGCCTGGATTGTCTTGGAAAGTTGAGTCGCAGAAGACCACAGAGGCCTGGGGCCAGCAGCCCACAGGATAGGTGTTTCTAACTATGGCCCACTGGGGCTCCCTGGCCAGGGGCAGCACCTTCCCCAGGTTATGCAGCATCCCCACAGTCCTTGTGGAGATGTGCCCTCCGGATGCCCTCCACAGTCTGGAAGGCATGGAAGGAGGTAGGGACGTCCACATCCGGGTCCACCAGCTGGTCCAGCAGGTCTATGGCCTCCAGGACTGTCATCTCTTTGGAGGAGCAGGTTCCGAAGTGGGCGTGCTTCCCTCTGATGAAGTCCACCGCCTGGTGTGTGTGCATGAGTCTGTAGCTGGCAAAGACGAGGTCCAGGAGCGGGCCACAAGTGTAGTTTCAGAAGATGGCGTTCCCCTAGCCCATTCCGGGCTCCATCTTCAGCTGGCCAACCATTGTGGGTTCCGGGACCTCTTCAAGAGTATGGAGCCAGAGAGAAACAGTGTATCCCACGACAGACCTAGCCAATCTTATGTAATCATCCAAGACTGCAATCCTTAATGGGAGTAGTAAGCCCCATCTTTCTCCCCTCTAAAAAACATTGGTATCACTTTTACACTGAATGGACATTTCCATTTTGCTTCAGTGAGCAGTATCATGTACCTTGGGAAACACTGCTGTATGTCTTTATGGGAGCCAACTGTTATCTCTCTGAATTGCAGAAGCTGGTGGTTTTGAAGCCTCCAGCTCATGATAAATGGAGGAATAAGCCCACACTGGAGCACAGCTCCAAAACTGACATCCTTACATGCCTGCCACACTACAGATAATCTCGACCCCAGCAAGTTGATACACATAATGAAGAATTACACAAAGAGAAGATAGTAAGACACACCAAGTCCCTGAATAGGTATTGAGGTGTTAAAGAGATTGAGGGTAAACAGGACACCCTAATCTGGTTACTCTGTTTATATTGAGTAGATCAAGTATATCCATATGTTCATAATGCAAAATAGAGTAACCTCAATTCACAATGGCCTCAAGGAGAGCCAAGTTTAAGGACCCAGGACTTCAACTTCTTGGCCCCTCCAAACTTAGCTTCTCAGGACCATTTAGAGCAGTGGTTCTCAATCTTCTTAATACCATGACCATTTAATACAGTTCCCCCAACCATACACTTATTTCCATTGCTACTTTATAACTATAATTTTACTACTGTTATGAATCAGGCGACCCCTGTGAAAGTGTCGTTCTACCCCCAAAGGGGTGGCAATCCACAGGGTGAGACCCACTAATGAAGACAGTTTTCATGTCACTCCATATTTCAGCTCACAGTTGCAGAGGGTGACAAGGCTCAGATTCCTGTCTTGACTCTTATCCTAGATCAAGTATAACCAGTGGCTGATGAATGCAAGATGGGAGGTAATATGGCAGACTTCTTTCTCAAGCAACTTGAGACCGACAACTTCCAGAAACACAAGAATAATTGCAGGATTTTGTCTCAAGTCCCCAAACCTTCAGGTCAGATGAGGTGTCCTGGTCCAGAACAAAGCTAAAGACCATTCAGAGAATCCTTTTAAATGATAAGACCACACCCACAAGGAAGCTATCTTCCTCCGCATTGGCTGCTCACAGTAGGTCTCATCATGAAAGAGATGGCATTCTATGAACTCTTATCAACCAGGCAGATTCCATCATCATGAACCAATGCCTTAGAATCCTGACTCAGCCATGTTACACAAAGTTTCAGTCATCACACCTTACCCACTGTGATTGAAAGAATATAAAAAATTGTGAGGAATGTGTTGGAGGGTGAGATTGAATTAAGCAATTGGTTAAGAAATGACTTTATCACCCAGATGCTCATATATGAAATCTGGTTCAGTCATTGTGGATATTTATCTGTGTAGCTCATTTTCCGTAGTTCAAGCTTATGCCCTCTGTGCCTCTTCAAACTTATGAAAAATAGTAGAAGTCCCACTTAGGACTTCTAAGTCCCTCTTTGGACTGGCCATCTTTCCAGGAGTGGATGACCTCATCAAACCCCACCAATCAACTGATAGGTTTGAATATGTGATCTCTCTAGCAGAGAAAGATAAAATTCACCTCCCTTTAAAAGTTAGAGCATTGGAAGTCCTAGAGAGGTCTTCTTAGTCCCATGTGGTAGATGTAAGTCATTAAAGAACACAAAGACGAGTGTTTAATTTCTGCTATAGATTATGAATATACTCTGACACTTATATAATGGTCCAACAGGGAAGAGCTTATGTGGTAAACCAATAATTTGTCACAAATGTAGTTGATTTTTCATAGGTGTCACTGAGTCAGTTCTAGCTCATAGCAAACCTGTGTCTAACAAAAAGGGACATGACTCAGTCCTTTGCCATTCTGACAATGTTCTCATGTTTGAGCCCATTTTTTGCAGCTCCTGCATCTGTCCATCTCATTGAGGAGATTTCTTTATCATTCACTTGCCCTAATTTCCCCAATGTGATGTCTTTCTTTAGGGAATGGTCTCTCCTGATAACATGTCCAAAGTACATAAGCAAAATATCGCCATCTTTGCCTTTAAGGAGCACTGTAGCCATGTTTCTTCAATGAAACATTTGTTTTAACTTTTGGCAGTCCACGGTACTTTTAATGTTCTTTTGCCTTTACTATATTCTAATACGTTGATTCTTCTTCAGACTTCCTTTGTATGCATTGAAGAATGTTCAACTTTCACATTCACAGGCAATTGAAAATACTAAGGCTGTACATTTATTCAATTACCTTTTCTTAATTGTGTTTTAAATATATTATCCTGGACTGAATCAATGTCACTATAAACAAAATCACCTTATGCTTCAAAGAGATGATTGATAAAGTTATCTGCCATAAAATAACAAGATGTCTCTAAGGTGAACCAGAGGTGAATAGAATAAACAGAGTAAGGGAGGGATGTGGAGCTCATACTTAACCCTAGCTACATTCTAAGAACAGTTACTTCTTACAAAATTCCCTTTTGAAGGAAATACAGAAGATGTAGTTGCTACAGCAAAGTGTGGTGAAAAAATTAGATGGTATCTATCAGAAAGAATAGTGTCTGGAACCTTAAGTCTTGTTTTCAAACAAGCAGTGATCTAAGTGTACCATCAACTAAGCCCACATGGAAGAATAACACCAACATATGTGATCCAAGGATTGTCAATAGTAACATCCAATTCTGCAGGAGAGAATGGTATAAGAGCTCAAATTTTTTTTCTAATAACCATTGTCTGTGCCTCTTTTTAAAATCATTTTACTAGGGGCTCATACAACTCTTATCAAAACCCACACGTGCATCAATTGTGTAAAGCACATTTTTACATTCATTGCCCTCATTATTCTCAAAACATTAACTCTTCACCTAAGCCCCTGGCATCAGTCCCTCATTTATCCCCTCCCTCACCACTCCCTCATGACCCCTTGATAACTTAGAAATCACTATTTTGTCATATTCTGCACGGTCCAACGTCTCTCTTCACGCACGTTTCTGTTGTCCGTCCCCGTAGGAGGATGTTATATGTAGATCCTTATAACTGGTTCCCCCTTCCCAACCCACCCTGCCTCCACCCTCTCAGTATCACCACTCACACCACTGGTCCTGAAGGGAATAATCTACCCTGGATTCCCTGTGTTTCCAGTTCCTATTTGTACCAGTGTACACCCTCTGTTCTAGCCAGATTTGTAAGGTAGAATTGGGATCATGATAGTGTGTATGGGGGTCTGGGGATCATTTAGGAACTGTGCTCCATTGTTGCTGCACGACATCCTGTCTGGCTCATCTCCTCCCTGAGACAATGTAAGGGGTTGTCCAGTGGCCTACAAATGGACTTTGGGTGTCCAGTCTGCACTCCTCCCCTCCCCCCGGCATTCACAGTGATATGATTTTTTGTTCTGATGATGCCTGATAACTGATCCCTTCAACACCTCATGATCGCACAGGTTGGTGTCCTTCTTCTATGTAGGCTTTGTTACTTCTGAGCTAGATGGCTACTTGTTTACCTTCAAGCTTTAAGACCCCAGACACTATATCTTTTGATAGCCAGGCACCATCAGTTTTCTTCACCACATATACTTATGCACCCATTTGTCTTCAGCGATCATATCATGGAGGTGAGCACAGAATGATATGATTTTTTATTCTTTGATGCCCGATAACTGATCCATTTGGCACCTCATGATCACGCAGACTGGTGTGCTTCTTCTATGTGGGCTTTGTTGCTTCTGAGCTAGATGGCTGCTTGTTTACCTTCAAGCCTTTAAGACCCCAGATGCTGTATCTTTTGATAGCTGTGCACCATCAGCTTTCTTCATCATATTCACTTATTCACCCGCTTTGTGTTCAGTGATTGTGTCGAGAGGGTGAGGATCATTGAATGTTAGTTTAATAGAACAAAATATTCTTGCATTGAGGGAGTATTTGAGTGGAGACCCAATGTCCATCTGCTACCTTAATACTAAACCTATAAATATATGCACAGAGATGTATTTCCCCATTATCATATATAAATGTATATATAAATATTTACATGCCTTTATTTAGACCTCTATAAATGCCCTTTGCCTCCTAGCTCTTTCCTCTATTTCCTTTGACTTTCCTCTTGTCCGACTATCATGCTCAGTCTTCATTTGGGTTTCAGTAATTCCTCTTGGTTGCATTACCCTTGACCACGTCCTACCAAGTTTTTAAACACTGATTTTAAGAAGGCTATGGATGACAGTCAAAGACCAAAACACATTTGCAGGATTTGTACATGCAATAAGTCTCTGTGATTTCTGTCTGACCATAATTAAGGGATAGGAATAACCTGGCTATCAGTCAGAGATGATGATAGTAGATTGAAATAAAAACTCTGACTTGAATAATTAAAAACATCATTTGCTCTCCCTTTCAGTACTCTTTGATCTTAATCTTGTTTTTCTATACTTTCTGTTTTTGCTTTTTGAATTGCAGTTTGTCCTTGTTGTTGTTATAGTTAGCAGCCATCTTGACTCTTTCATATATTTTTCTATGTAGTTTTGCTATATATAACCCAGGGTGGGTGACTCTGTAGAAACTATAACTACATTAGGGGTCCTGGAAGGCACAACTTGGGATGTGGGAGCTAGTGGGGAGTTGATATCAAATAAAAGAAGGAAGAAAATGCTTGAAGCTGATTGTGATAGTCACATGACATGACAACTATTGAATGAAGTGTCTGGATTATGTCCTAATAAAAGAGTTTGAGGGGGTAAACAAGAAACAGAAAATAACAAATCTCTGCCAGGTGTACCTTAGGATCCTCAAGGTAACATCCCTTTATTCAACACTTTCAAGAAGTCTTATGCAGCAGATTCATCCAATCCAATGGTTCACTTGATTTCTTGACTTTTGCTTCTGTTGTGGTTTGAAATGAATGACAGCCACTATAATGTTACGATAATTTAAAAGAGTCTTTATTCGGTTATAACCAGACTGCTAGAATTTTTTTTAACAATTTATTGGGGCTGATACAATTCTTTTCACAGTTCATACATATACATACATCAACTGTATAAAGCACATCTGTACAGTCTTTGCCCTAATCATTTTTTTCTCTTTTCTTCTTTTACATTTTATTAGGGACTCCAACAACTCTTACCACAATCCATACATATACATACATCAATTGTATAAAGCACATCCATACATTCCCTGCCCCAATAATTCTCAAGGCATTTGCTCTCCACTTAAGCCCCTTGCATCAGGTCCTCTTTTTTTTTCCCCCCTCCCCTTTACCCCCTCCCTCATATGCCCTTGGTAATTTATACCTCGTTATTTTGTCATATCTTGCCCTATTCGGGGTCTCCCTTCCCCCCTTCTCTGCTGTCCCTCTCCCAGGGAAGAGGTCACATGTGGCTCCTTGTAATCAGTTCCCCCTTTCCAACCCACTCACCCTCCACTCTCCCAGCATCGTCCCTCACGCCCTTGGTCCTGAAGGTATCATCCACCCTGGATTCCCTGTACCTCCAACCCTCATATGTACCAGTGTACAGCCTCTGTCCTATCCAGCCCTGCAAGGTAGAATTCGGATCATGGTAGTTGGGGGGAGGAAGCATCCAGGATCTGGGGGAAAGCTGTGTTCTTCATCGATACTACCTCACACCCTAATTAACCCATCTCCTCTCCTAGGCCCCTCTATGAGGGGATCTCCATTGGCCGACACTTGGGCCTTGGGTCTCCACTCTGCACTTCCCCCTTCATTTAATATAATATATATATACACATACATATATACATATACACATATATACACATACATACACACACTTATATCTTTTTTTTTTTTGCATGATGCCTTATATCTGGTCCCTTGGGCACCTCGTGATCGCACTGGCCAGTGTGCTTCTTCCATGTGGGCTTATTTGTTTCTGAGCGAGTTGGCCGCTTGTTCACCTTCAAGCCTTTAAGACCCCAGACACTTTCTCTTTTGATAGCCGGGCACCATCAGCTTTCTTCACCACATTTGCTTGTGCACCCATTTGTCTTCAGCGATCCTATCATGGAGGTGTGCAGTCACTGATATGATTTTTTGTTCTTTGATGCCTGGTAACTGATCCCTTTGGGACCACTCGATCACACAGGCTGGTGTGTTCTTCCATGTGGACTTTGTTGCTTCTGAGCTAGATGGCCGCTTGTTTATCTTCAAGCCTTTAAGACCCCAGTCACTATCTCTTTTGATAGCCGGGCACCATCAGCTTTTTTCACCACATTTACTTGTTCACCCACTTTGGCTCCAGCCGTTGTGTCGGGAGAGTGAGCATCATAGAGTTCCAATTTAATAAAAGAAGGTATTCATGCATTGAGGGAGTGTTTGAGTAGAGGCCCAAGGTCCTTCCGCCACCTTAATACTTGACCTATAAATATCGACACAAAGATCTATTTCCCCAACCTCCTATATATATTTGCATGTACATGTCTTTGTCTAGACCTCCATAAATGCCCTTTGACTCCTAGCTCTTTCCTCCATCTCCCTTGACCTTCCTCCTGCCCTACTACCATGCTTCATCGCCACCTGGGCTAGAGTATACCTCTTCTCTAAGCAACCTTACCCTCGATCATTTTCCATCAGGCCTGCCACTCCCCCTTCTCTACCCTTTGGGGTCCCATTTTTTTCCCTTGTCCCTGGGTTTGTTAACACCACTTCCTTACCCCCTCTACCCCCCACCCCAAGTCCCCCCGGAACTGTCGGTCCCGTTGTTTTTCATCCAGATAGTTCATCCAGCCTGTCCTATTCAGACAGACCTGTGGAGTCACTAACATGCACGAAAACTAGACAGAGGAACACAAAGCAACAGTATACAACCAGACAACAAAACAACCAAAACAAACCACTGAAAAAGAACAGAACAAAACAGTTCACAAGAGAAAAGCTTGTAGTTAGTTCAGGGATCTTTGCTGGCCCTTAGGAGCGTTTTCCAGTCCAGTCTGTTGGGGCACCATGCCCTGGCCCGAAAGTCCACTTTCAGCATTCCCTGGGGACCTTGCCACTCCATTCCCTTGCTGTTCCGCTGCACTCCCCCAGTGATTTGCCTCGGTGTGGTGGGATCAGGTCAGGTGCAATTCCCACACTGTGTCTCCGGTGCTGTCCCCTGTATCGCCCTTAGTCACTGAGGGGCATCATGTCTCATAGTAGGGCCAGCCATGTTGTTCTCTCTGTGGACTGGCTGCTCTACTCAGGAACATCATCATCACGGCCTGGTGGCCCAGGCTGTGCTCCATTCTCTCCTCCTGCCCCTTCATCTGCTCCCGTGTGCTCTGATCAAATATGTCCATCTCCCATAGCTGCAGGGTCAATGTCGTCCTTTGGAACAAGTTCTTTTCGGGGGAGGGGCAGGAATCCACTTAATTTATGGTGCTGGGGCCAGCCTCCCAGACCTCTCCACCGGTTCCGTCCTCCACGCCGGGATAAGCAATTCTTTGATTGGAGTCCCGAGTAGACATTTCAGTCCATCTATAAAGGCAAAAACTCATTTATCATTTGTCTAGGACTTATGCAAGCATGGACAGAAGCAGAAAGCAATATTAATGTTATTATTCTTTAAAGCTAGTGAGCATTACACAATAAAGCACTGATTATAACATTCTGTTTAATAACATAAAAATAGGAATCTACTGGTTACAACATTAAAAGCAACAATATTATTAATTACAACGTTCTGATCCGGAGAACATTAGTGCATTCCAAAATTATTCTCTAGTGGGACTTTCCCAGATGAGAGGGGGATGGAGCAGGTCATCCAGCAGTCAAAAGATGGCATATCAGTGGCTAACACTAGTATGTCTAACTTCCATGAGCACTTATTGTGCATGCCAGCCAGATGAAATTATTGACAATACCAATATATTATTGATTTCTCATTATATTACTTATTAGTCCACTTATGAGGAGTTTGGTCTTCTTTATAATGAGTTGTAGTCCATGCTGAAGGCTGCAGTATTTGACCTTTATCAGCAAATGTTTCAAGCCAATCTTCAATCAAGCAAGGTTTTGTCACTTGCATATGGAAGGTGGTTAAAATGATTTTTTCCCAAACCTGATGCCACGTTTTCCTTCAAAAAATTCCAGCATCTCAGATTATTTTGTCAGAATATACATTTAATAAGTATGGGGAGAGGATAAAATCCTATCACATTTGTTGGGAGCCGATAGCCATTAAGACCCTGGCCTCAGACACGTAGCAGAAACTTGGCCGCTTTCTAACAGCAAGGCTTTGTTTCCTGCCCAACTTCGCCCCCACATTCCAAACTACGTGCTCAGTAGCATGAGCAGTTGCGATAACTGACCTTGTTGCCATTAGTCAAAGTACTGAGCACCCATTGAACTGCAGATATACCATATTAGGAACATCGTGATAAGTTCACCCGGTAAGCCTTGATTTGCATGCGGACGTCGCCACGGACGTCTTTGAGTACTGTTGCGCACCCTTTGTACCTTATTGGGAACATGTGGCTGAATAGTTGTTGTACAGTGTGCGGTTGTTACACAGTGTGCTTCATTGGAATATGTGCCTCCCACTTCCTTCTCTGTTGTGAATATATACCCAGAGTTTTGGCAAAATGAACAGGCTTCATCAGCACTTGTCTTGCCCCACGTCTCTGTGTCTTTTTGCCATCCAGGTTCGTTGCCTCTCCAGGTCACCGCGTGAGGGTCTCGCTGGACGAGACCCTAACAACTGGCGCCCAAACGTGGGGCCCGATGGGGGTCTTTGATCCTGGACGCTGCTTCCCCGAAGAATGGCCGTTCTGAGCAGTGAAATCTCCGTCTCCTGAGGAGCACCGGAGATCAGTTTGAGTCCGCTGTGGTTCCCTCCCACTCCCTGCCCGAGCCGCAGAAAGTGACTCGCATTGAGGTCAACGCAGGCAGCCCAACTGCGATATCGACACTCGTAAGGTAAGCAAAGCATCACATCACATCATGGGACAAACATTGTCCGTACACGAGCAATTCATTGAGGAACTAAAAGCATCTCTTAAGGCATGTGGGACTCGGGTTAAAAAGATAGATTTAGTAAAGTTTTTCTTTTGCTGGAAGATGTGTGTCCTTGGTTGCCCCAGGAAGGAACTATCGACGAAAAACATTGGTTACGGGTAAGGGATTGTTTACAAGATTATTATCGTTCTTTTGGGACTTCTAAAGTGCCTGTTGATGCCTATAATCTCTGGTCTTTGATACGGGAAATTTAGCAAATTCACCATTATCACCCTGATATATCTAAGGTTGTGCCCCAGTCGCATGATTATTTAAAAACTTGATATAAGAGCAGTAAACCTCCCTCCCGAGCTCCGTCAGTTTGTTTGTCACCTCCACCTTCTGTTCCTCCCCCAGAAAAATCCAGAGAACAGGATTCCCTTTCTATTGTTTCCGAGACAGATAACTCCTCCAAAATTACTTTACCCGTCCCTTGCTGAAGATAAAAATCACCCTCCTTCTAATAACCCTCAAGCTCCCTTGCAGGCGCCCTTACAAACTCCAGCCCCGCAAAATCTGCTACGAAACGCCGACCCAGAAATTAATTGGGATGATTTAGAAGAAGCAGCGGAGCGTTATCATAACCCTGATTGGCCTCCCTTATCGGGATTCTCTGGCCGGCCACTGCCGTACAATACCCCAGGAAAGCATGCCCTGTTCCTGCCGCTGCCACCTCAGCTCCTATCACGCACACCCCTCATAATTGGGCACTTTTAAAAGAAGCCACGAAAACGTGTTGCGAAGGTTTCCAGTCTTTACAAAATGTTTTGCAACAGCTGGAAATTAGACCTGTCTGTCCCGGTACTCAGGGAGCTGCCGCCCCCCTGTTAGAAAGAACGCCTGTCTCTCGGGCTCCAAGGCTTGGCAAAATTAAGCCCTCTAAAACTATGCTTGCATTCCCAGTCACCCGCTCTAAATCGCGGGTGCCTGCCGAAAGTGAAACTACAGGCGCTGATAGCGACCCAGATGGTGATTACTCACCTGCAGCATGTTATACAAGGAAATCACTCTGATGAGCAATCAGACACAGAGAGTGGAGATGAGGAGGAGGAGGTTAGTACTAACAATCCTCAAGAGGCTAGCACTAAAGATCAGCAATATTGCCACATTAGCCTCAAGTACATAAAAGAATTAAAATCTGCTGTGTGCCTTTATGGCCCAACAGCCCCTTATACCATGTCCCTCCTTGAGTCTCTCACTGAAAATTGGCTTACTCCAAATGATTGGTATATGTTAGCCCGTGCTGTTCTCTCAGGAGGAGATTTTGTTCTTTGGAAATCAGAATATACAGAAACCTGCAAGGAGGTTACACGCCACAATGCCGAGGCTAAGGGGATGGCAAAGCATTGGACCATTCAAAAATTAAAGGGCCTTGCTCCTTATGACACCAATAACCAACAGGCTCGATTCTCCCCCCGGATTGCTTGCCCAAATTCAAACCGCCGGCCTCAAGGCCTGGTGCCGCTTGCCCCCCAAGGGCTCCGCCACCACTTCTTTGGCAAAAATTCGGCAGGGGCCTGAGGAGCCCTATAGTGATTTTATGAGCCGTTTAAAGGCCACTGCTGAACGACTTGTTGGCAAGGATGAAAATGAAAGTGAATTTATCAAACACCTTGCTTATGAAAATGCAAACCCTATTTGTCAGGATATTCTCCACCCACACCGCCGCACTGGCGCTATTTCTGACTTTATAAAATACTGGGCAGGAGTTGGTCCCTCACATAACCTTGGACTAGCCATAGGAGCTGCTCTTCAAGGTCTAATCCAAAGCCCTGCTGCGCTTGCTCAAAAAATCTGCTTTAACTGTAAACAGCCTGGTCATATCTCCTGAGACTGCCCAGCGCCTAGGGCTCCGCGCCCTGAAAGGCCGAGACCTTCCACCGTCTGCCCTCGCTGCAAACGTGGTTTTCACTGGGCTTCTGAATGCAGATCCAAGGCCGATTTTCAAGGAAGTCCTTTGTCCCCTCACTCTGCGGTACAGGGAATCTCTGAGCAGGGCCAGCCCTGGGCCCCCTTTGCGAGACAAACCCCTGGGGCTATCAGGTTTGTTCCTCAAGGCCACCAACTCCCTCAGAACCAGCACCTGGCATCTCGCCCACAAGCCTTGCCTCTCTTTCAAGGGCAACAACAGGAGTGCAGGACTGGACATCTGTTTCTCCTCCCACACAGTATTAACTCCTAAACAAGGCACCCAAGTAGTTAATACGCCCTCTTAACAATGCATTTTTTTTCACTAGATGAGCTTATTTATTCCAGGCTCTTTCATTTCTGACTGGAGTCAGACTTGGAGGTAGAAGCCCTCAGCGAGGACAGCCTCCGTCGCTTGGCAATCTGCTCCTGCCGCTTCTCCTTGGCCTCCTTTGTTCTCTTGGCCAAAAGCTTGGCATATTCGGCAGCCTCCTCCTTGTTTTTCTTGGTGCGCTGCTTCTTCAGGGCAATGCGCCAGTGCTTGTGCTGCAGGACCCACGGAGTCCCAAGACGCTGAATCTTGGGCGCTTTGGTCCTAGTTTTCTTGCCCTCTTTGTTCAGTGGCTTTCTCACAACGTACTGGCGGACGTCATCTTCTTTAGAGAGATTGAAGAGTTTGCGGATTCTGCTGGCTCTTTTGGGCCCCAGGCGACGAGGCACAGTTGTATCAGTTAGTCCTGGGATATCTTTCTCCCCTTTCTTTACAATAACCAAGTTGAGAACGCTCAGATTGGCATCCACAATGCAGCCCCGGACAGATTTGCGCTTCCTCTCCCCAGTTCTCCGTGGTCTGTAGTAGGAGTGCCCCTTACTCAGCAGCAGGCAGACACAGCCGTGGGTCAAGACACCGTGCTTCATGAGAAAGCCTTGCTTGTTATTCCCACCGCTGATGCTGACGACATAGCCCTTCCATACATCGCCCAGCGCCTCCGCGGCGACCTCCGTGGCCATTCGCTTCTCATAAAAGGTGCAAAGTTTGCGTTCATCGTCCACTTCAATGAGTTTCTGGCAGCCAGTGGCTGGGAAGGATATATTCAGCTTCATGGTGAAGCACCCGACCGCCTCCGCGACGCCACGGAAAAGAGACTCCGCATTTTTAGTTTTTACTGATGGGTTCTCAACAGGAATTGCGGCCTTTTGTGTAAATGGCATAATTACTAAAATTCAAACTGACTGCGTTTCAGCTCAGTTGGTTGAGCTCAAGGGTATCATGTGCGTTTTATCACAATTTGCAGACAAACCCATTAATATATACACTGATAGCACTTATTTGGCACATTCCATTCCTTTGCTGGAAACTGCTCCTCAAATAAAAAAGACTGCTGAAAGTTCGGTCCTGTTCCTGGAGTGTCAAAAAACAATTCATGCCAGGACAGCCCCCTTTTTCATTGGTCATATTAGAGCCCATTCAGGCCTCCCCGGTCCCTTATCCCAAGGCAACGGTGTTGTTGATGTGGCCACCCATTTTGTCGCCTTTGCCTCCACAGATAACGTTGAAAAAGCTCGCGCCGCCCATTCCTTACATCATATTAATGCTCAAACTTTACGCTTAATGTATAAAATAACCAGGGAACAAGCTAGACAAATAGTAAAACAATGCTCAAACTGTGTAACGCATCTCCCAGTACTGCACTTGGCAGTCAATCCGAAAGGATTGGTGCCAAATGATATCTGGCAAATGGATGTAACCCATCTTTCTGAGTTTGGTAATTTAAAATATGTTCACATGCGCGTGGTCACATTTAGTGGATTCATAGTCGTCACCCTCCAAACAGGAGAGGCCACCAAACATGTTATAGCTCACCTTTTACACTGTTTCTCTATACTTGGGGCCCCTAAGCAAATAAAAACAGACAGTGGCCCTGGTTACACCTCTGCAGCCTTTCAAGAATTTTGTTGCAAACTCTTTACAAAACATGTCACTGGCATCCCGTACAACTCCCAAGGCCAGGGGGTAGTGGAAAGATCAAATCTAACATTAAAACTTGCTATTGAAAAAATAAAAATAGGACAATGGTACCCTACAAAAGGCACCCCCCGGAACCTTCTTAATTATGCCTTATTTATACTCAATTTCTTACGCCTTGATGATTCGGGAAAATAAGCTGCAGATCGGTTTTAGCACTTTAAATCTAACTCACAATTTGCCATGGCAAAATGGAAAGATCCTATAAACAATTCATGGCACGGACCGGACCCAGGACTTATCTGGGGAAGAGGCTCCATTTGTGTCTATTCTCAAGAGCACAATGCAGCAAGATGGCTACCAGAAAGACTGGTCAGAGTAATGGACCATAAACCTAAAGTAATACCCTCCAGGGAGGAATCAACCCCCTGAGAAATAGATCTCTTTTTGTGTTTTTACAGGTTCAACAAATATATATTAGCCCGAAGACCCTTCTACTCACAGATGTGGACCTTCACCTCTTGTCTTGGAATCAGAATCGCAGCAATCGCCCCCCCCCCCCGCTTGCTGCAGTCCCAACCTCCAACCCTATTTCTAATATTACCAACACCACCCCGCCTCCCCAAACTCCTATAATTGTCAATGATGTTCCCCTTTATTTACCTCCTGGCACAACCCAAGTTCCGTTTTGTTACTCCGCGCCGTCCTCATCTCTTTGTAATAATTAACTCACACTTATGACAGAAGCAGTTGCGCCCAATGGCTTTTTCTTTTGATGTAATCATACCCTCACAAAACATTTGAATGCTTCCCTTCCGTCTTCCTTATGGTGTATGCCTGTTACTTTGGTGCCCCAATTAACTGTTTATACCACCGCTGAATTTCAATCTAAAATTTCTCCTCACCCCCTTTCCAAGTCAAAAAGAGCTATTTTTCTCCCTGTCTTAATGGGCCTTTCATTGGCCTCCTCTGTTGCCACTGTTGGTTTTGGAGGAGGAGCACTTGGACATTCTATCACCGCCACCAACGATCTGGCCGCCCGCCTTCAAGAAGCTCTGGATGACTCTGCATAGTCTCTGGCGTCTCTCCAACGACAAATCAATTCTTTAGCTCAAGTTGTTCTTCAAAACCGGCGTGCGCTTGACCTTATTACAGCCGAAAAGGGGGTATTTGTCTGTTTGTACAAGAAGAATGTTGTTGCTATATTAATGAATCTGGATTAGTTGAGGAGCAGGTAAACAATCTCAATAAGATCAGTAAGGAACTACTTAATTTCGGACATCCGCGCCCAAGTTTGCTCAACTCAATGAATTGGTGGTCTTCGCCGTTATTTTCATTTATTGCCCCCTTTATAGGGCCGGTAATTGTTTTGCTTGTTGTAGTTTCATTGGGGCCCGTCATCTTTAACAAACTTATGTCTTTTATCAAACAACAAATAGAAGCCATCCAGGCTAAGCCCATACAGGTCCCTTACCATCACCTTGAGATGATTAGTCAGGGTGGCTCGGTATCTGACGATGAGTATGCATCACCGGTAAGACACTCTGCCCTTATGAGATGAGTTGGATAGCCAATGACGGGTAAAATTGGGTGCCCCTGACACTAACCTAAGACAGGCCCTGGTTCGCCTCCACCTAAGATGGATGAGTTCACAGAAGCCGAAGACGGGTAAGGGTCAGAGACACACCTGGCAACCTAAGACAGGCACAACTCCCTAAGGGAATCTCTCATTTTCTAAATACATAAAACAAAAAAGGAGGACCTGTTGGGAGCCGATATCCATTAAGACCCTGGCCTCAGACACGTAGCAGAAACTTGGCCGCTTTCTAACAGCAAGGCTTTGTTTCCTGCCCAACTTCGCCCCCACATTCCAAACTACGTGCTCAGTAGCATGAGCAGTTGCGATAACTGACCTTGTTGCCATTAGTCAAAGTACTGAGCACCCATTGAACTGCAGATATACCATATTAGGAACATCGTGATAAGTTCACCCGGTAAGCCTTGATTTGCATGCGTACATCGCCACGGACGTCTTTGAGTACTGTTGTGCACCCTTTGTACCTTATTGGGAACATGTGGCTGATTAGTTGTTGTACAGTGTGCGGTTGTTACACAGTGTGCTTCACTGGAATATGTGCCTCCCACTTCCTTCTCTGTTGTGAATATATACCCAGAGTTTTGGCAAAATAAACGGGCTTGATCAGCACTTGTCTTGCCCCAAGTCTCTGTGTCTTTTTGCCATCCAGGTTCGTTGCCTCTCCAGGTCACCGCGTGAGGGTCTCGCTGGACGAGACCCTAACACACATTGGAAAAGAACTAAAACCCGAGAAATAAAATCATCAGCATACAGACAACTGATCTTTGACAAGGACCAAAAGATATCAAATGGGAAACAGATGCCCTCTTCAACAAGTGGTGCTGGAAAGAATGGATATCTACCTGCAGAAAAATGAAGCAAGACCCTTATCTCACTCCACGCACAAGATTAAACTCAAGGTGGATCATGGACCTTGTGGTAAAACCCCAAACTATTAGGACAATCAATGAGGGAATTGCGACCAACCTGAGAAATTTGGTGCAGGGAATATCTAGGCTATCGGATATAGCTAAGGACACAAATACAGTTGAGTCACTAATTGGCAAGAGGGGTATACCGAAGATAAAATGCCTGTGTACATCGAATGAATTCAGCAAGAGAGTAATGAGAGTGCTGACAGACTGGGAAAACATCTTTAGTAATGACACAACTGACAAATGCCTTATTAAAATTTATAATACTCTGCTAGCTTAAAAAAAAACCACCTAATTACCCACTGAGGAGATGGGCAAAGGACCTGAACAGAAATTTCACAAGGGCAGAAATCTGAATAGCCAGTAAATATGAGAAAATGTTCCTGATCATTAGCCATCAGAGAAATACCAATTAGAACAACTGTGAGATACCACCTAACACCCTCAAAGATAGCCAGAATTCTATCAATTCACAAAATCAGAGAGTAGCAAGTGTTGGAGTGGCTGTGGTGATATATGAACATTGGTCCATTGCTGGTGGACTTGTATGTATGTACAGCCATTATGGAATTAGATTTGGTGAAGTGTAAAAGAGATGGAAATCAAGCTACCATAGGACCTAGCAATTCCCCTATTTGGCATATCCTCAGAAGAGGCAATAAATGAACCACAGTCAGATATCTGTGCCCCAATGCTCATCATGGCATAGTTCACAATCGCAAGAAGTTGGAAACAACCCAAATTTCCATTAACAGATGAATGGATTTAAAAACTGTGGTACATGCATACACTGGAGTACTACACGTCCCTGAAAAGCAGTGATGAATGCATGAAGCACATTGCCACATGGGGAAAATTGGAGGAAATTATGTGAAGTGAAATAAGCAAAGGGTAAAAGGAGAAGCAAACCATAAGTCCACTTAAGTAAGCTTAAAAGGCAAAAGAGATATAGGGGGAAAGTTACTATATGCATACATTCCTGGTGTGAAGTCCAGGTTAGTATGGCAGGGGCCAGACCCAATCCAGGGATACATATGACAGTCAATGAAAAAGGTGGGGGGAAAGCAAGAAAAGTGGGGGGAGGCATGGGTAGTAGGGGAAAAGGGCACTAATACATCCAAGGGGAGGGTATTGTTTAAATCTCCACAGGAGTGAGAGAGAGGGACCAGACCTCAACCTGGTGTGCCAAGACATGAATTTAACATACCAGCATGATGCAGCAATCCAATAGAGAGGTCCTCAGGGGAAGCCCCAATCCCAGCTACATATCCAGCCCCCCTGCCTGAAGAATCATCAGTCTGATGGTTCCCAGGGTGACTGATGGAGAGCACTGAAGGAAAATGGACTACAAAGGACAACACTGAAGCTACAGTTCTGGGAGAGGGGCACTTCTGAACAGAGCACATGGGAGCAAACTATGAGTGAAAGAGAGAGTAGAACACACCCCTGGTCCACCAAGCCCAAGGATGATATTCCTGCTGGGAGCAGCCAATGCACAGAGAGGACCATAGGGCTGGCCTCAGCATGAGACAAGATTTCCATCCCTGACCCATAGCGCTACAGGGCATAACACCGAAGACACGGTGTGAGAATTGTCTCCAATCTGACCCCACCACACCGGGCAGAAACACTGAGGGTGTTCGACAGAGCAACAAGGGGAGTAAAGCAATGAAGTCCCTGAGGAATCCCAAAAATGGACTTTGGAGCCAGGGTGTAACATCCCATGGGACTCGACTGGCAAACACTCATAAAAGGCAACAAACAAACCGGGAACTATTTATAGACTTTTCTTTTTTGCTGTTGGTTTGTTTTGTTGTTTTCTTTTTGTGCTTAATATTGTTCTTGCATGTCTATATAGATAAGGTAGGCGGGGTAAACAATCCTGAGGAGAAAACAACAGGACTGATGGTTCCGGAAGGGACACAGGAGATGGGGAGGCAGGGGAAAGAAAGGGGGGAGCCAACAAAAGCAGGATAGGAGAGCAACAAGTGATGTAAACTTGATGGTGAGGAAGGCGCAAGAGGCCTGAAGGCGTTTGATCAAGTGCAATGTATCCAAGAGGAATTACTGAAAACCAAATGAAGGTTGAAAATGATAGTGGGAAAAGAGGAAAGTAAAAGGAAATAGGAAAAAGAACTAGGAGGTAAAGGACACGTAGAGAGGTCTAAATATAGGTATGTATTTATATATAATGATCAGTAAATAGATCTATTCAAGTACTCCCTCAATGCAAAAATAGTTTGTTCTAATAACTTGCCATTCTTTGGTGCTCACCTTCCTGACTCAATCACTGAAGGCAAAATGGGCACATTAAAAAATGTGATGAAGAAAGCTGATGCTGCCCAGATATAAAAAGATATAGCATTTAGGGTCAGGAAGGCTTGAAAATTTAAAAAGCGTCCATTTAGCTGAGAAGCAGCAAAGCCCACATGGAAGAAGCACACCAGCCTGTGTGATCATGTTGTGCCAATGGGATCAACTATCAGGCATCAAAGACCCAGAACAAAAAACCATATCACTGTGAAACCCAAGGCCATCTGGAGACAATTGGACACCCCCTCACAGAAGGGTCACAAGTAAGAGATGAGCCAGTCAGGGTGAAATATGGCACCAATGAAACATACTACTTTCCTCTAGTTATTCAGTGCTTCTTCTCCTCGTGCCCATTATCATAACCCCAATTCTAGCTTACAAATCCAGCTAGACAAGAGCATGTACACGATACAGATAAGAGCTGGAAACACAGGGATCCAGGACAGATAACCCCTTAGGACCCATAATGATGGTAGCTATACCAGGAGGGGAAGGGGAAGGTGGGATTAGAAAGAGGAAAGTGATCACAGTGATCTACATGTAAACCTCTCCCAGGGGGAGGACCAACAGAAAAGTGGGTGAAGGGAGACAGCGGTTGGTGCAAGTCAATGCAAAAAGTAATAATTTATAAATAATCAAGGTTTCATGAGGGAAGGAGGGCGGGGAAAGGAGAAATGAGAAGCTGATACCAAGGGTTCCAGTAGAAAGAAAATATTTTGAAAATGAAGATGGCAACATATGCACAAATGTGCTTGACACAATGGATGTATATATGGATTATCTTTAAGCTGTAAGAACTGCCAATAAAATTATTTTTAAAAATTCTTGTAACATACTTTCCTGATTTTAAACCATTCCGTATTCCCTTGTTCTGTTTGCACAGCAGCCTCTTGATCCACGGACAGGTTCCTCTTGGGTGCCATGCACTGTTCTCTAATGCCCATTCTTCCCAAGGCCATCCAGAGTTTATTCTAAACCACACTGCTCCTGTGTTGTAGGTAGCTGAAATTTATTGTTTCCTAACCTCCCACTGATGTGTATATCTGAAAAATTGGGTATGTCCTAGAAGTGGTGGTGGATTTCAGCTGAAATCTGCTCAACCTCAAACGGCATTCTCATTATTTGGGCCAGATGGTTTCTCTGAGATGTCTCAGATTCTCTGGAAATATCTTGGACTTGACACATTTCCTTAGGGACCAGGAAGATGAAAACTAAGACTCTAAATGTGAAATAGAGACAAGGACCTTGCCTCAGGGACAGCAAACAGATAATGCCATCACTTACAGCCAGTCACCTAAAACTTTATCTTTCTACCCACCAAAATTGGAAGAATAGACATTTTTTGCGTATGAAAGCATTATATATGTTGTATTTATTTCTTGAATAATGAGCATAAGTAACATAGGATATGCAAGTCTGTTTTTGCGTGAATTGAGTGTGTTCTATATTGGATTTTGAAGATATGGATTTATTGCTCCATTCAATATAAACAGGGCAAACAGATTCGGATGTATTTTCACCCTCTATCTCTTGCACATCTCAGTACCTTTTCCAGGTCCTCGGTGTGTTTTAATATCTTACTGGTTTACAGAGATACATTAACTGTATCAACTTGCTGGTATCATAATTCTCAGTGCTGTGAAAGTTTTGTAATTGTGTCAATTTTGAAGTCTGGTCGAGTAGTGGGCAGAGTTTGTCTATTAATCCAGAGTTGACAGTTTCAAATTGAGTAGGTCTCTAATTGAGAAAGATAAGAAGTCTGCTCCTATAGGGGCATAGTGCAGTGTTTACTGAAGTACCAGATACTGCCCCTTGAGGGGAAATGGAATGGTGCACATGTATTTTATGGGAGAAATATGTGGTTCCCATAAGAAATTACAAACTTAGAAACTCAAGGGCAGTTCTACCCTGTCCTAAATAGTCACCATTAGTATGCTCCGACAAGGGGCAGTGAGATTTTTTTGTATTACTTTATTCTGGATTATGGGCTATAGTAAAAACGTTTTCAATAGTCAGCAAGGATGTGGGTAATTTTTCCATTTTCCTGCTAGGGGGCATGCAAAAGGGCCACTAAGTTTGGGAGCATATGATTGACAGCACTAGTTCTAGGGAACTGTTCTAATCTGTTCATAGGTTGACTGTGAGGGAGAATGGACACCATATTACTGGGTTTTAGTTTATTTTACATTTCTGTATAATGTGGCCTCAGAGAATGGATCAGTTGGGATGGGATCATGTATGATCACATTCCGTGGTAAAGGGATTCAGGCTATGATAGCAAATCCTTTATCCCTTCATAATCTTTTCTGACCTAGATGTAAGGGGATTTTCCTGAGGTGTGGCTCCAGAACATTTCATCTCTGATCTGATTACAGCAAGAAAGGAGACCTGGATCAGAGTTCTGTGGACTAGCAGTTTCTATGCAGTGAACCTCCCAGATTCAAGGTAATGCTGAAGCATACATCTATGGTGCTGTCTAGGGCAGATGAAGCCCACAGACATTGCAAGCAGACAAGGACCTTGCCCAGACACAACAGAATAAGAGAGCCTTATCCTATGACTGATGGGATATGTAACAAAAGATATGAAATTCTACCTGCCTAATCTATAAGAAAGTTAATTTTGAATGAAAAAAAAACCAGTTAATGATGCTTCCTTCATAAACACACTTAATAACTAAGGAAATGTGCTGGAATCTTTTCCAGAGATCAATAATCTAAACACATCTGGTTTGGGATGCAGTAAGGGTTACTGTACTATAGAGAGATGGAGCTCTTTTCATTAGGTATTGGGTTTTTAATACACAGTCAAGGCAGAGGTGATTAGGTATTGGGTTATTAATGACAAGGTCAGTGCTTTGAATTTACCAGCCAATACCCAGGGCAGATATGGGGTCATATACTCCTGGAATGATTTACAATATCATAAGACCAACAGTAGCCCTCGTGGCAGAGTGGTTAACAGGTGGGCTGTGTATCCCAAGGTCTACAGTTCCCAACAGCCTGCTGTCCCAAGGGTGAAAGACAGTGCTACCTGAGCCTGTAAAGAATTACAGTCTCAGAATCCCACAGGCGCCATTCCTCCTATGAGGTTGTCTGGCCTGAGAACTGAATGGAAAGCAGTGAATCTGAGTCTGCTTGTTAAGTCAAAGGGGAACTTCCCCTATTTTCTATAAAGCTGCTCTGAGTCCAATAGGCATCATGGTAGTGAATTTGTGCTAAGGGCCAGAGCCAGAGTTGAGTTTTCAAAATGTCAAAACCATATGGCGTATAAGAGATCCAGTTTGATGAAGCTACTTCTGGAAGGGTTTTGCTCATTCCTCCTTCCCTTTCACACTTTTCTGTTATTGAAATCACTTGGGTTGGTGGCACAGTGGATAATGTTTAATGGCTGTGGTTTTATGCTGACTTGGCTGGGCCAGGATTCTCAGAAGTTTAGGAATTACGAATGAGCTTAGGTGACAGTGTTCGATATAATGCCATCACTTCCATGAAGAGATTTGCTGTCAGCAGCCAAGTAGTGGGAGGTGTTATCCTGTTGGGTGTGGTTTTCCCCGTATAAATTCAAGTACATTCTATCTGCAGCTTTTGTCCAGGTCTGGGGACTTCCTAGATGTGTGGATCTCCAGATGTGAGAGCATCTTGCCATATTTCATATATAGCTTGGATTCATCAATCTGCACAGCCATGAGGAAGGAGCCTACCATTTGACCTTCCCTTCTTATTTCATGGTGCATTCGACTTACTTGAGTCAAGAGAAGGGTCCAGACTGATATCTGAGACTTGCCAGCCTCTACAACTCTGAATTGAAAAGGTGAGTAGTATGACTAGAATGTTTCCTAACTATTTCTGACACAGGTCGCAGGATGGGAGAAAAACTGGACTTCCCAATCTAGTACAGTGCATAGTCTTGGAAACTCCACAAGAGAAATTCTCCCCTTTCCTATAAGATCTCTAGGAGTCAGCATTGACTCCATACCTTCCAGTGAGTAAGGGTTCTGGGATGAAGGTTGTGGAGGGCTGGGCTCTCCCTGAGGTTTGAGCAGATGACTTATCATTCAGAGTCCAGGATACCTTTTGGAGCAGATTGATCAGAATGAGCTCAGGGACTCACACAGTGTTTTGGAGTTTTCCATCCAGAGTTTGTTGCTAAGTGAGGTTTCACCGATGGCCTCTCTGAAATAGAAATTTCCCCACCATTGTTCTTGGCAGCTGTTGCCCAGATATATCGAGAGACAGTGAAAGTCATGGAGGAGAGCTGGCCCTTCATCTCGCTGCCCCTGGTTGTTCTAGTGACAATCTCACAGGACATCTTTTGCTTGTGAGAGGCAGTTGTCTTCATATTATAAGTTTCAAGAGTATTTAGATAACATTTGATAATTGGTTGTTTTTAATTTATGGTGGCCCGTGTTTTCCGGAGAAGAACCGTGCCTCATAGTGTTTTCAGAGATTGATTTTTCAAAAGTAAGTCACCAGGCCTCGCTCTGAAAGTGTCTCTGAGGAGAAACCAACTATCTTCTAAAATAGCTGCTAATCATTTTATCTCTTTGAATTATTAGAAGTTCCAACATTAAAGAAGTTACCATGAATTTCACATTTATTCAAGGAGAAAAAGTGGCACACGGTGATGTTTTTATTTTGGAGGTTTTAAAGAATTTTTCCTAATTCCTCCATTTAAGATTTTTAGGTTGACATTCATATTTGTTTTGTTTCATTTTTTAGTAAAATTCTCCAAGCTTTTAGGAAAAAGGAGCATTGCAATTAGTTTGCTGCTACTGGTGTTTCTGAGTTGATTACTAGGCTTGGCATAAGAGTGGATCAATTAGAAATCGGGTGGAGATAACACAGGCCTAAATAAGAGACTGCGATAGGATTTTCACATTGGAATCTGGGTAGGTGTAACCCATTAAGAATTGTGCTGGGAGATTTGCTTTTCTGTGGTGAGGCTTTTAGATGCAAAATTCATAAATTCTATTTATGGATCCTAAAATGTCTGACTTTGACTGTAAGTCTTAGGCTGTTGTTGTTAAGGGCTATGGAATTGTTCCTGGCTCATACTTACCCTCAGGACTGACTCATAGTTATTCTATGTCAAAATGGAGGAAATAATGCACAACCCATGGCCATCCTCACAGTTGTTATATTGGAGATCCTTTGCTGCAGTTACCATGTCAATCCTGGTCAAATAAATGTTTATATTAATCAGTGCTATAAAACCATTGATGTAATCATTCAACTTGTTATTTTCATCTTAAATATGCAATTCACTATATGACACCCAATTCCCGGAATCATGAAATTTGGCTACAAACTATCTCCTAGCTGTCCACACTTTTACAGTTTTGTGCTTGGCCCTTGATGCATCTTTGTGTTGTTACTAGGTGTCATTGAGTGTGTTCTGAAGCATAGTAACCCCAGATACAACAGGACATAATGCTGCCCAGTCCTGTGCCAGCCTCACACTTGTTTTGCTTGATTCCATTGTTGCAGCCACTGTGTCCATCCGTCTTGTTGTGTGTGCATTCCATCATGTTGGGAGCTTTTCACTTTTCTCCAGACCCTTCACGCTGCCAAATATGCTGTGCTCTCCAGAGACTATTCTCTTTTGACGACATGCCCATGTTGGCTTTGCTTGTCTCTAAAGGCATATGGGTCTTCCTACTTTCCAGACAGTGGGTGTTCTATTGGCAGTTTATGGTACTTTCAAATTCTTGGCTGGCACCACAATTCAAATGGATTGATTCTTCTATCTTCCACATTTACAGGATTAGCTTTAGAACTAGATTAGTTTCTTCTAAAATCCAGTGAAAATTACATTAAAATAATTATATAATGGTTATGTAGCACACCCCATTACAAACCTGATAAGTTTGCCTCATAATGTAACTGAGAGAGCGTGGCATCAGGCTGTGCCCAGACAGGTTTTCATATCTGGATTCTAATCATTTTAGGTCCTGCAGTCGGATTGCTTTCCTGGGTGCCAACTCTAGACTGGTGAATCCCCTGAAGTCTGATTCAAGGATTTGGAACCTGCCAACTGCTGTTACTGGTAAGTTCTTTTCCTTTTTTTTAAAAAATAATTTATTGTGGGCTCTTACACATATTGCAACAATCCATAAGTCAACTACATTAAGCAAAATTGTACACATGCTGCCGTCATTATTTTGCAAATATGATCTCTCTACTTGATGCCTGTATCAAGACATCTTTTATCTCTTCCTTCCCCCAGTAAGTTATTTTCCTGGGCATGATCTTTCTGTCTGACATAGGCATGACCCACTCATGACATTTACTGGACCTTCTCTCATGCCAATCCTGTGATGTTTCTTGTCTCTTCCCCAAAATATGATTTTTTGAGGGGGGTCATTATCCCTTATTTTGGTGTTATTAGAGGCTCTCAAATTGGTCTGGATAATATTGGCCCTCCTTTAGGACTCACAGATATGCTATAAGGTCCACAGAGTGGTTATGCTTTAGCCTGTTGTTGCAGTCACTGTGTGGATGCGCCTCCTTTGGGTCTCATGCTTAACCTAGCAAGATGTTCTATTCAAGACTGGTCTCACTGGAAGACATATTCAGATTCTATGAAACAATGTATCCTACCACACGAAGGCTGATGGGACTAGAATACTGTCAGAATATGAAATCTAAAGCCTAAATGTGTGAGACTTTATTGGTGGATTGCTGGATACACTCTCTGGGATTGAAAAGTCCCCTGTGGAATCAAGATATTGCTTGGTGCACAGAAATAGATTTACTTCACCGTAACTTTACCTTGTGAGTGACAGTTGCTTTCATAGTGTAAGTTTGAAATTCTTTTTTTAATGTATTGTGAAATATTTATTTCTAATTACAAATAAATGAAATTTTGTCTTGAAGCATGGTGTAGCATGGGTAACAGTCTTAATATAACAACAGTAAATGACATTGTTACATTTAGCGACAGTGTGCGTAAAAAACCAACTGTAAGTGTGAAGGTTGAGATAGCTTCTCTCTCACCAGATCAGATCTTCTCAGGCAGTCTTTGCAAGAGCCCAATAAAGATCATCTTTCCCAACAAATGTACTGATGTATTTAGACTTGATAACCAACAAGCTGGAAAACCCTGTTTCACAAAGATATGATGTTGGAAATGAAAGAAGAAGGTGCAACACAGTCTCAGACCAAATAGGATGTGACTGCACACACATGATCCAGAATTTTATAACTGGCATTGTAGAGAAATTAGTTCTTGCTGCATCACTGTTAATAAGTTCAATGAACTCCTCTTGTGCTGTCTCAAGAGCATCTTCAACTTTGACTGTGAATGGGCTTCTGGGAAGTGTAAATGGGGTGTCAGGTAGATTTGGAAAGTACTAGAAAATTTCATCTGCAAGCATGTGCAAGTGTTCTTTCACAGAAATTATCGTAATCCTTTCATCTGGTTCAATTACATGTTCTTCAAAGAAAGCAGTTAAGGTAGGCAACGTGTAAATTTTATTTTCATCCCATTTTTTTTCCAAAGCTGAAGTTTCATTTGGAATGATCAGATCTTTTCAGAAAAATTAAGGCATGTTGCATTTGGTCCTTGCAGTGCTAAATTTAACTCATTCAAGATGCAAAGATGGCAACCAAAGAAGCTATTTTCTGCAGTTCATTTTTATTGCTGAAAAGTATTTTGAACTGCAGTCTTGGTTAAAAAATGTATTGAGTTCATCACGAAGCTCAAAAACACTTTTTAAAACCTTTCCTTTTGACAACATCTCACTTCTATGTGAAATAGCAGAGCATTATACAGCACATCCAACTCATTGCAGTTGTTAAAACAGTTGACTGTTTAAAGTGCTCACCTTTAGAAAATTGACAGAATTTATGACGTTTTTCATTACTTCTTGTAACTCTTGTGACAGCATCTTCATTGCTAATATGTGACAATGAATCATACAGTGAGTTTTGATGTCTTTTTGTGGCTCCTTCAATATAAAATGATGAAGTCCAGATGGACAGCGTAGCATAGCAGAGGCACCATCTTTGCAAACACTACAAACCTTTTCCCAAGAGATCATATGCTCTTTCAGAAATGAACCAACTGTATCAAATCTACCACGTGCAGTAGTTGTCATTTCAAGAGGTCTGTAAAAAAGAAAGTCAACTTTAAAGTTGCCATCCTTAACATACCTGAGGTAAACCAGTAACTGAACAGTTTGCAACGTCTGTAGATTCATCAAGCTGGATGCTAAATATTGGAAGTGGAGCAGATTTAATTTCTTGGAAGACCTAATAAGAATATCAGCAGACATGACATCTATTCTGCAGACAGTGTCGTTAAATAAAGAAATTGCATGCAATTTTGTCACAAATTCGCCTCTCATCGTAACTCAAACAATGTCTTTGGCTGCTGGCAACAGTAAATGCTCAGCAATGGTGTGAGGTTGCAGAGTCCTGCCTGGTGATTCTGTGTGCCACCAAATAGGAAACTTCAATGGCTGCTGTGTTTTCTTTGTGGTACTTTCCAACAGTGTCAAGTCTGGCTTTCTTGAGTCCATCAGCTTTGCTTTTAAAATAGTTGGTATCCTTGCCAGAGAAGCTTTGATGCTTGCTATCAAACTGGCGTTTTAATTTGTTTGGCTTCATAGGTTCGGCTGACAGAAATTCACAACAAACAACACATTGAGGCTTCTCAATTCCTGCTGTAATTATTGAGGCAAAACAATACTGTAAGATGTCCTCCCTAAATTTTCTTTTCTTAACCTTCTCTACATGATCCATTGTCAAGGGATAGTTTCCAGGGAGATTTAATTTCTTTATTCATCTAGTAATCTCAGGCCAGTCCAGGGAAGCATGGGAGATTTAAGACATTCATTAGCAGGCATATTTTAAGAGTGCATATGGTTTGAGATTTGATAGGCAGAATCGATGTAAGTCTCTCTAGTTCACAAGAAGTGTTTTCTTTCCCATAGCCTGTCCTTCCTCTTTGTTCAGAGGAACATAGGTCTCCCAGCCTGGCTACCTGCCATCTCAGAGTTTAGAAAGCTAGTTGTTCCAGTTAGAGTTTCATGTCATTGTGTTTACCAATTTGTGTTTATGGAGTGCCTCCAAGGGACCGCCTATCTTTTTTTTTTTTTAATTTGGGCCTTGTACACCTGTTATCACAATCCACACATCCACCCATTGTGTCAAGCATATTTGTACATTTGTTGCCATTATATTCTCAAAATATTTTCTTTCTACTTGAGTCCTTGGTATAAGCTCTTCATTTTTCCCCTCCCTTCACCACTCCCCCTCCCTTATGAACCCTTGATAATTTATAAATTATAATTATTTTTTTCATGTATTACATCAATGTCTCCCTTCACCCACTTTACTGTTGTCCATCCACCAGGGAGGAGGATATATGTAGATCCTTGTAATCTGTTCTCCCTTCTACCCCACCCTCCCTCCACCCTCCTGATATAATCACTCAGCACTGGTCCCAAAGGGATCATCTGTCCTGATTCCCTGTGTTTTCAGTTCCTATCTGTACCAGTGTAATTCCTTGGTGTAGCCAGATTTGTAAAGTAGAATTGGCATCATGATAGTGTGTGTGTGGCAGGGCGGTGGGGAGGAAGCATTTAAGAACTAGAGGAAAGTTGTATGTTTCATCATTGCTACACTGCACCCTGACTGGTTCATCTCTCTACAACCATTCTGTAAGGGGATGACCAGTTGCCTACAGATGGGCTTTGGGTCTCCACTCCCCACCCTACCTCAGGCACAAAGATGAGATTTTTTTGTTCTTTGATACCTGATACTTGATCCTATGCTATGGACACTTCATGATCACACAGGCTAGTGTACTTCTTCCACATGGGCTTTGTTGCTTCTCATCTAGATGGCCACTTGTTTACCTTCAAGCCTTTCAGACAGGGATCCTCAAACTATGGACCACGGGCCACATGCAGCCGGCCAAAGACATTTATCTGGCCCGCCAGGTGTTTTTGCCTGTTGTTTTTGTTTGTGTTTTTTTTTTTTTTACTTCAAAATAAGACATGTCTGATGGGGTCAGTGCACTTCGAGCTGTCAGAGTGTGAGAGAAGGATAGGAACCTGGTAGCACTATGTCTTTCTGAAGCTTCACTGGGGGCGAGGTTTTCCAGAATAACCCACTATGTGTGTGCCAAGTGCGGCTACGAGCTGTTCTCCATGAGCTCCAAGTAGGAGCACTTGCTGCCATGGCCAGCCTTCACGGAGACCATCCACAATGATAGCGTGGCCAAGCGGTCCGAGCGCAATCAGCCTGATGCCTTTAAGATGCCCTGCGGTAAATGAGGCTGGCCACGGGCTTGGCCACGAGTTGCTCAATGATGGCCCCAAGGATGGGCAATCCTGCTTCTGAATATTCAGCAGCACCCTGAAGTACATCTCTGAAGGCAATAAATCTGCCTCCCAGAGGAAGTAAATGTGCAGCCCAACCCCCACACACCCCCAACAGCCACAGGTATTGGTCACCCTCCTTTAGAACTACAGCCTACAGACCTTCAGGCAGAGAGGGCTGGATGGGGTGGTGGGGAACGGTGTTTCCTGATGACGCTACGCCCTGTGCCAGGATGGGGCCAAGGACTAGTTCATCTTGGCCTCCAAGGCTGGAGGCTGGGACTCTGCTTTTAGGGTGTCTGTGTCTTGAAAGACATAACACCCTTGACTTCTCTCCTCAGCCTGGCAGCCCCTCCCTGCCTCTCTGGTCTCACCCCTATGAGCCCCAATTCCCCAAGGGGCTCCAGCCCTCACCAGGGCCCATGCTGACCCCTAAGTTGTGTGAGCAGTTGCAACCACTACAAGGACATGTCCCAGTCGGGGGCTCCATCCCAGTCACCCCATGTACCACTCTGGTCAAATCCTTCTAGGCTCACCAGGACACTGATGGTCTATGACCTGCTGGGGCATGCAGGCCCATGGCACCACCCCTGAGTTCCAGGTCTCCATCTGTGTGAGAGAGCAGCCACTGATCCATGGTCTTCCTACCAGTCCCTGGTGGGGCCTGGGAGGTCTTGTCGACAGTCTGTACCTGCCAAGCTTGCCCCAGAAGAGTATGTCCAGAGCTCCTGGTGGCAGCCTCACCCTTTCCTGCTTCACCCTCTCCAGCTTTCTGAACTGATTGGCTGGAAATAAACAAGGAGACCCAGCAGGATGCCATGTCCATGACTGGGTCTGTCTCCACCCTTAAAAAAAAAGTGCAGGGTGCATAGGAATTTGTTCATAATTCTTCTTCTTCTTTTTTTAAACTATAGTCTGGTCCTCCAATGGTCTGAGGGACAGCGAACTGGCCCCCTATTTAAAAAATTTGAGGACTCCTGCTTTAAGATCCCAGATGCTATGTCTTTTGATAGCCAAGCACTATTAACATTCAGGTTTGAAGAAGTTTAAGAGAGCACTTGCTTTTTCAGTGCATCTTAATTTAGGGAGACTCTATTTGTCTCCCTAGAAAAAGCCTCATTGAATTTTCAAGGTTTGATTTTTCTAAGGTAGGTCACCAAGCCTGTCTCTCAAGGAAGACACATTTTCTGTTAGGTGCTAACCATATTAACTATCTGTGTCTCTTAAGGACTTCAAGTTCAAAGAATTACTATAAATTTTACATTTTTTCATAGAGGAAAATGACACATTGTGATGTTTTTATATCTTTGGGGATTATAGCACATTTACGTATTTAAATCACTTTTCTGAAGAATTTGGGTTTGTATTTATTTTGTTTTACTTGGCTTTGGGTAAAATTCTTAGTTTGCTGTTTCTCTGAGAGGATTGCTAGGTATGTCATAAGACCACATCAGTTAGTAAGTGGATGGGGGTGAGCTGGTAATAAATGGAAGATTGTAACAGGAATTTCATGGTAGAATCAGGGTGGGGCTAACCCAATGAGAATTGTGTTGGGAGATTTGCATTTCTTTTTTGAGAATATTTCACTGGGATTTATAATTCATGAATTAAATTATATTTATGGATCCTAAAATGTCTTTTTTGACAGGCTGTTGTAGGCTGTTAAAGGCCCTGGAATTGGTTCTGACTCATACTCACCCTCAGGTCTGACTCACAGTTAGTCTATATCAACATGGAATAAATTTTGTCCAATCCATGGTCATCCTCACAATTGTTATGTTGCAGCTGCTTCCTGCACTTACCATGACAATTCATATCAATGAACATTTTCCTACAATTTCTCTGAACCTTGTATTTACCAAGCCTGTTATTTTCCAAGGACTGATATGTTAGTCTAGTAGAGGTCAATGCCATTTCCTTGATATTTTTTCCTTCAAATAATAAAATAGTAAAACAATATAATTTCACATCAGTAACCAGTTTTTTTGTTTGTTTTCTCTAAGAAAAGCTTTTAGTTTGAGTTCAGTGAAATATAGTTTGCCTCTGATTGCAAGTCATAATTAAATTTTAATTTGACTCTCTCTAATGTTCACCTGCTGAGGATAAATGCATCCATGATGCAAATTATTTGTGACATAGACATGTTTGGCTTTCTGTTTCAATTTTCTGATTCCCATGCATATGGAATCAGGAGAGGCAATGATTTTAAGCTCTCAGATGCAAAATAAAAGTCATTGGTTCAACCTCACCAATTGTTTCTTGGAGAAACTTAGAAAGGTATGCCTAGAGATAAATGGCACAGTCAGACTCCATAGAGTTTACAGCCTTAAAGATAATGCTCTGGTGTAGTGCTACTGTATTCTATGGGGTGTTTATTCTGTCATAGTGCTACCTTGCTTGTCTTAGTAAAATGAAGTGAGTGTATTTTTCAATGATGCCACTTAAGGGGAGTTTGAACTGCCAGGTTCTGTGTTACATATGAAGCTGTGGATCATTGACCTCCATCCCACTCAGGGCTCCTTAAGCTATGCTTTCACTTTTATAAAGAGAATTGGATATATAAATATATAATACTAAAATATCTCTAAAGGTGGTATAACTTAGGAATTGGACTAAAATTATAATATAAGACAGATTTCACAACTTCTGAATTGTTTTGTTTCACCCAATTTTTTTGTTACTTTTGAGCTTATAGCAGGGGGCGTGGGGAGTGGGCAGGATGAGAAAGACAGAACTGGATAGGACTGCCTATGATGGTTAATACTGAGTTTCACATCTCCTGGTCATTATTTGTAAATACTATGTACTTAAGATGCAATATCCCAATGGCCACATAATATTAGAGAGCTTACACTACTGTCAGGTTATGTCTAACACATAGGGTTACAAAAACATCTTTCAAAGCTAATGTTTTCTGTAGTTCTACTGGTTTTTCCAAGGTTCGGCTTTTAGCTTTAATCAGGGTGGCTATTGCATGTTTCTCTTTAAGTGCTTGATGAATTATCTGTTTTGTTTTGCATAATTTTTTTAAAGATAATTCATCGTAAATTGAGTGTTGAAGTAATTCTACATAAATTTTATTTTTCCTATTAAGTTCACTGAAATCTTCACTTTTTCTGTCCCATAGTGGAGCCCTGTGGGAGCCCCATTGGGCTGCCAACCCAGCAGTTCCAGTGACCAGGTGCTCCTTGGAGAAAGACAAGGCTTTTAATACTTATCAAGGGTTAGAGCCTGAGAAAAACAAAAAGACATCTCTGCTATGTCCTATAGGGCCGAACTGATGCCATCACTGCCATCCATAGCATTACGAATACTACATTTCTAGAAGTCACGTCACACCATGTCTTCTGGAATGTCTTCCCATGAATCTCGAATCCACTTCATGACATTTCCTCCTTTTGTTAGTCGGGCTAGACGAGATGACATCCATTCATGTCACATCTTTCGCACACAGTCTTCAAAAGGCGTATTCAAAGCTACATCCAGAGGCTGCAGTACAGATGTAAGCCCACCTGGAATAAAAGCTAAAGTAACTTTACTAGATTTTGCCAATTTTTTTAATGTCATCCGATAGGTGGGCTCTGAACATATCCCAAACAAGTAATGATGGGTTTTTCTTTAAGGCTGCTCCTGGTTGTCGGTTCCAAATTTCTTCCAGCAATTTTTTTTTTGTTACGTCTTCATCCATCAAGCTTTTAAAATGTGCACGCACAATAATTCTCGGTGGGAAATTGATCTTTTTAGGCAAGGTATTTCCTTTTAAAAAATGACAGGGTGCAGCTTAATTCCATTAGCGAAACATAATAGAACAGCTGTAAGTGTTGTTTTTTTTTCCATTTCCTGTAGTTTTTGAGAAAAATGTTTTGTTTTGTTTTTCCCTAAACTTGCCACAGTTCTGTTGATTGGAAGATCAAAAGTCATGGCAGTTTCATCCCATATTCCCAATATCTGCTAGGTCTCAATTAAAAATCCTTCTTTATTTAATAATAAATCACTGGAATGACATAACTTTTTCTTCAAGGTCTTGTGGCAGTTTCTGGGAAATCTTTGTTCTTTATCTCAGACATAGTCGGTCAAACCTATTCATGAAATGGGTACACCATTCTGCTAACCCACAAAATTTTCAATGCCTGGTGCTTTATATTTGTCATCCTTAGCCATTTGTAGAGCACGTATGTGGGTTCCCATGTGTGTTATGCAGAAATCATTTTGACGATACTCCATAACCCATTTATGCAATACACTCTCTAGAGCCCAATAAAAAGACATTAAACCACGACAAGCTTTTTTAGTTTTAAGAATCTGTTCCAAGTCAGCCTTCATTTTCCACCACTCCCTCACTTGCTTTTCGTCAACACAGAATTCCCTACTTGCAATACTGTTATTGCTCTCTTCTGCTCTTGACACAACCTTCATTTTGAACCCAGCCTCATATGACCGGTGTTTTTGTTTTGGTTCAAGAGTAGCCATTTCTAACAGGTTAACAGGATAAAAAACAAGACTTTGAAAAGGAACCTACATGGTAATGCCCCCCCCCCCACATACCCTCAACATGTTAGCCGGGAGGAGGTGGGGGAGTGCGTGCGGGCTGGGGATCCAGGATGTGAATTAACATAGAGACCGGAGAGGAGAGATGGAGCACAGCCACAGACACATCCTTACCAGTTCAGCTGCTGGAGTAAGTGAATCACTATGGGTTCTTCTGCGAATTGGAGCCACCCACATCATAGGATAGCTCCCATAGGTTAGATGTGAGTAAACAAACATTCAAAGGCCTGCAGTGTCAGAGGGGCTTTGAATGAACCGTGGAGAAATGGAAATCACCCACGAGATAACAGCGCTCGTCCCGTTACCTCAGGGAGCCACAGCAGGGTGTTACACCTCGCTGGGGTATCACTGACCCATGTATAAGCCTAACCCGTTTCCAGCACATTTTTTTGTGCTGAAAAACTCAGCTTATATGAGTATATATGGTAAGTATTATTGTTGGTATTAGCATCGTCATGCTATTTTCTTTACTTAACCCTTTACTAGCACTTATTTTTTTAACATTTTATTAGACGCTCATACAACTCTTATCACAATCCATACATACATCAATTGTGTAAAGCACATCTGTACATTCTTTGACCTCATCATTTTCTAAGCATTTGCTCTCCACTCAATCTCTTTGCATCAGGTCCTCTTTATTTTCTCCTCCCTCCCCGCATCCCCCTCCCTCATGAGCCCTTGGTAATTTATAAATTATTTTCTCATGTCTTGCCCTGTCTGACATCTCCCTTCACCCCCATTTCTGTTGTCCGTCCCCCAGGGAGGAGGTCACATGTAGATCCTTCTAATCGGTTCCCTCTTTCCAACTCACTCTCCCTCTACTCACGCAGTATCGCCACTCACACCCCTGGTCCTGAAGGTATCAATCACCCTGGATTCCCTGTGCCTCCAGCTCCTATCTGCACCAGTGTACATCCTCTGCTCTATCCAGATTTGCAAGGTAGATTTCGGATCATGATAGTTAGGGGTATGGGAGAGGAGGAAGCATTTAGGAACTGGAAGAAAGCTGTATTCTTCATTGGTGCTACATTGCACCCTGCCTGACTCATCTCCTCCCCTAGAACCCTCTGCCAAGGGGATCTCCAGTGGCCGACAAATGGGCTTTGGGTCTCCACTCTGAATTTCCCCCTTCATTCACTATGGAAGATTTCTATTTTTCTGATGATGCCTTTTACCTGCTCCCTTCGACATCTTGTGATCGCACAGGCTGGTGTGCTTCTTTCATGTGGGCTTTGTTGCTAGATGGCCGTTTGTTTATCTTCAAGCCTTTAATACCCCAGACATTATATCTTTTCATAGCCGGGCACCATCAGTTTTCTTCGCCACATTTGCTTATGCACCCGTTTGTCTTCAGCGATCATATCCTGGAGGTTCACACCCAATGATGTGATTTTTTGTTCTTTGATGCCTGATAACTGATCCCTTTGGGACCACATGATCACACAGCCTGGTGTATTCTTCCATGAGGGTTTTGTTGCTTCTGAGTTAGATAGCCACTTGTTTACCTTCAAGGCCTTTAAGACCCCAGATGCTATCTCTTTTGATAGCCGGGCACCATCAGCTTTCTTCACCACATTTGCTTGTTCACCCGCTTTATCTTCAGCAATTGTGTCGGGAGGGTGAGCATCATAGAATTCCATTTTAATAGAAGAAGGTATTCTTGCATTGAGGGAGTACTTGACTGAAGGCCCTATGTCCTTTTGCCACCTTAACACTAAACCTATGAATATATGTGCATATATAAATATATTTGCATTTGTACATGTCTTTGTCTATACCTCTATAAATCCCCTTTGACTCACAGCTCTTTCCTCCATTTCCCTTGACTTTCCTTTTGTCCCACTATCATGCTCCGTTCCCACCTGGGTTTCAGCTATACCTCTTAGTTACATTACCCAGCACTTCTTAAAACATTCACTTATATCAGGGGTGTCAAATGGGTGAATTGCAGGCTGTATGAAGCTCCCCAGGTAATATTTTGTGGCCCGTGATGCTCTGAAATAAAATAAAAACAGAAAAAATTATTACAAAGAAAATAGCGCTTGTGAGAGATTGAGGCAATACTGTACACACAGTTCCCTCTTTAACCTTTTAACTACTGAAGACCACTATACAGGTGGCCCAGTGCCTTTCCTGGGTGGGCACCGGTGGATGTGTCTAAACGTGCTCACTTCCAGTGACGTTTGAAAGCGATATGTCTGCCATTCTCAGTGCTTAATATAAACAGATCCCAATTTCAAAACGGTTTAAAAGAGGACTCTAGGTTGTGCTGTTCTGAATCATACCTAGTGGCAGCACTACTTAACATTTTTAAAGGAAAGCCATTATGATTGTGCATCACATTTCTCAGCTGTACAACATTCTGGGTTTTTTATTAGTTACTTTGTTATAATTTCCAGTAACAACATAAGAGCTAAGTAAAAACTAGTAGGAGGACAGCGCTAACAAGTCTCAAGTTAAAAAGAATAATTTTAGGTTTATAAATGCCTTAAATAAAATATGTTTAAATAAAAACATTTATATAGTGTTTTAATTATCCTACCCATATTCCTAAATCCTCACTTCAAAATAAAAATTGAACAAAATTTGTAAATGTGATGTGGCCACTTCAATCTTGCCTGTTGCACAAAATGGCCCGTGCTTTAATTGAGTTTGACACCCCTGATTTTTGTTGAATGTTTCTGAATTATTGTCTTTATATTTACTTTTTAAAAATTCCATGAGGCACTTCTTGTTAGTGAAATTGGAAATTGCCTAGGATTGCAACTGAAATTAAGTATTAAAAAATAGAGATACCCTTCCAATTGAGTCAATTCCAGAGCAGCATACTGAGCCAGGAGCAATCTGGGAAAACCCACTCCATGTGGACAAGTCCTGTCTCTTTGAGGGAAAACAATAGTTGTCTACCATAGTAGAATTCTATTGGTGAATCAACACACCTGGAGAGAGTGCATTTGCTCTCACGGATACATCAATACACTGCAAGAGATTTTCTGAGAGATAAAGAAACAAGAGCACAGCATTCCAAGATACACAGAGCATCCATGAGAACCAGATTTTCTGACCTTTTTATTTTGCAGCCATGAAGTCTCAGGATTATCGAAGCCAGAACTCAAGTTTTAAAGTCATGACTTTTCAGCCTACCATGGAAGAATTTAAGGATTTCAACAAGTACATAGTTCATATGGAATCCCAAGGTGCCCACCGTGCAGGCCTGGCTAAGGTAATCCCACCCAAGCAGTGGACAGCTAGACAGAACTATGATGATGTGGATGACATCCTCATAGCCAGTCCCGTGCAGCAGGTAGTTACGGGGCAGGCAGGTGTCTTTTTGCAGTATCATAAAACGAAGAAATCCATGACCGTGGAGGAGTATCGCCACTTGTCCAACACTGACAGATATCGCACTCCCACACACCTGGATGTTGAGGATTTGGAACGAACATATTGGAAGACACGCCCGTACAATTCTCCCATTTATGGGGCTGGTGTATGTGGCTCTTTGTTTAATGAAAAGACTGAGCATTGGAACCTCAGGCACCTGGGAACGATCCAGGATCTGCTGAAACAGGAGTGTGGAGTTGTCATCAAAGGCGTCAACACCCCTTCTCTGTACTTTGGCCTCTGGAAGACCACCTCCACTTGGCACACTGAGGCCATGGATCTGTACAGCATCAATTACCTGCACTTCGGGGACCCCAAAACGTGGTATGCGGTGCCCCCTGAGCACGGAGCCTGCCTGGAGAGACTGGCCAGGGAGCTTTTCCCTGGCACTTCCAGTGGCTGCGCGAACTTTCTGCGGCACAAGGTGGCCCTCAGCTCACCCAGAGTCCTCAGGGCGAACGGCATTCCCTTTGATCGGATCACGCAGGAAGCAGGCGAGTTCATGGTCACATTCCCATACAGCTACCACGCTGGCTTCAATCACGGCTTCAACTGCGCGGAATCCATCAATTTCGCCACCCTGCGGTGGGTTAATTATGGTAAAGCGGCTTCTCAGTGCAGCTGCGGCCGAAGCCAGGGTCATGTTTCCCATGGACGCCTTTGTGCGCATTCTGCAACCCTGGCACTATGAACTGTGGAAACAGGGCAGGGACCACACCTCCGTGGACCACGTGGCGCCCACAGCACTAACTAGCCCAGAGTGGACGGCCTGGAAGGAAGCCCGGGCATGTGTGATGGTTCATGGGCGTCTCCGGTCCGTCAAGCCCCACAGGGCCAGGCCTTGCTCTCAGATACTGGCTGCAGACAGTGGGTTCGGGGGTTGTGCCCGGGTGTGTCCTCGTCCCACGCACCCCTCCTGGGAGGGCAGCTAGGCAGTTCGGTCTGAGACACCTGTCTTCATGGACAGCATTCCTGCGGAGTCCAGCATCTCCCCACTTCTCACCTCAGTTCCATCTGCTCAGTATCTCCAGCCTCCACCAAAGGAGACTCCAGCTAGGCATCACCAGGACCTGGATGCTCAACAGCAGTCCATGGAACCCAGAGGCAAGAGGCACAAAGCACTCCCACTTGTGCACCTGCCCACACAGCCACTGCCTGAGGATTGTCCATCAATAGATGACCCTGCCCCTTTTAGTTTTGAGATCCAGCATCCTGCTAAAGCGTCTGGGTGCTGCTGTGACCCTGATCTTCAGCCCTTGGGACCCCCACTGAATCCTGATTCTCCAATGCACCCTGGACCCTGCCTGCTGTCACTGGACAACATCTCAGTGAATCTGCTGGACATGCTTGTGATGAGTCCTCCTAATGAGTCTTTGACTTCTAGAACATTCTCCAGCTATGCTGCTGAGCACAGTATGGACCCTTCTGACCTCCTCAACGCTATTGCGATGGACCACTCTTATGCTTCTAAAATCCTGCCCTCAGACTATGATCTCTGGGGACGGACTCCATGGAGCGTCCCTTCCTAAATCCTGGAAGGTTGTCACCAGCAAAGGTGTTCTTGCTGAGAGTTTAGCTAAACTGAAGTTCTTGTCAAATGTGATTGTGCCTTGGACTCCCCCAGCCTCAGGAAACACAGAAGCACCTAGACAATCTTCAATGAGGAAATTTTAATCTCCTGTAGTGATCCGTTTGCTCCTCAAAAGTGTCATATTAACAGGTTGCCTAATACTTGCTCAACCTTTGGACTCCCAAACTCTATGAGCACTATTGTGTGTTCTAAGAACTCTCAGACCACCTGGAAATACGTGTGTCCCTTGATTCATTTTTTTTAACCGCTCAGTTTGTTTTATTGATGTGCATGGCTCAGACCTTGACTGCGTACTTGCGCGGTGGGTACAGCCGCTCCTTCCATTGCTGCTTCCTGGTCTTCAGGCTCTCCTCGTGCTTGTTGAGGCGGCGGCACATGGCTCACATTTTCTTGGGCTGCAGATCCAGGGGCTTGTACTTCTTACCCCTGTAGAACTTCCTGAGGTTCTTCTTTTGAGTCTGGTTGATGATGGTGAGAACTCGAACAATGGATTTGCAGACAACTCGGATTTTGGAGAGCTTGGACAACCGCCCCCTGTCACTTTGGCAATGTGCAGCTGCGATAACTCCACCTTCAGGTCGTTGAGCTGTTTGAGCAGCACTTCCTTCTTCTTGCCGTGAAGGTCCCGGTCTCTAATCTTGGCCATGATTGAGCTTTAGAATTCTGCTGCCTGTCCCTTGATTCTTCCTAGACTTGGGTGCTGTCCTGGAAAAGAACTACCTTGCCCAAATATCTTTAAATCCATTGCTTTCCAGTCTATCTCACCACATGGCAACCACATGGCAATGATCAAGACCCAGTGTTTCAAAGTTTGACTTGAGGCTAATATTTAAGGAGGCACATTCCCAAGTATTTCTTTGGAAATGGAAGAGGTGGATTCAAACCGCCAAACTTTAGCTCTCACAAAATTTTGAGCCAACTTTGGATGATGATCAGAATCTTAGGCTCTTACTCCAGCTGTTGCACTTCTGAAGCACTGACCCAGTCTTCTACCAGTGGATGAAACTACACCTTCTAATGAAATCCAAGCCTTAACATACTCCAGAAATTCTGACACGGCCACCCTTCAATCCACCAACCAAGCAATTTCTTATGTAGAAAATGCAGCTTTGAACTAATGAAGTCTATTACTGTTTGGGGATTATTTATATGTATTCATGTTTATTAATTTCATTGTACTTAGTGTGTATCTAAGACTAATAAAATACCTTAAAATATATTTTGAAATTTTGACATATAAGATATATGTCAAAAACAATGTGAGTAATCACATAGCCAGAGAGTATAAGAAGTAGGCAGGACTTGATGAGCCCACCAAACATTCTGTCCTTGTACCCATAGTAGTGGGTCCATGAGAGAATGAAGAAAAATTGCACAACAAAGCACCACACAGCAAAACATTAAACGTCAAATGACAGGCAGAGCTACTGCCCAAAGTCCACATAAAATCTTTGAAGTGAAATTAATCCTGGAATCACCTTTCAATTAAATCACAAGTCAGCCTTGACTTGGGTCTACATTTCCCAGAAACTATTACTACCCCTATTGGTATTTTCTTTTTGACTCAATATTTAAAAGCCTATTTACAGGTGGACAGCCAGAAAGATAAGCACCAGAGAGCCAGACATGGAGGCTAGTGGGGCAAATTTTTTCTGTCTTTCTTGGGAGATTCTTTAAAAATTTCTCTACAGGAACCCATGCCCTATCCCCCCAAAACTGCTTAATGAAAAGAATTAACAGAAAACTCACCTTAGAAATTCCCCATATTTATTATTCATAAGAGATAAACATTACTCTGAGTGACTATAAAAGGAGAAAAAGTAAAACTGAACCATATATGGAGTATTTAGTTTTTATTTAGTTTGTTTCAAACAAACAACCCTTTTTAGGCACAACCATTTATAACTTACCATAGTCCAAGCTGCATGGAACTATGGCAACTTAAGATGTGTTGACATGGCATGGAGTGTGGGTCTTAGGTTAAAAACAATAACAGCAAATTAGAAATAATAATAATAGATTCTGGTCTTGACAAATAGTTTAGATAATTTTCAGACAATATTACATGATCTCTGTGTTAGCATTAGCGGCATGGGATTGCATTCAGAAGGAACACATCCTTCAAAAGATCTCATTTATTATCAATGTTATATGCCTTATCACTAAATTGCTAAGCAAGAGGTCAAAGACACAAAATGTCCTTCCATCTCAGAGTTCTTCAAACAGCTCTTTAAACATTTTCACTAGATTTTAGATTGACCAATAAGCTCCAAAACTGTTGATTGTGCCCTCCACCTGCATTGTTGACACAGGTGTCAGGAAACTATCCTAGTCAGGCTCCCTTCAAGATGTTTGATGTGGTTTTCTGCCACAGTATCCCTGGGGAATAGACATCAGCCTTTGAAATTAGTAAGGTTAATATGGAAAGGAAGGAGACAAAGGATAAATAAAACATTTTAAAAGTAAAACAATTTTAAAAATGTATTATATAGCCATGATATTTAAAACAGCATGGTACAATGGTATATATGAATATCAATGGATTAGCTTTGAGAATCTAGAAATACTACCAAGTACCTTTAGTCCTTTGATAAAGGACTAAAACACATTAAATGGAGAGGAGATATTCTTTTCAGCAAATGGTATTGGAAAAACGTGATTTCCAAGTGCAAAGGAATGGAACAAAGTCCATACCTCACACCATTTACAAAAAAGAACTTAAGCTAGATCATGTACCTACATATAAACCCTAGACCACACAGCCAAACAATTAAAATATAGGGATAAATTTGAGAGCAGTTATACAAAGTATAAACACACTATGGACATAATGAAAAGGATCTGGTGAGTGAAAGATCCACCTGGGACAGTACCCCATCCCCACCCCACTCATTTGTCCTGAGCTGGGGCCTCAGTGATCCAGGATCTGATTCTTGGGGCATCTCAGTTCATCAGGTTGAGCGACCCCAGCACAATTAGCGAAAGACCCACACCATCCTCAGACCGGACCTCCGTGCCAGAAGTTGCTTGGCTACACTGCCAAGAGGCACAGCTGTGGCGAGACCGCTATAGCAGCAGCCCATTCGTGGCACCCCACAAGGAGAGAAGTTTCCCATTCCTATAGTTCGGCTCTCTGCATGTGGCAGTGATCTGTCCTTGGGCTCAAATCCCTCCTTCCATTCACCCAGGGCCCAGGTAACTGACCTGCAATCTACCGGTGTCTGGCTGGGGGACCTGCACAGGGACCATCCATCCCCATTGCTGCCTGGGACCTTGCCACCAGCACCCTCGTTTGCCTGCCGCTTCTGTCACTTTAGCTCCCACTCCGGCTTCCTTCCTGGGAGGCTGTGCTGCAGACCGCTCAGCCGCCAGCGCTGGGCACTTCCATCTGGTGCGAGCCCACTACCAGGGCATATCCCTCTTCTAACCATTGCCCTGCGTTTCTGCCAGAGCCACTTCAGGCTGGCCTGAGCCACCACAGAGTCCTGTGTCCGCAATCCTGAGTGCTAAGCTGGCCTGCCCCAGCCTGTTTCTCCCAGTGCAAAGGGTCAGCGCCATTGCCCTCAGTTTCCTGGCAGCCGAAAAATAAACATTCCTGCCTACGAAGAAGCCTAACGACACGGTTTTCTGTTTCCCACCAGGGCTGTCTGTCTGCTACCACCAGCCCATGCCACTCCGTAGCTTTGTGGGGTTCTCAGCACCTGCAGATCCGAGAGCTAAGCCTGTCTGCCACAGCCTGTTCCACCCAGAGTGGAGGGTGGGGGCCCTTGCCCTCTCTTTCCAGGCAGTCAAATAATCATTCCTGCCTACTAAGAAGGGTAATGACATGGCTGTGCATTTCCTGCCAGAGCCATCTCTGTATGTGCAGGCTGGCTCACGCCACTGTGCTGCGGCGTGGGGTACCCAGTGCCAGCTGCCTTACCTCGAAGCCTGCCTGTCCCAGCCTTTTCCTGATGGCATAGGAGGCAGCTCTGAGCCTGGTGTCTCCCATAGCACCCCTGCTGCCCCAACCTTTTCCAGCCAGTGAAGGAGGCTCACTGCTGAGGTGCATCTCCTGCCAGTGTAGCCTTTGCCTACAGGCTTAATACTACAGGCCTATAGGGACCAGGAGAGTGCATGCTCCATCTGAAGTGAATTCTCCTACACCCATAGCCTGGCTCCATAGTTCTAGATCAACACCATTTTCCCGGGCAGCAAGGCCTCCCCCACCTCTGCCTTCTATAAGGCATCTCTAGAAATTGGAGGGAAAAGGAGGGGAGAAGTAATTTCTGTTGTGTTTTTTCTTTTCTCTCCCTTTTTTCTTTTTCCTTTTTTCATTATTATTATCACTTTTTTATCCTCTTTTCTCCCTTTCCTTTCCTCCGTCTCTCTTTTTTCTTTTTCTTCCTAATTTTTTTAATTAAACAAGAAAAAAGACATCTAAGTGTACCCTGACAGACTAGGTCAAAGCAGCCTAGGAGCATGCATTGAGGCTCCAGCCCACACTCCAGTCACTGAAACTTCTCACCACTGTTGACCACTAAGCTGTCGAGGAATTATGCCTATACAGCAGTCTGACCCATCGCTATAGTGGGCCATAGGAAGCCCCCTGAAGGGCCTCCTGGTCTCCCAGAAACATGGGACCTATAAAAGGATCGTGGAAATATCAACAGACCACATCACTCCCAACAAAAAAATCCAGAGAGACAAAACTCAGTATCAGAACTAATGTCTCATAGAAGAATCAGATCTGGATCCGTCAAAGAAGGAAATCTTCAGAAGTCTGCTCACAGTAATACAGGAGCTGAGGGAAGCAATGCAGAATAAGCATGCAATGATAGAGGAGATGAAGTCCACAAAAGATGGCAATTGGGCCTGATAGATATTTATACAAATTTCCATTAAATGCTGAAAAATTAATTCTTCTCAAGCACACATTGATCATTTTCAAGACTAGATCACATGTTGAGACACAAATCAAGCCTGAGTAAATTCGAACACATAGATATTACTCTGATGTCTTTTTCAGATCACCATGACATAAAGCTAGAGATTAATAACAGGACATCCAGAAAAGCAAGGGAAACAAAGGAGGATGAAAAATGATTTCCTGTGACATGAATGGGTACAGGGTCAGATTAGAGAGGATATTAGGAAGTCTCCAGAAACTAATGAGAACAAGAATAAAATGCATCAAAATGTGTAGGTCATTGCAAAGGCAGTTATCACAGGTAACTTGATATCATTAAATGCATAGATGAAAAAAGAAAAGAGGCTTATGACAGATACGTTATCACAAAAACCTCCAACAACTAAAACAGAGTCATCAGTACAACCCCTCCAATAGAAAGAGAAAAGAAATAATAAAAATCAGGACAGAGTTAAACCAGTGGGGAGACAAGAGAAAGATGCAAAAGATAAATTCAGCTAAAAGCTGGTTCTATAACAGGATCAACAAAATAGATCGCTGGTGTATCTTATGAAATATTGGAAGGAGCAAAAAATAAACAGTCAGGATGAGGGATGAAACAAGAGTAATTACAACAGACCCCAATGTGATTAAAAGCATAATCACAAAGTACTATGAAGGTCTGTATTCAAATGAATTCAGAAACGTGAAAGACATGGATAAATACTTGGATAGACAGTCCCTGCCTAGATTATCTCAGACAGGTGTAAAGAACTTCAACAGACCCATAGTGAAAGAAGAAATCGAGAGAGTCATCAAGAAGCAACCAACAAGAAAAGCCCCCAGGCCAGATGACTTTACAGCAGAATTCTAGCAAGCATTCAGGGAAGAGTTGACCCAAATTCTCCACAAAGTATTTCATAGCATAGAAAAGGATGGCAAACTCCAAAACTCATTTAACGAAGCCAGCCTAACTTTGATATCCAAACAGGGAAAAGACCACACAAGCAGAGAGAATTACAGACCGATATCTCTAATGAACATAGATGCAAATATCCTTAACAAAATATTGGCCAACAGAATACAAAAGTATACAAAACACATCATCCACCACGACCCGGTAGGATTCATCCCAGGGATGCAGGGATGGTTTAATATCTGAAAATCCATCAATATTATACACCAAATCGAGAAGAAACAGGATAAAAACCACATGATACTATCAATAGATGCCGAAAAATATTTGACAACACCCAACACCCATTCCTAATTAAGACACTCACGAAGATAAAAATGGAAGGTAAATACCTCAAGCTGATACAAGTTATCTATTAAAGACCAACAGCCAACATCATAGTTAATAGAGAAAAGACAAAAACAATCCACTGAAAAAAAGGGTACAAGACAAGGATGCCCCTTGTCCCCACTTTTATTCAATATCATTCTGGAGGTTCTAGTTAACAACATAAGACAGCAGAAGAACATCAGAGGGATCCAGATGGCAGAGGAGGAAGTGAAACTCTTGGTATTTGCAGATGACATTATCCTGTACATTGAAAACCGCAAAAGCTCCAGAACAGGAGTACTTACCGTTATAGATGAATATGGAAGAGTGGCAGGTTACAAGATCTACAAATAGAATTTGGTAGGTTTGCTATGCACATTGGACAGGTCCATGGAAAAGGAGATCAAGAAGGTAGTACCCTTCACAGTAGCTGAGAAAAAATTGAAATACCTATGAATATATTTAACAAAAAAACTAAAGACCTATATGAGGAAAACTACAATACCCTACTACAGGAAACCAATAGCGACGTCCACAAATGGAAGGACAGCCCATGCTCATGGATTAGAAGGCTTAACATAGTAAAGATGACAATCTTAGCCAAAGCACTTTACATGTTCAATGTTATTCTGATTCAAATACCAACAATCTTCTTCAAAGAATTGGAAAAACTGATCACCAATTTCATGTGGAGTGGGAAGAAACCCAGAACTCGCCTGGTTCCAAGACAGTGAAACTTGTTAGATAGACCTTATTGTTATGTGAACTTCGGCTATTAGCTCTCAGGGAATCAAGAGAGCTCTTAGTTGAAGTGAGACCTTCTTAACATACTCAGGATAACTTGAAAGACTGAAAAGAATCTTAATTTTGTATAGCTGTTTCTGAACTAACATACCTAATAGACTTTTTTTCTATAAGTTTGCCAGTAAGGCTACAGCCTCTAATAAACCATATTGTCCCTGTAGCTTTTTACACTGTAGTATTTTATAGTCTTGCAATATTCTGTTTTGGGTAACTTTTCTCATTCCCTCTATGCTGGATTTACGGGTGGGGGTAGTAGGCGGGTCTTAGACCCTCAGGAATGCCCTAGGGAAGAGACCCCATATCCAGAATTGAAAAAACATTTTCCCTCAATTTCTGATTCCACGTGAGGGCACTGTTGTTTCCCCACAACAGCATTCCAAAAGACATCTTGATTCATAGGGTGGTCAGACTTCTAAGATGCTCTTTCCTGGTAGGTATAAACTTTAACTCTAGAAATGCAAGGAAACAGGAATTGGCTTAAACTATCTTTATTTATAAACCATGGTATATCAGATTTATCACTGTCCTGATTTCTTCTTCCTAAATCCTGATCAATAACTCTAGTAACAATCTGAACACTGAGAATTTAGGTTGGGCCTTCCTAATAAACGTCATGTAGTTCTTTTATGTAGTGGACCCCATGTACTGCTCTTAATAATTTTTGGTTTAATTACAGTTTTTGGCTTTTCCTCACAACTCTGAATAACTCCAGTATCAATTTGCATTCCTTGAGTACTTAGGTTAATTTTCCCCGATAAGAGCTGTATTAATTTATAGCAGCATCTCCTGCTTTTTGGTATCAACAGAGAGCTGCCAGGGATTTTGAGCGTTTTCTTGCTTAGTCAAACTTATTGCAGGAAGAACAGAGGCTTGGCTTTTGCAAGTTTGGCTAGGTCTGGTCCCTTGCTGTGAGGCTGGGTGATACCTGTGATTGCCATTTAAAGATTCTTTTGCTGGGTTAGGCAGAAGGCTTGCCTTCTGTGCTCTGTTGGCAAGGACTGGATCAAGCTCCATTCTCTATTTCCCTCCCTGGAAGCATTTGCCCATGGCAATCCCTTATTGCTGAATCTTGAGTGACATTGACTAACCCAATGAGATCCCTTTCTACAGCAGGGGCAAAGTACATGTTCTTTTAAACCCAACTTGTTGGTCCTAACCCATTCTCTCGTGCAGGCCACAGCTGTTTTTTGTGGCCAGGCTGATTGGCCTGTGCTGAACTCCCTTGGAAAATGACCTATCTTCGCACAACCACACCATTTACCTTTATGCCTGATGTCATTGGCCAAAGCAGTGCCTAATAGGTCTGCCTTATATTCATCTGTCCCTACATTCCTGCATATTCTAAGATAATCTAAAATATGCCCTGTTTCCTGAAGGGATGTAAAACATTTTTACAGTCCTCTTTAGAAAAGTCATAGGATAGGTTGTGAACTATATCTTTCACTGTTGTGCATTTCTGACACATTTGTGTATGGAATCCTCTAATCGGGACCCAAAGTCTATGTAGGACTCATTATTCTGCTGCCTTAAAGTGTGTAACTGGGCCGTGGCTCTTCGTTGGTATTATTATTCCCCAGGCCCTTAGGCAGGCCCCAAGTACCTGTGGGAATGCCAGTTCAGTAAATTGTAGTTGTGACTCAACTGTGATATAATTCTCATCCTCCAACAACTGATGAATTCCTTTATCTATTCCAACCTCAGTACTTTTATGAGCTTGCCCATGGGCTGCTTAATTGACCTTATCTGATATTGTAAGAATTCTGAAAGATAAATGAATGCTTTTGCCATGGATCTTCAGTCAGCAGAAATCCAAATTTCAGACTCTGCCAAAGACCTTTTCATGGTCATTACAAAATGAGAGTCTGAGTCATAGTCAGTGACCGCCTGCTTGAGATCCTTTAGAAACTCAAAGAGGAAGACACTGTGAATTTCTTGTGGGTGTTGCCCGTCACGCTATCTTTTAATGACTTGAATAGGAAAAGTCATCCAAATATCTAAATCTCCTTCCACAATCCTTCTACCATTGAAACTAAAGGTGCTTTTCTACACATTGCCTCTATTTTTTGTGCTGTTTTTCTCGACTGGCAGATTGCTAAACTCTACTTCCCAAACCTCATCTTTTATGTTAGCTCTCCTTGTTTACATTTCCTTGGGGCTAATCTCATCTCTCCTTCCTGCAGTGGCTTCCTTTATTGTCTTAGGAGGCCTAGGCTTTTCTACACTATATTCTGGTGGTGTGGCAGATGCTTCTACACTGATGCCCCCTTCTCATTCAGGCTTAGTTTTCTCAGCTCTGTCTAAAACCTTTACATCTGTCTGATAACGTGCCTGTCTGCTTTTCACCAGATTTAAGTTTGGGTAGCCTATAGGCTGCTTACTGCTCTGCGGTTTTGTTTCTTTGCTTTCTATACCTACAGAGCTTCCAGCACTGGTTAAATCTGCACTCACAGAGCCGAAGGTTCCATGGGTGTTCTTCGTCCTTCACTGTGATCCTTTCCTAAGTTAAAAGCGACTATGCCCCAGATCTCCTTATCAAAGTTTCCTGACTCTGGAAAAGAAGAATTATTATTTTTTTTACCATTTGAATAAATTATTTCATTTTTTAATGTTACCACTACATTTTGTTTCTTCAAGAGGTTGCTCAGAGTGATACAGTATTCAGTACCTTTGCTCTTCGCCTGACCCATATGTCACTTGGACTTAAAAAACACTCGAATTTCCCCAAATTCACCCTCTCCGTTTGATGAGACCATGCAATTGTTACACGAGGTATAACTCAAAAGAGTTATTTTCCTACAGCCACACGTTGGGCACCATTTGTCAGAGTAACCCAGCCTCTGACAACTGTGGGGTCCGTAGGCACAATTGAATGGTTATAATATATAAAGATCATAGTAAAATCAAGGAAGATAGGCGAGTAGATAAAATAAAGAAGTCAGACACATTTCCTAGTAGCATGCTCACCTCCAGGAAAGCCATGATTTCAGCAGACAGGTTTATGCAGAGATATTTATCTTAGGATATTTATAGGTTGCCATACGACAAGCCTATTTGGTAATTACATACATCACATGGTGTTGGTAACCACAGTAAATTCCCTGTGCTCACAGTTGAGGAAACCTAAAAACTGCGTTGGGAAGGCATGCAGGCGATGGGTGCTGTGGCGGGAGGAGATAGCAAGAATATCTGCTTCTATGGGGAGAAAGAATCAACCATGTGCTCACTTTAAGGCAGCATAGCTGTTAGGGGAGAAGCTGTTGGAATGATATTTAAGGCAGGATAATGTACTTGGTCTTTATCTCTAACTCACCAAAGTGGTGACTTTCCTACCATGGGATACTAGCTTTCCAGTTTCCCTTTAATTTAGGGGACACAGTCCTAGTCATATTTACCTCAGTGTAAGTTTTCCACAGTGAGGATGTACAGAACTAGATAGTGTTTGCCTTTGTTGTGCATGTAGTTTCTATGAATCAGAACTGCCTAAAAGGCACCTATCAACAACATGTAGTTGAGATTCTCTAAAGGAGTCACTGGGCAGAAAGTGGAAACCAGAAAATCCAGTAAGAACTTCCATTTTCCAATCTTTGTCACCATGACCCTTTCCTAAGTGGCCTTGAGGGCATAGTGCAGTTCAGACCCCTTTCCTTAACTGGAGACTTGGAATCACACTGACTTCTTCTCCCTAACCTCAACACAGGGAATCCAGGATAGATAAACCCATCAGGGCCAAGAAGGAGAGTAGAGATACTAGGAGGATTAGAGGAGGGTTGGGGAGAAAGGGAGAATCCATTACAAGGATTCACCTGTTACCCCTTCCCAGTGGGATGAATAACAGACAAGTGGGTTAGGGGCAATGGAGGATGATGTGCAATATGAAAATAATAATATTTAAGTTATCAAGGGTTCAGGAGGCTGGGCAGGGGAGAATAGGGGAAGGAATGGGGAGTTGACATCAGGGGCTCAAGTGGGAAGAGAATGATTTGAAAGTGTTGATGGCAGCATATGTGCAAAAGTGCTTTACACACTGAATGAATGTATGGATTGTGATAAGAGATGTAAGAGCCCCCAATAAAACTAAGAAAAAAATAATAATGATGTTCAAATGACTCATCTCTCCTAATCTTAAATTTTACACTGAATCATATGCTGAGTTAACCTAAAGTGTTATGTTGACAAATTTAGATCTATGTGACCCTTACGAGTCCTTTCTCCCATATCATATTAAATATGGAGTCTTCAGTGCTTCATACTGCCAATTGACTATCCACCCTAATTAAATGAAGGAAATAAGGAACAATTCCAATGCATGAATTTGCTCATAAAAAAGCCCCGGAAGTAGAGTGGTTTCATTAAAAAGACAAATGTGGAATGTCTGGTGAAGTCTGTAACCGGGTGTGCATTTTTGGGGACTGTGAAAGTAAAGACAAAGCATCTGGCATGTAAAAGTGAATGATCCCATTTGTCCCTAGAGATCTCCCTGAAACATGAATTTGTATAGATAAGTTAGCATCTGTTTTACTCATCCTGGGCTGAAGATCCTGGAGGAAAGACTGATACAAAATATTAGCACCAAGGGAATAAAATACAATTAGTAAGCACTTGAATTTCCAGATATGTTTCCAGAAAGAAAGCAAGAATACACACACACACGCACACGCACACACACACAGTGAGTTTTGTTCAGGGCTCCATCCGCCCTGAGTCTGATGGCAGAGTATTTATCTGAGCTTCATCGGAACTCTGATGCTGAAGAACCCCCGGCAGAGTCACTTCCTGTCTTTAGGGGACAGGCTGTTTGTTGCTGTAAGACAGTTTTCTGCTATTGCAATACAACTTTTGAATTCCCAGATATCATGGATAGGCACACAATTACTTTTAAAATACAGGGAGAGATTCACGAAGGAATGGTGAGCTATAAAACAATCTGGAAATCACAGCAGAAAGCCGTTCCTGAAATCATCTGCACCTAGTGGTTGGTCTGAATCCTGTGCTCTGTGAGTACTGCGCGCCCCCTGGAGACCATTCTCCTCCCTGCAGGGGGGTTTGTTTCTGGGAACTTTGGTAGGGAACTGACATTCCCTCACTGTGTCAGTAGCACAGTAATACATGGCCGTTTCCTCCACTTTCAGGCTGTTAGTCTGCAGACACACTGTGCTCTTGGCGTTGTCTCTGGACATGGTGAATCGACCCATTACAGAGTCTGTATAGCATGACTCATCACTATCATAGTTTATGTCTACCACCCACCGCAAGGCCCTTCCCTGAAGCCTGGTAGATCCAGCTCATGTAACAGTCACTGAAGGTGAATCCAGAGGCTGCACAGGAGAGTCTCAGAGACCCCCCCAGACATTCTCAGATCGCCCCCAGACTTCACCAGCTGAACCTCACACTGGATACCTGTAAACACAAAGGCACCGTGATTAGACAGACAGACAGACAAACAAATGTACTCACAATTATGCACACACCTAGCAGGGTCTACAATTACCATGTTAAATGGCTGAAATTAAAACCAAGATTGATGCAGTATTCCTTATGTGTCCCTTGGACAAGCTCCTGGACAGAAAATTATAACAGCTGAGTCCCCAGAGATGGGCTGTCCTCTGAGATCTCCCACATCAGGGACTGTGGCTGGTTTATCAGCAGGCAAAGAGCTGAATTTGCATGTCCCCTGATATTTAGAAGAAGATAAATATAGAATATGGGCCAGAGTTCTCCTTCAGACACATAGAAACACAAACACTCTCAAAGGGAAACAGAACTTCTACCAGGGTTGTTTATTAAGTATTTCTTTAACTATTATGTTATCTTTTTTAAAGTAGATTTCAATTTATAAGCTTTATGTGGCATATACAACAATCTTTGTGGTATGAGAGTTCACCAGGCATCTATCCTTTCTTTCCCCCCTCCTAAGATGTGGATACACGTGATGATAGTGGACAACTCTATTTATTGTTTCTTTTATGGGAACATTATTTTTTTCTGTCTTCCAAGGAATTTCCTCTTTTCGGTGACATTTTTAAACTGTGGTCATGAAATTGTTCATAAAGCATGTCCATCACATATTCTAAACGGTGTCTCTGGTATCCGATGTGGGAGATTCTAGTGTCCTTTCTGTTGTCATGACCGGAAACACTGGATATTTATCACACTACTTCCTCTTCTCAAAGAGTCTCTTTTCATTTAATCAGCTCACTAATTGTGTTCCTTCCATTTCAATGATTTGACTTCTTCTATTTATTTATTTACCCCCTGCTACCTATGCTATGGCATACTCATCTTTTCTCGTTTCATTAGATGGAACTGAGGTAATTAATTTCACAGATATATCTCCATATTATGCAGATGTTTGTGGCTATGGATTCCCCTGTAAGTTTTCCTCAGTTAAACTCCCAGTTTGCTGTGTTTCCTTTTATTTTCATTCAGTACAGTACAGCCATTAGCATGTTAAAATCATTAAATCCATGTCATAGCTATCAACGATACAAATACTGTTTGTATACATCTATGTGTGCATCACTCTCTCATCCAGTGCCATCGAGTGAATGCAGACACAGAGCTACTCTAGTGGGCAGGGGAGAACTGCCCCTGAGGATTTCTGAGACTGTACCCTTATGGAAGCAGAAAGTAGAGTCTTTTTAAAGTGGAACAGCTGGTGGTTTCAAACTGCTGAGCTTCTGTTTTTCAGCCCAGGAAGTAACCACTATGCCACCAGGACTCGTGCATGCATGCACATGCATAATTTTGTATATGCATGTAACATGAATTAATGAATATTATAAAGTCTATTAGATTTGGTGCCAGATACTCAGGAGGAGCATATCCATGGAGAAAATATTTTAGAGGGAAAGGAAAATCTACATGCAATCAAGAAGCTCTTCACTCCAATGACTCCCCAATTGCCCTTGCCCAAGAAGCCTGGCCCTTGTGCTTTGTGCAGCCCATTATTGCAGTGAAGTTTGTGTGTGGGATGACACTGAGTCTGCTCACTGTTTCTCTCATTCAGTAATGGGTATATCTGCCTCAGTGGTAATTCAGTCAGCTGCAGGAGATTTGCTATATGGACACTTTTTAAAGCTTGAGAAGCTCATGCTGCTCAGCAGTTAGCCTTCTATGTCCCAGTGGAGGGACTGAAGCTTTTAATCTTCACCCCAAATGAAAGTCAGAGCAAAGCCCCAGGTGCATGGCAAGCTTCTCTCTATGACATGGAACTGATGGTGGGCTACCCCAGGGCGATCTTGGAAGGAGTACAACGAGAATTCTCCTTAGAAGCAAAGGTTGGTGAGACTTAATCTCATGTATGTTGGACGCATTGTTATAAGAAACCAGTTATTCAAGAAAGATGTCATTCTTGGTACTGTATAAGGTCAGTTACTAAGAGGACAAACCTCCACAAGATGGATTGACACAGTGGCTACAACAATGGGATCTAATATAGAACAATTGTGAGGACCGTGCTGGACCAGATGGCATTTCTTCAGTTGTACACAGGTGCTCCAAGAGTAGCAACTGACTGAATGGAACCAAAGAGCAGCAGCAAAGCTGCAGGGGTTCATGACTTCCAGCCTCTCTCGTGATAAATTCAGCCAGGTTTCCCTCTCCCTGAGTGAGCTCTCTCAGAGAGAAGTAGAGGAAGACGGTCCACTGTCCTCCACAGTATGTTGGGATGGAGGAGAGAATTCATTCTCTTTCTCTCTCTCTCTCCCTTTCTCTCAATCCTGAGGAAATGAATGCTGGGTGAGGAGTTATACAGCATGGCCTTGTTGGACCACCTAAGACTTGCCACTTTCTTGGGCGCTTTGAATAAACTTGCTCCCTCGAAATTTCTGTGTCTGCTTCAGTTTTCTCTTTCACCTGGAAACTCAAACTTTAGGGTTTTTATTCTTCTCTGGTTTTGTTTGTTTGTTTACATGAAATGTTGTTTTTTTTCCCTAAGACCTTTTCTTTGAAGAGGTGGTTACAGTGTGGCTATGTTTTCCTTAAAGCATTTTCAATACTTTCTAGGAATCATGTTTAGCATATATTCTCAGTGCAATCCAAAGTGTGATTTCATGTTTGTTACTTCCTTGATTATTAATTGTGCAAGACAACGTTATAGAATCGTGGAAAATTTTAAAGGCCATGTGTTCAAGTGGAGCATCTTCTCACTTTCATGGCTGAATCCCTAAGACACGCACCTCTGGAAACCTGTACCAGAGCAGACTCGCTGTGTTTCACGCTTTCTGTGCATCATGCTGTGCTGAGAAAATAATCTAAGTAATTTTCCTAAATAAAGAAGATCATTGAAATAAGGTTGGAGCGAGCCTTGATAATAACCTGTAGTATGCAGATGATATGATACTGCATGATATAAGGCAGTATGGTTTGAAAAACGTATTGATTACAAACAGGGACTGCTAGGGAGCAGGGAGTGTGGAGGGAGGTGGGCAATGAGGAGCTGATACCAAGGGCTTAAGTGGAGATCAAATATTTTGAGAATGATGAGGGCAATGATTGTAAAAATATGCTTGACATAATTGATGTATGGATGGATTGTGATAAGATTAAATGATTAAAAGAAGAAGAAGAGGGAGTGCTTCATTCATGTTGAGCTACAGAATACCCAAATCCTTACCATGGGTTCAATAGAAAATACCATGAAAAATGGAGATAAGATTGAAGCTGTCAAGGATTTCACCTTCCTTGGATCTACAATCAATGTTAACAGAAGACAGAGACCTATGACACATTTCTTTGGAGAAATCTTATGAACAAGACCTCTTCTAAAGGTTAAAAACAATGTCTCTTTGAGGACTAATATGGATCAGGCCTAAGATATTTTATTTTCAATTGTCTCATATGCTCCTGAATGTTGGACAATGAATGAGAAAGTTTAAAGGAGAAATGATGTATTTGAATCATAGTGCTGGTGAATAAATTGATAGTGTGTCAATTGTATCTTGGAAGATGTACATTTAAAATGCTTCTTATAGTGGAAACATGAGTATTTCATTTTAAGTATGTAGGACATGTATCAGAAAGATCAATTCTTGGAAAAGAACATCATGCATGGTGAAGCATAAGGTTACTAAGAACAAACAAACAAAAAGGATGTACTTCAACAAGATAGAATATCATAGTAACTGAAACAAAGAGCTCAAAACTGACAACTGTGAGGATGAAGCAAGACTCATCTGTGTTTCATTCTGCTTTATGTAAGGTGTCTGTGAGTCAGAATAACTTAATAGGACTTAACTAGCAAAATGCAATGCCTATTACAAGAATTCTGCTCAATGGTGAGGTAATGAAAGCATTACCTTTACAGATAGGAACCTGAAAAGGATACATTTGATACCAATTTTGTTTAATATACAGCTGCAAGTCTTAACTGCAGCTATCAATCAACAAATAAAAATAAAGGCATCCAAAATGGCAGCAAAGAAGTAAAGCTCTAATTGCTTCTGCTATCAATTGAAATATTAAAAACCCCAAAGAACCTATGAGAAAATATTGCATTGAATTGAAAGGTTCAGCAATCTCATGGGTATAAGTCAATATAGAAAAAGAGTTTGAATTCTGTATACCAGTCTAGAAAGCTCTGAAAAGGAAATCAAGAAAATAATACAATTTACAACAGCCAATGGGAAAATGAAGCTCCATAGTCAGCCCACTTTGGTCTCAGTGGTTTAGGTGAAACCTATATGCAATGTCCTTGCTTAATTTTGTGCCAGGGGAGATGGCTTCAGCTTTCAACTCTAAGGGACCCTTATATGTGCATACAATCCACATTCATGAATGTACTTCTGGTCTACAACGGGTATAAATAATAGGAATCCTAGTTAACGCCAAAGAACCACACATTGGGATAGCTGAACTGCACATCTGAAATGTGGTCTCGAGCCTGATGACTACTGGTGGGTGTATCTCACCAAGCGGGCTGACAGCTTGTCATGATTGGTACAGATGCATCCACTTACAAACGACTTCGTAGATGAGATTTGACAAAATAAAAGTCTGAAGAACTAATACTGACCATTCAAGGGGACCAATTCTCTGTGTCTGTCATGAGGTGTAGTGATTTCTGACTCTGTGTGTGTGTGTGTGTGTGTGTGTGTGTGTGAGTGTGTAGGGGGGTCGTACTCACTTTACTGTATCGCCCTCACTATTACTGTTTATAGAATGAATGGGTTTACATTTATAGTCAGCTATATCTTCCACAAGCTTACATTTTCTTATTCATTTAAAATAATTTTTAAATGTATTTTAACAGGCATACATTTTGCTCATTTCCTTTTCTCACATAAAAGCAAGCCCACAAAACAAAAAGTAAGAAAAAATTTAAAAATATGTGAACTCTTCAAAAACCATACACAGCCAAGCAATACAATCTTTAAAATATAAGGAAATATTATATTTATCACCACGTTATTTGACATATTATTTCCCAAATCCATCAAATTAGTTTGCAAGATATATTACAGATGCATTAACAGGATTAGCTGATGTTGTAAGTTGTAATTTCAAAATATAATATCAGTGCTGTAAAAAGAAAGAGAGCCTATACATCAGGATATATCACTACAAACTCAGAAAAATTTCAATTGTATAGTACACATTTTCAAAGAAAATACTTCCTTTCATAAATGGTCCTAAAACAACTCAAGTGATTAAGGCTCGTGAGAACAAATTAACCTTTGGATGTTCTTCATTTAAAAGCCAGGATAATGGTTTCCCAGTTTTCAGCTAGAAGAATCTAGGTACAAAACACAAGTGTTGATATACGGTAGGTCACAGTTTCTTGATGCTGGGCCATGAGGCACACCTATAATGTCCATTCACATGGAGATTACCTCAACTCTCTCCCATGTACCCACCCTGAGCCCTCTCTGGACCCCTACCACTCCAGTTCCACTTAGGACCCCTGCTCTGTCTCTCTTGACCTGTCTCCTCCTCTGAGTCAGGCACCTGTTCCTTATTCTGCAATGTGAGCCATGGTGCACTGATGCTGAGAGTCACAGCATGCCCCAAACAGAGAGCTGAAGTGAATTAGCATATCGGAATGCCATCCAAAATCTTAAAAGTGGTACATTAAGAGAGGCACAGCAGCAATCACTGAACCTCTGCATTTGACCAAATACATGAATTAAAATGTGATAGATTTCTAGAGGCTGAGTATTGATTCCCATGACAGCGGGAAACTACTACGACCACTCATTACTGGAGCCCCACATTCTATGGGCTTTGACTTTAAACCCCCCGGGTTCTCAAGGGAACATTCAAAACAAGCCCTCATGTTCCTACCCCTGGAGAGGAGGACCATTCTCAATTCAAAAGATTTCTCACCAGAGGAAGGTCGATTTCATTGACTTTTCATAGCTGCAGGTGAAACCTTTCCCCTATCAACCACACACCTCATTTCCTACCCATGACACCTAAGGGTGTGGGGACCATAGTCAGCAGGTATAAACATTTCAAACGTATAGAAAGGGGAGACTGCACTAAAGAAACAGAACATTAACAAGGGGAAATATAAACCACAGCACAGGCCTGAAGGTCAGAGCCCCACCACCCAGGTCCTAAACAAGTTTCAGACTCAATCAGAAGATCACACAGAACACTTCCTGCACTCACTTCATCACCATCCAGGTGCCCAGCTTAATGACCGTGGGTTACAATGGAGAAAGGCAGCAATCTGCTCCTCTGTGGAACTAAAACAAACGAGATACAGCAAACATCCATACCGTCTCACTCCTGCCAGATTTGCAAAGATCCTCACAACACTTAGCTCTTAGGACAAATACATGTTTCTACCTCAAGGAAATAGTAAGATCAGATTTTCATTTATCTGAATATGTCAACCTCACTTGGACATTGATTTTCAGCATAGTTATTATTTAATCTTTATCAAATTGTGACACCTCACATTAACACATTTGCCTTATTTTATAGCTCTTATTACAATCCATCCACACATATGCCCATTGTGTCAAACACATCCGTGCATCTGTTATCATTTTTATCAAAACATTTTCTTTCTATTTGAGTCCCTGTCACCAGCTCCTCATTTTCCCCCCTCTGTCCTTCCCCCATGAATGCTTGATAATTTATAAATTATTCTTTTATTTATGTCCTACACCTACTGCTGTCTCATTTCACCCACTTTTCTGCTGTCCTGTGAGAGGGGGCATATGTTGATCGTTGTGTTCCCCTCACTCCCCACCCCCAACCCTAAGCCTCCTAGTATTGCTGCTACCCTTATTGGTACTGAGGGGTTTATCTGCTCTGGATTCCTGCGTGTGAGCTCTTATCTGTACCAGTATACATGTTCTGGTCTAGCCAGATTTTAAAGATTGAATTGGGGTCATGAAAGTGGGGGGTGGGGGTAGGGAGGAAGCATTAAAGAATCTGAGGAAGGTGTTTGTTTCGTTGGTGCTATATTGCACGTTAACCTTATTGAAGGCTTCCAAATTTTATTTTATGTTGAAAAATGGACTAAGTATTTTTTTCAATCTCTCAACCAATCAGTATTCTTTAGCTAATTGCTGTAGATTTTCCGACAGAAGTGTGCAGACACTTGGTTCTGGAAATGGAGTGCTGTATGAAACAGAGCCCTTCTTCCTAGAAGAGGAGACCGTGGGACAAAATGCTCTGCAGAGCACATTGAAATCTGCAAACAAAGAGTGAGAAGCCTAAGTCAAATGCAGCAGTGAATAAAACAAATAAAATAGAAATTAATCAATTTAGAAAACATTATGAAAGTAATGCCTGACACAGGGAATCCAGGGTGGACGATACCTTCAGGACCAGGGGTGTGAGGGGCGATGCTGGGAGAGTAGAGGGTGAGTGGGTTGGAAAGGGGGGAACTGATTATAAGGATCTACATGTGACCTCCTCCCTGGGGGACGGACAACAGAAAAGGGGGTGAAAGGAGATGCTGGATAGGGCAAGATATGACAAAATAATAATCTATAAATGATCAAGGGTTCATGAGGGAGGGGGGAGCAGGGAGGGAGGGGAAAAAATAAGAGGACCTGATGCAAAGGGCTTAAGTGGAGAGCAAATGCTTTGAAAGTGATTAGGGCAAAGAATGTACAGATGTGCTTTATACAATTGATGTATGTATATGTATTGATTGTTATAAGAGTTGCATGAGCCCCTAATAAAATGTTTAAAAAAAGAAAAGAAAGTAATGCCTGAACCCAGATACCCCAGTAAACTTTGTGAAGTTTTAAAGACAAAATGAAAATTATTCATGATACATAAGTAGTATCAGAGATAGCAAACTTATCATTATCCAAAACGGTTGACTAAGACTAGAATTCAGAATACAGAGCAGTAGGGAGGAGACATGTGGGTGATATATTTAGGGAGAATCCAGATCACATCATACTTGAGTCACTAGTCAGAATTGTCCTTCCTCCAAGGCCCAACTCCTCTGGGACATCTAGACATGATAGTGAGTGATTTATATTCAGGTAATAGTACAGACTGGAACTGCCCCCATAGGGGTCCCTAGACTGTAATCTTTTGGACCCAGATTGTTAGTTTTTTTGTTTTTGCACAGGGACAAACTGGTGGGTGGTAATTGCTCACTTTTCAAATAGCATCCATGGTCTTAAACATGTGGCCCCAGGGATTGCTGTGTCATGGACTACAAACATAGGGATAAATGCAAGTTACAAAAATAATTGACATCTATGAGGAGTAACATGTTAATAAATATATTATAAAAGGGTATCATAAAATATGGCATAGAAAAAGATGGCCTATTAAAACATGATGTAGGAAATTATATGGAGACCAGAATAATGGGGTGAAATACAACAGATCCTGATGATAATATTAAATATGATTAAACAAATACAGAATAAAAAAAACTAATGAAGATAAGGAACCAAATTAAGATACATATTGAGAAATTCAGTTGCCATAACCCAATGGTACCAAGTGAATTGCATCTCATAGGACAGAGTAGAATGGCTCCTTGGGGTTTCAGACACTGTAGGTTTGGGGGGCAGCAAACAGTCTCATCTTTCTCCCTTGGGGTGATTGGTGGTTTCAAACTCCTGACCTTCCACTTAGTATCCATCATGCCACTAGGGATAGTGAATTTATATCTAGTATTTATTTGTACATAGTCTTTATTATTTATTTATTACACTTTCTTTTCCTAGTTGTTTGATAGTCATACAATTGTACCTTAATTTGGGAATATATATAAATATATAAAATATATATATATCATTTTATTGGGGGCTCGTAGAATTCTTATCACAATCCATACATGCATACATTGTGTCAAGAACATATGTACACTTGTTGCCATCATCATTATATACACAACAACCTTTGTCATATGAGAGCTCACAGTGCATGCTCTCTCATTCCCCTGAAGATGTAAATACACATGGTGATAGTAGACAACTCTGTTACCTGTTACTTATGTGGAGCCATTGTTAGAGTTTGTTGTTGTTTTTCAAGGAATTTCCATATTTCAGGGATATTTTTAAACAGTGTGCATGAAGCTGATCAGAAAACTTGCCCAGAAAACCTGTGGAATGGTGCCTCCTACCTGGTTTCTGTTTGGGGGGATTCTGGTCCTCCTTCTTTGTCATGATCAGGAAACCTAGATATTTTACCAACTGACTTAATCTTCAAAAACAGTCAATCTTATTTCTTTTCATTTTTTAAAGATAAATTTGTAGATGTTGAAAATATTATAAGTATTTATAACCTACTCTTCACACGCTTCAAGTTTATCTCTTTAAGTTCATTTTAAATATTTATTAATCATTTTATTGGGGCCTGTATTGGACAAGGTTCTCTAGAGAGACAAACCAGATTGCTAGTAATTATATATAAATATATTTATAAAGATAGATATATATTTCAAGAAATAAACCGTTAAAATATATACAGATAGATAATACAAGAAATTAACAGTTAAATTATAAAGCACTGAGACACTAGCAGACCTTCAAGTTTTGAGAGCTCCCACTTGCCAGTCCCCTTCTGTAGAGAGAACTGGTCTATATAGACCCAGGCAGCAAACAGCAAGGCAGGTCCCCAACTGTCATCAACTGTCAGTCCCCAGCTCCAGAGATGAATATTCCAATCGTGTGGGCTTAAAGGGACCTCAACTTACAGCGACACATTCCACAGGCTAGGTATCCCACAGGTAGTGTACCCCTTTAAACTGAGGCACAAAACAACCAAGGTGAGGCTCACCGAGCCATTTATCCCTCTGCCCTTCAGTTAATCCTACTTGTGTTTATCCGCCAGGCTGGCACAATAAACTATAGGAATCCACCCCTTGCCAGCCTGGCACCTGTACACAATTCTTTACCAATACATACTTATATAATTTCCAGATATTAATGAAATCACACTTATACTTATAATCAATCATTTATCATACATATAAATGAAAACACACTGAGTCAAATTATATCTGTTGTAACATATTTGAACAAAGGAAATATACGCAATAATCACATACAAAGAAAATACATTGACAATTACAAGCCTCGCTTTTGCAATTGATCACGTGGTCGTAATTGATAGGTAAAACTTCCTTCTACTGCTACCCATTCTGTATTACCTTTGCCCTCAGCAAGCACCTCAGCTGGCTGTGGTTTTTGGCCTGGCAGGTGACCTAGACCTTCATTCCTGAGGAGTCTGGGTCATTATAAGTCCAGTTAGGATTGGGTTGCTGCAACTTACCATGTACTTTAATAACAGGGCCTGGTAACACTAAGAGTCGGCCTATGGGATCTCCTGGATTCCAGACATATTCTTCTTTACCTCCATTATGTAGTACCAGTTCAATTTCTCCTTGGTAATCAGGATCAATCACACCACTCAGTACAGTGACACTCTTCCTGACCTGTTGATCCAAAGGCATGAGAAGTCCAAAGTGCCCAGGGGGCATTCTCAGCTGCTAGTTCAGTGGAATCCATGCTGTGTTTCCAGGTGGGAGAGTTCCTTTCTTCGGGACCAGGACCTCCAGGTTTGAGGAACTCAGGGTTGGTGGAACAGGAAGCAAAAATGCTGCAAGGGGATCACTAAGAGTAATAGTGAGTGGTGCCACTCCAGCTTCCACCCCTTGGTTCCTGGACCCATGAATTCTGGCTATTGGAGACACAGCACCATATATTGGCCGCTGGTTTAGAGTATATACAGCTTCCTGGAGAACATTGCCCCTGCCCTGCAAGTTGTTGCCACCTATTTGGCACCGTAATTGTGTCTTTAGGAGCCCATTCCATCATTCTATCAAGCCAGCAGCTTCATGATACAACCAGTGGATTCCATGGGAATGGGACCATTGCCACGCTGTATTTGCTGTAAAGGGAGTTCCTTGATCTGAAGCCATGTTATGTGGGATGCCATGCCGGTGGATGAGGCATCTATAAGTCCACGAATAGTAGTTTTGGCAGAAGCATCACGTGCAGGGAAGGCAAATCCATATCCCGAGTGGGTGTCTATTCCAGTAAGAACAAAACGCTGTCCCCTCCATGATGGAAGTGGTCCTATGTAATCAACCTGCCACCAAGTTGCTGGTTGATCTCCCGGAGGAATTGTCCCATATCTGGGACATAATGTTGGTTTCTGTTGATGGCAAATGGGACACTCAGCAGTGGCACTGGCCAAGTCAGCCTTGGTGAATGGAAGTCCATGTTGCTGTGCCCATGCATAACCACCATTCCTGCCGCCATGTCCACTTTGTTCATGTGCCCATTGCGCGATAATAAGCATGGCTGAGGAAAGAGGAGGACCAGTCTCCACAGTGCGTGTCATCTTATCCACTTGATTATTAAAGTCCTCCTCTCCAGAGGTAAACCTTTGGTGAGCGTTCACGTGAGATACAATTAATTTTACTTTCTTGGCCCATTCAGAGAGTCAATCCACATTCCTCTTCCCCACACCTCCTTGTCACCTATTTTCTAATCATGGTCCTTCCAATTCCCTGACCATCCAGCCAAGCCATTAGCCACAGCCCATGAATCAGTATATAATCTCACATATAACCATTTTTCCTTATATGCAAACTGAACGGCCAGGTGCACTGGTCGAAGTTCTTCCCATTGGGAAGATTTCCCTTCACCACTGTCCTTTAGGGAGATCCCAGAAAGGGGCTGCAGTGCTGCTGCTGTCCACTTATGAGTGGCTCCTGTATATCGTGCAGAGCCATTCGTAAACCAAGCATGACTTTTTTGGTCTTCACTTAATGTATAGTAAGGAACTCCCCAGGAGGCCATAGGTGCAGACTGGGAGAAAGGAGGCGATGTGACAGGAGGGGAGACTGTTGGAATTTGGGCCACTTCTTCATGCAGCTTATTTGTTCCTTCAGGTCCTGCTTTGGCCCAATCTCGTATATACCACTTCCATTCAACAATGGAGTGTTGCTGCGCACGTCCAACTTTATGATTACGTGGGTCAGACAATACCCAGTTCATGATAGGTAATTCAGGCCTCATGGTGACTTGGTGGCCCATGGTGAGGCGTTCAGTCTCCACCAAGGCCCAGTAATAGGCCAACAGCTGTTTTTCAAATGGGGAGTAGTTGTTTGCAGAGGATGGCAAGACTTTACTCCAAAATCCCAATGGTCTACGCTGTGATTCACCAATAGGGGTCTGCCAAAGAATCCACACTGCATCTTTATCTACAACTGACACCTCTAGCACCATTGGGTCAGCTGGATCATATGGTCCCAGTGGCAAAGCAGTTTGCACGGCAGCCTGAACTTGTTGAAGAGCCTTTTCTTGTTCTGGGCCACACTCAGAAATGGAGACTTTTCGTGTCACATGATAAATAGTTCGAAGTAGAACACCCAAGTGAGGATTATGTTGCCTCCAAAATCCGAAGTGGCCCATGAAACCTTGTGCCTCTTTTTTAGTCGTTGGGGGAGCTAAATGTAATAGCTTATCCTTCACTTTAGTAGGAATATCTCGACATGCCCCACACCACTGGACCCCTAGAAATTTTACTGATGTTGAGGGTACCTGAATCATTGTTGGGTTAATTTCCCCACCCCTTGTATGCAGATATTGTACCAATGAATCTAGTGTCTTTGATACATCCTCCTTAGTGGGTCCAATCAGCATAATGTCATCAATATAATGGACCAGTGTGACATTTGTGGAATAGACAGGTGGTCAAGGTCCCTTCGAACTAAATTATGGCACAGGACAGAAGAGTTGATGTACCCCTGGGGGAGCGTTGTGAAAGTATATTGTTGCCCCTGCCAGGTGAAGGCAAACTGCTTCTGGTGGTCCTTTGAGACTGGTATGGAGAAGAAGGCATTAACCAGATTAATAGCTGCATACCATGTATCAGGAGAAGTATTAATTTGCTCAAGCAATGTAATCACATCTGAGACAGCAGCTGCAATTGGAGTCACCACCTGGTTAAGTTTATGATAATCCACTGTCATTCTCCAGGATCCATCTGTCTTCTTTACAGGCCAAATTGGTGAACTAATGAGGTTGTAGTAGGAATCACCACCCCTGCATCTTTCAAGTCTTTAATGGTGGCACTGATATCTGCAATCCCTCCAGGAATGCGGTACTCCTTTTGGTTTACTATTTTCCTAGGTAATGGGGTTCTAATGGGGCCCACTTGGCCTTTCCTACCATGATATTCCTTATTCCACATTTTAGGGATCCGATATGAGGGTTCTGCATTTACTAAGTATGTCTATTCCAATGATGCATTCTGGAACTGGGGAAAAAAAAAAACCACAGGATGGGTCCGGGGGCCCACAGGACCTACAGTGAGGCGTACTTGAGCTAAAACTCCATTGATAACTTGACCTCCATAAGCCCCCACTCTGATTGGTGAGCCTTTGAAACATTTTGGGTCTCCTGGAATAAATTTCAGTTCTGAGCCGGTGTCTAGTACTCCCCGAAAAGTTTGATTATTTCCTTTCCCCAAATGAACAATCACTCTTGTGAAAGGCCGCAGGTCCCTTTGGGGAAGGCTAGAAGACAGACTAACAGTATAAACCTTCAGTGACATAGCAGGGTCCTCCTTACAAGGGACCTGGCCTCCCTTTCATTCAAGGGGTTGTGGGTCTGTAAACTGGCTCAGGTTTGGGAATTGATTGAGCGATCGTGACTGTCTATTCTGCTGCTCACCTGATCTACCATTCTTTTGCCTGTACAGATCACGTAAATATTTAGTAGTCTTCCTATCTATTTCATTCCTAGGGACACCGTGGCTAAGTAGCCAATGCCATAATTCCACACGAGACTGGTTGTTTTGATTATTATTGAAAAATTGTCTATTATAACCATGCCCACCCTGTCTCTGTTGATTCAGTGCTGACACCTGCCCTCTACCATCACGGGGACCAATCAGCCCCATTGAGGGCAAATGTCAGAGTTCGTTTAGGGAAATACCCACTGTTAATCCTGGTGCACATAGAATAGCAATTACAGGAGTCTTAAGAGATGCTGGGGCCCACTTCACAAACTTGTTCCTTATGATTGTGGTAAAGGGTATGTCTTCAGGACACCCCCTTTTTGGGTATATGGGACTAACTTGATAGATCCATTCTAACATACCAATTTCTCTAAGCTTTTGAATGCCTTCCTCTACAGTGTACCAAGGTAGGTCAGGTACTTCAAGTTGGTCTAATCTAGGCTATCTGTTAGTCCATGCTTCCTTGAACCAACCAAATGAAGACTTAGATCCATTTTTAGCCTGTCTCGCAGAGACACTGAAAGAAGAGTCTGTGCTTAGGGGTCCCATATCCAGAAACTCAGACAGGTCTAATATTATATTTCATGCACCAGTATCCCACACCTTTAGTAACCATTCCCAGGGGTATTCTCCAGGCTTTTGCTTTGTACGTATTTGAGAACTCAAGCAGGTCTTTATGTGTGTAGCACACTTCTTCATGGATAATCCTCTCAACCTCACCTTTAGGAGGTTTCTGAGACTTAATTTTAGCAACAGGTCTAGCGGAAATAATGGGTGGTGAGGGTGTTTCCTGGGTGCTCTCAGCAATATCTTGCGAGGCATCTTCCTCAGGTAAAGCTACTGATGCAGCCCCACCTGGCATATCAACTTGAATAGTTTGGCTAATCTGCTCAGGTGTTTCTAAGAGCTCAATATCCTCTTCTTCTGGATCATCAGCCCATATGTTCCCATTCCATGTTTCAAGGTCCCAACTTTTCCCAATTAATGCACTTACTTTGGTTTCATACACTACTCTATATCTGCAATTCAGCTGCCGTTGTAATTCAGCCACTCATATAATGAGACTCTGGACCTGGTTCTCAGCAATGTCAGCTCTTTTACTAGAGGAGAGAAGGCTTTCCTTTGTAGCACAAATGGAAGTTTTCAAATCTGTTAGCCTGCACCTGAGGCGTGCTTTTGAGGCTCTGAGATCATCACTCTCCTTAGTAACACTTTCCATTGTACGAAGGGCCAGCCAACCAACTTCCCTATACTTGTCATTATCACAAAACTCCTGGAAAATATCAAATATGCGATTGCCTAGAGCATCTCCTTTATCCAGCACGTCATCTACTTTAGGTGCTACTTTAGGTATTATATTTGCTATTTCACACCATGGATTAGTACGGGTAGTAGACATATCCCCGTCAAGACTAAATAGGTTGGAAAACCAATTTAAGAAATCCATATTTATAGATTATTTCTCTAGAAGCACTCCTGGTACCAAAATATATTGGACAGGGTTCTCTAGAGAGACAAACCAGATTGCTAGTAATTATATATAAATATATTTATAAAGATAGATATATATTTCAAGAAATAAACCGTTAAATTATATACAGATAGATAATACAAGAAATTAACAGTTAAATTATAAAGCACTGAGACACTAGCAGACCTTCAAGTTTTGAGAGCTCCCACTTGCCAGTCCCCTTCTGTAGAGAGAACTGGTCTATATAGACCCAGGCAGCAAAAAGCAAGGCAGGTCTCCAACTGTCATCAACTGTCAGTCCCCAGCTCCAGAGATGAACATTCCAATCGTGTGGGCTTAAAGAGACCTCAACTTACAGCGACACATTCCACAGGCTAGGCATCCCACAGGTAGTGTACCCCTTTAAACTGAGGCACAGAACAACCAAGGTGAGGCTCACCGAGCCATTTATCCCTCTGCCCTTCAGTTAATCCTTCTTGTGTTTATCGGCCAGGCTGGCACAATAAACTATAGCAGGACCTCTTATAACTCTTATAACAATCCACACATCAATTGTATCAAGCACATTTATATATATATATATATATGTTGCCATCATCATTTTCAAAATATTTTCTTTCTACAGAAGCCCTTGTTATCAGCTCCTTTTTTAACCATACCTCTTCCAACCTCCCATCCCTATGACCACTTGATAAATCATAAATTATTATTTTCATCTCTTACAATGTCCGCTGTCTCCCTTCACCCACGTTTCTGTTTGTGTGTGTGTGTGTTATGCATCAAGCATTATGATAGGTTTCCCCTTTCTCTTCTTTCTCCCCCTACTTTCCCTCTACCCTTATGGTATCCCTACTTCGATTATTGTTCCTGAGGGGTTTATCTGTCCTGGATTCTGTGTGTCAAGAGCTCTTATCTGTACCAGTGTACATGCTCCTGTCTAAGCAAGATTTGTAAGGTAGAACTAGGGTCATGATAGTGGATGGGGAGGAAGCATTAAAGAACTAGAGGAGTGTTGTGTATTTTATTGGTGCTATACTGCACCCTGCCTTACTTGTCCCATCCTTGTGACTCTTCTCTGAGGGGATGTCCAATTGTCTACAGATGGGCTTTGACGCTTCACTCCAAACCCCCTTGTTTTCATAGGTATGACTGTTTGTGTGGGGCTCTTTTGGTGTCTGATATTTGATGCTGTCACCACTTCATAATCACACATGCTTGTGTGCTTCTTCCATGTGGGCCTTGTTTCTTCCCTGCTAGATAGCCACTTGTTGAACTTTAAGCCCTTATGACCCCAGATGCTATATCTTGTAATAGTCACACACCATCAGCTTTCTTCAGCACATTAGCTTATGCATCCATTTTGTCTTCAGCGATTGAATCAGGAAGGTGAGCATTGTAGAATGCCAGGTGATTGGAAAAAAGTGTTCTTGCATTGAGGAAGGACTTGAGTAAAGGACCAATGTCTGTCTGCTACCTTAGTACGTATCATATAAATATATGTTGCATATAAATATATGAATAGACCTATATCCCTATCATTATATATTAATATATTTATATATCTACCTGCCTATATTTAACCTTTATAATTGTCTTTGTCCTCCTATTTCTTTCCTCTACTTCCTTATACTTTACTCCTATCCCACTATCATTCTCAACCTTTATCTGGCTCTCAGTAATTCCTTTTTGCTACATTGCACTTGATCAAACCCCACCTGGCATTCCACACCATCAGCGTCATCAATTTTTTAGATTTCTTGTTGTTCCCTTGATTTTGGTTTGTTGACTCCTTCCCCCATTTTTTCCCCCAACTTTCTCCTTCCCCCAGGAGCTGTCAGTCCCATTGTTTTCTCCTCAGGGTTGTTTGTCTTGCTTATCATATATAGATAGACAGCAAGTTATGGTCACATGTGGTTAAGTACTGCAGCTGAGATTTAAAAATATAAAGAGAGGGAGAGAGATGAGGTTTAAAACAGATGAGGTTTAAAAATATAAAAGAGAGGGAGAGAGAAGCCATATCCTAGAAGAGGGTCAGACATTTCTCGCGGGTCCATGATTTCCTCTTAGGGAAAAACATGGATGCTTTTAAGGCCACACCCCAGAAATAGGTTCAAAATGTCCCCGTAAGAAGGATGCAAAGTCAGAAGATTAGATTAATCACTCCTCCCTTTAGCAAAGCCCCATTTCATAACAAACAATAATCGAATATCATAATCCCTGGATTTCACCTGAGAGTGCTCAAACATCAGGGAAAAGGTTTGGGGGTTTGTGTCTTGGGGGATGGGGGGTGGTGGTAGAGTGGAGTCCAAAGCCAAGAAACGCAAAGAGAGAACTTCAACACTGATAGTCACAGAATTGAACCTCTAATACCATCTCTCCATTGATCTTGGCTTTATCATTCGGAATCCTTGGATCATACTCTGAAGGACATGACTTTGGTGTAGCAGTCATCTATGCCTCTCCTACTAGGGAGTTTCAGCTTTAAGTTTAACGAAATAGTTCAGTTCCTTTAATAATAGCATTTTAGGGGAATCTATTAATTTGGGGTAACCTGGAGATGCTGCTGAGTGACAGGAGTTATTTGGTCTTTTCTATTTCCTGCTAAGTGACAAAATGTCCCCATATGAGGTGTATTTCTTTTAAGATGTACACTGAGCAAGTGATAACCAGTACATTAGCACTAACAAGTCATGTCACAACATTGCCTGGGGTTTCATAATAAATGATTACATAGTCTGAGAACAGCTGTCAGCGTATGCCTTTTTGTATTTGTTGATAGTGATGTCATGCAATATTTGCCCTTTTCAGATTGACCGCTTCACTCAGCATAATGTTTCTAGGTCTATGTCATGATGAGCTTTTTGGTTTCTCCAGTGTTTTTAGACATGTGTAGTGTACGCATAAGTGAAATCCTAGAAAGATTTAATGGGAATAATATTTGAGAATGATTTCTTGGTATGTGATCATGATATGCAGAACACAGTCCTGTTCATATATTTCATATATCATAAGTTATTTATTATTTAAATGATTTCAGACAGTATATATGCTCATTTGCTTAGCTTAGGTCACTTAACTAATTTTGTTTATGTGGGGATAGACCTATAAATTAATATCTAACCAGCGTGAATTTATTTTAATGCTCAACATCTTAGAACATGAACGCATGTATGCCGCAATTTATTTATCTGTTTTTGGACATTCAGAGTGTTATTCTTTTTTAAAATTTCAGGGTGTCTTATAATGAAACTACTACTCAGATTGAAAAACAAAAAGAGAGAAGAGAAAAGGGAATTCACATTCTTATATTTAAGTCTCAATAACATCATGGACATTCTATAAAATTTTCTTCAAAACAGTGGTAAACTTAGTAGCATTAAAAACAACAACACCCATGAGGGAGGGGGGAAAGGGGAGGGAGGGGAAAAAAAAGAGGACCTGATGCAAGGGGCTTAAGTGGAGAGCAAATACCTTGAGAATGATTGGGGCAGGGAATGTATGGATGTGCTTTATACAATTGATGTATGTATATGTATGGATGGTGATAAGAGTTGTATGAGTCCCTAATAAAATGTAAAAAAAGAAAAGAGGAGAAAAAAATGATTAGGGCAAAGACTGTACAGATGTGCTTTATACAATTGATGTATGTATATGTATGAACTGTGATAAGAATTGTATGAGCCCCTAATAAATTGTTAAAATTAAAAAAAATTTTTAAAAAACCAACACCAAACATCATATTCTGAGAAAGAGAGAGTTGCCATTATGAAGGAAAAAGACGATGGTCTTAACTTTGATTGACATTTAAACTTTATAAAAGTTAGCCTGAAACATTTAATAAATAGTTTGAACTTTCTTGTGTTAAAGAGAATAGGATTTAGCAGGAGCACAGACTTAAGATAATACTTGTTTTACAGCAGAACATTCCCTTAAGATGCCGATAATAAAACTAGATTTCCTTCTCTTCCCTTGATTGGCTAGGGTAGGACGAGAGTCATCACTGCTCAAATGCAACCTGACCTCCCTCTCCTGACTCAAAATGATGAAAAGACTAGGCATAAATTCATCAAAATCTACATATAACAGAACAAGTTTAACATCGTGTCCAGAACCAATGCTCTTTGCTTTGTTTAGACATAAAATCTTCAATTTGAAGAGGGAGAACATAAAACGTTGTAGCTGAAGGTACTGTGGAAACCTTCTGTAGCAAGGGAATGCATAACCTGGAAGAAAAGGTGCTCTGTCCCACAGGAAAGGGCAGGCAGAGGTTCTAGTCCAGTACCTTTTCAGACCCCAGTTCAGGATGCCTGCCTCACAAAGAGGCTCAGTCAAAAGACCAGAGAAATGCCCCATGGCCCAAACCCTCCCACAATGTAATCATCATCCAGTAAAAATAACATCAAGTGCATCAGGGAAGTTAAAATCAAGATTTAGCTCAAGGGAAGACATACCCAAACATAAATTTTTTAAAAAGTTGTTTTATAGAAGAATCTGATACCTTTTGGATTTTTAATAAACACTAATTTTATCTGTGGTGGAGATTGCTTACAGTTAAAAACAAAAGGAGCCCTGACTATATATTCACAAACATTGAAAATATGTCTAATGGGAGTCAGGTCATAATCAGTTCATAAATGAAAGCATCATACTTAACATAATACAAAATATGTTTAAAGAAAACAAAGAATACACAGATGAGAACATAATGGAGGATACTGCAGATGAGATTCCTTATTTTTACTGGATTTCTGGAATCGCACTGCTTTCTCCCCACCTCCTTTCACAGTGATACATAGTAAAACAGCCTGTGCAGCAATGGAGCTCAGCGTTCAATGAACTTGACTATGAAAGGGGTCACTGGGGATGTGCACTCAGGACATCAGAGTAAGAGTGTAGTCTGTGCTCTCACCACGCCATAGCACACCGACCCACTGCTGATTTAAGAGAATCAGAAGAGGTGAAGCACAACGTCTGTGGGTTTTACAAGCCTGGTTCAAGCTGTGCAGCTGCACCTAGAGACAGTGAGCCAGGTGCACAAATAAAGCACCCACAAAACTTCATGTTTCAATACCTGAGCTTCTCACCTCTGAGAGCTGTCCCCAAGAAGAGGAAGAAGCAAAATCTTCTTGGGAACAAGGTCCATGATTCTGAGGTCTATTATCCAGAGTGAGTGAACCCTACATTAAACAATGCATCATGAGACCATATCTGATGGACTATGTGGAAATTCGCATGTGAGTGGTCCCTTTGTAATAAAGTTAAAACGGGGTTCATCTGGGATGAGAATGTTGGCTGTTTCTTCAGAGAACTCAGTCATTTCCATGACTTGTCCATTCACCAGGACCAATGTTTCCAGGCTACAGAAAGGGATGAGGCAGATGAGATGGTTGAGAGGTAGATGTGGCTTAGTATGGAGAATGACTAGGAATACAGGCAGTGATTCTCTCCTTATATATTTATAAGACACTCATAACACATCCAAGAACATTTAAATGGTCAGATATACATTTTCTCTTCTGCATTAGATTACAGTAACATTATTAAATATAAAAAGTTTGAAAGTCAGCTAACTCTAGCAATCTCAGTGAATTCAGTCCAAAGTGGCTCCCATTCAATGTGTGCTGTAAATAGAAATGGCTTTTGTGAGTCACTAAAAAAGGAAGAGCTTTTCTTCAACAACTACACTCCGATGTCTTCTCAGAGTCATTCTACTGTGGAAAGAGTACATGTCATGCTAGAGCAATTCATCTTTGACACCAGAAAACATTTATTTATTTATTTTAACTTTTATTAGGAGCTCTTACAGATATTATTACAATCCACACTTCATTAAATCAGGCATAACTGTACAATTGCAGTCATCATTTTCAATATATTTTCTTTCCTCTTGAACTCTTTGATATAAGCTCTCCTTTATCCCTTTCCTCCCCCACCCTATAACCCCCATGGATCTTTAATATATTATATATTATTATTATTGCCATATCATACATCATCCAATGTATCCATTCACCCACAATTCTGTTGTCCGTTTCCGTGAGTGGGGTTACACATTCATCTTTTATATCAGTTCCCCTTCACCCCTCCTTTTCTTCCTGTTGCCTCAAAGTCATCATTAATAGTGTTATTGACACCTAATCTTACATTTTATACCAAACCTTATAATAAAGTATTTCCTAAATTTCTCACATAAGTTGGAGTGTCACTAGATAATGTGAATGTTGCTGATATCCTTCAATAAATTGGTAGGAAAGCCACCAGAAGTAGGGTAAGGTGATTAACAGGATAAATGTGGACCCTCTGGGTGAAACCAGAAACAGTGGGCTGACGTTCTGTGGGATTGTGAAGGTGAAGATACATCATTTGACATGAAGAACTGAATGATCTCATTTGGCCCTAGAGATCTCTCTGAATCTTGAACTTGCACAGATAAGTTAGTTTTTGTATTGGCCATCATGGCCTGAAGGTTCTGAAGGATAGACAGGCACAAAATATTAGCACCCAGATAATAAAGTCAAGTTGGTGAACTCGTGTGCTTTCAGATGGAATTCCAGAAAATAAAAAATAAAGTACTTAACCATCATGGTTAGTACAAACAACCACTGCCCACCCCCACCTCCACTAAAATGTGTCATTTGAGGAAACAATTCAGTTAAAAACAGGCTGACTGTCTAGATTTTGACTAAATGATTGTCAGAATACTTCACAAAGTGTGATTGAAAAATATGCTGATAAATTTTCAGCCAAGGGTCAAATAACCATTACCTTTAACTGGGCCCCTGTGTTAGTCTGGATAGACTAGAGAAACAAATCCACAGGAACTCATATGTATATAAGAGAGTTTTATATATAAAGAGTAAGTGTCCATATACAAACCATCCCAACCCAGTGCTGTCCAAGCGCATAAGTCCAACATTAGCCCATATGTCCGAGACCGATCTACAAAGTCTTCCTCAATTTCAGTAAACACACGCAATGATGCCGACCTCAGGCGGGAAGGCAAATCAGTGAGCATGTAAGCATCTCAGAGCTGGTAGAGGTCTCCACACAGCTGCTCCATCACCCAGGGCTGAATCAGAGTGGGTCCATGTGGCTTCTCCTCAGGGATGTTTCGCAGGAAGTGAGACTTGCCATCTGAAGCAGGGAACTGGCTAAGACAGCTGCAACCTGATCCGACCATCAGAGAGCCTCAAGAGACTGAAGAACAAGAAAGATGAGGCTCACCAAGCCATTTATCTCTCCACTCTTCAATTCATCCCACATGTGTTTATTGGCTAGGTAGGCACTATAAATCTTAACTATCTCAGGCCCCATTTGCCTGAGTCAGGTTGGAGATTACAGGAGGGTCATAAGAACTCTCATACAGGGACTTCTAGCAGAATCATTTCCTGTCCTTAAGGGACAGGCTGTTTATTGCTGTATGACAGACTATATTCTCCTGTTATAATATAACTTTTGAATTCACAGGTATCAGGAAAAAGGCACACAATTATTATTTTTAAATTAGGAAGAGATCCCGCAGGGCAACTGTGAGATTTAGGAGCATTCACAGATCACCATAAGCAACCATCCTTGAAGCTCCAGCTGCACCTGCACCTGGTCTGAGTCATGCGCTCTGTGGATCTTGAGTGCCCCCTGGAGACCAGTCTCCTCCCTGCAAGGGAGGTTTGTGTCTGGGCTCTCATTGGCATCCTGTTTCTCTTGCACTGTAATACATGGCCATGTCCTCTGCTCCCAGGCTGTCCATTTGAAGATAGAGTGTGTTCCTGGCGTTGTCTCTGGAGATGGTGAATTGACCCTTCATGGAGACTGCATATTATAGCTCACCACCATCACCACTAAAGCATGTGACTCTCTGCAGGCCCTTCCCTGGAGCCTGGTGGACCCAGTGCATGCCATAGCTACCGAAGGCAAATCCAGAGGCAGGACAGAAAAGATTCAGAGACCCCCCCCCAGGTTTTCTCAGATCGCCCCCAGATTCCACCAGCTGCACCTCACCCTGGACACCTGAAAACACAGATACACCGTGATTAGACAGACACATGTACAAACAATTGCACTCACAATTATACACACATACACAGCAAGGTCTACAACATTTACTATGCCAACATTGGTGCAAATAAATGCCAACGTTGGTGCAAAATTCATTATGTGTCCTGTGGACTAGCTCCTGGGCACAAAATGGAAATAGCAGCGACCCCAGAGACTAGGACTCTCCTTTAAGAGCTCCTAGGTCAGAGGCTATGGCCAGTTTATCTGCAAGAAAAGAGCTGCATTTGCATGTCCCCTGATGTGCAGAAGCAGATGGGTACAGAATATGGGCAAGAGTTCTCCCTCAGACTCAAACACACGCACTCTCAAAGTAAAACCGAGCTCTCAAACAAGTTATTTAATTGTTTTATTATTATCAGTTTTTTAAAGTGGTTTTTAATTTATATACTTTATATTGTATACACAACTAACTTTGTGGTATGAGAGCTCATAATGCATCCTCTCTCTCTCTTTTAAAAATCATTTTACTGGGAGCTAGTAAAACTCTTATCACAATTCATAGTCAATCCATTGTGTCATGCACATTTGTACAGTTGTTACCAACATCGTTGTCAAAACATTTTCTCTCTACTTGAGCCCTTGGTGTCAGCTTCTCATTTTTCCCCTCTCTAACCCACCCTCCCTCTCTCAAGAACCCTTGATCATTTATAAATTATAGATCATTGTTATCGGTTCTCCCATCTTCCCCTTCCCTTCCTGGTATTGCTACTCTCAATATTGGTCCTGAGGAGTTTATCTGTCCTGGATTTCCCGTTTACAGCTCAAATCTGGTCTAGCCGGATTTGTAAGGTAGAATTGGGGGATATGATAGTGGGGTGGAGGATGAAGCATTAAATAACTAGAGGAAAGTTGTATGTTTCATCGGTACATACTGCACCCTGACTGGCTCATCTGCTCCCCACGACCCTTCTGTAAGGGGATGTCCAGTTGCCTACAAATGGGCTTTGGATCTCCATTCCGCACTCCTCCTCATTCACAATGTTATGTTTTTTGTTTGTTTTTTTTTTGTTCTTTGATGCCTGATACCTGATCCCTTCAACACCTCATCATCATACAGGCTGGTGTGCTACTTCCATGTGGGCTTTGTTGCTTCTGAGATAGATGGCCACTTGTTTATCTTCAAGCCTTTAAGACCCCAGAAGCTATATCTTTTGATGGCCAGTCATCATCAGTTTCCTTCATCACATTTGCTTATGCACACTCTATGTCTTCAGTGATCGTATTGGGAAGGTAAGCATCATAGAATGCCAGGTTAATAGAACAAAGTGTTCTTGTGTTGAGGGAGTACTTGAGTAGAGGCTCAATGTCGATCAGCTACCTTAATACTAAACCCATAAATATATGTATATAGATCTATTTCCCCATCCTCATATATAAATATATTTACATATGTACATGCCTGTGTTTCCACTTCTATAAATGCCCATTGCCTCCTAGTTCTTTCCTCTATTTCCTTTTACTTTCCTCTTCTCTCAATATCGTGCTCAGCTTTCATTTGGGTTTCAGATATCCCTCTCAGCTACATTGCCCTTGATAAAGCCCTACCAGGCCTCCTATGCCCTCCTTGCCATCAATTTCAGATAACTTCTTTTCCCCTTCTCCCTTAATTTGTTAACACCCACTTCCTTTCCACTTCCTACCCCTCTCCCATTTCCCCTTGAAACTGTCAGTCCTGTTGTTTTCTCCCCCAGATTGTTTATCCCGCCAATCTTATCTAGATAGACATGCAGAGATAATAATATAATGCATCCTCTCTTGTCCCTTTAATAATGTGGATACACATAATGATAGTGGACAGCACTAGTTTTTTGTTTCTTTTGTGGGGACAAGACTAAGGTGCTTTTTTTCTCTCCAAAGAATTTTCACATTTAGTAATATTTTAAACTGTGTGCATGAAGTTGTTCATAAAACATGTATAGAAAACACATGGAATGGTGTCTACTCTTTGGTTTCTGATCTGGGAGATCTGGGCCTTTCTTGGTTTGTCATGATCAGGAAAACTGGATATGTATCAGTTGAGTTCATCTTCTAAAAGGGCCAGTTTTAGTTTAATTACCTTACTAAGAGTGTTCCTTCTATTTCATTTATATGAGCATATATATATATATATATATATATATATATATAAGTTAAGCACCCACCCTCTGCCCTGCTAACCTGTGATATGGCACACTCATCCTTCTCTAATTACATTAGATGGAACTGAGGTCGTTATTTCAGAGTTTCATTTCTACATTACACAGGTGTTTGTTGCTACAAGTAGCTCACTAGCTTCTCTTCGGTGGAATCCAACAGTTTGTCCTATTGTGGCTTCATTTTTATTCAGTTCAATACAGCCATCCAGGATATAAAAATTGTTAAATACATACCATAGCTATAAATGACACAAAATGAATTTTACAAACGTGACTTTCATTTTGGCCATTTTACATGGTTATAATTGTGAGTACATTTCTTTGTATGTGTGTCATGTAATCACGGTACCTCTGTGTTTGCAGGTGTCCAGTGTGAGGTGCAGTTGGTGGAGTCTGGGGGAGATCTGAGAAAGCCTCGGGGATCTCTGAGACTCTCCTCTGTCTGGATTCACTGTCAGTAGCTATGGAATGAACTGGGTCCGTCAGATGCAGTGGATCACATACATTAGTAGTGTTGGTGGTAGCACATACTACACAAACTCTGTAAAGGGCCAATTCACCATTTCCAGAGACAATGCCAAGAACTCCATCTATCTTCAAAGGACAGCCTGAAAGCTGACGACACAGCCATGTATTACTGTGCAAGAGACACAGTGATTTGAAGTCAGTGAGAGCCCAGACACAAACCTCCCCTGCAGGGAGGAGACTGGTCTCCGGGGCACACAGTGTACAGAATCAAACCGAAAGGCAGGTGCAGACGATTTCAGTTTGGGGATTTTGCTCATCTCACAGTGAACTAGGTAATCTCTCTGTTGTTTTTTTTTTTTTCATGATTATGTGCCCAACCCTGATATCTCATAATTCAAGTTTTATTGTAAAAGTAGGAATTATTCTCACATGCCAAAAAAAAGTATCTGTCCTTTATGGAGGCGAAAAGACTATGCCAGGTCTCCCCAGCATCACAGATCTGATAAAGCTCAAGAATAGATTTTCCAATGAGACTTGGGGCAAATGAAGTCCCTAGAATGGATAATTGGAAAGTATACACTCATGTCTGAAAGGATGGTAGTTTGAACCCATCCAGTCACGCCTTAGGATGCAGGACTCATGATCTGCTTCTTGTTGTCATTAGGTGTCATCAAATTGCCTCCAGCCCATAGCGATCCTATTCACAACTGAAACAAACACTGCACAATACTGTGCCATCATCACAATTATTCCCATGTCATGATGGAGGCATGTGTCCATCAAGCTCATCAAGAGGCTTCCTCTTTTTGCCAGCCCTCAACTTTTTTCAACACAATGACGTTTTCCAGGGAGTGGTCTCTGATGACAATATGGCCTGAGTCTTGCCATCCTTGCCTCTGTGGAGCATTCTGGCCATACTTCTTTCAATACAGATCTGTTTGTCCTTTAAGCAGCCCATGGTACTTACAATATTATTCTCCGGCACCACAATTGAAATGCATTGATTCATTTTCATTCTTCCTTATTCAGTGTCCAGTTTTCACATGCATATGATGCAATGGAGAATATCATCGTTTGGGTCAGCAACACATTAGTCCTCAAGTTCTTGTGCATCAGTATGCAATCCATGCTTTGATCTCTTGACTGTTGCTTCCATGAACATTGATTTTGGATCTGAATTAAGACAACTTCAACTTTCTCTCCATTTATCATGATGTTTCTTATTGCATCAGTTGTGAACATTTTGGTCTTCCTTACATTGAGTTGTAATCCATACTGAAGGCTGAAATACTTGATCTTCATCAGCAAGTGCTTCAATCCCTCACTTTCATCAGGTAAATTTGAGGCATCTGCATACCCCAAGTTGTTAATTAGCCTTTCTACAATCCCAAGCCAGCTTCTCTGACGATTTGCTCAACATCGAGCTTGAACAAGTATGGTGAGAAAATAAAGCCCTGACACACCCCTTTCCTGACTGTAGGGCATGCAGAATCCCCTTGTTCTATTCATACAGCTGCCTCTAGTTCCATTTGACAGTCCCTCATGGGCACAGTGAAATGCTCTGGAATTCCCATTCTTCTCAAGGTTATCCGCAGTTGATTATGGTACACTTAGTCAAATGCCTTGATGTAGTCAATAAAACATAAGTAAACATCTGTCAGATATTCTCTGCTTCAAACCAAGATCCATCTGGCATCAGCAATGATGTCCCTTGTTCCAAATCCTCTTTTGAATCCAGCATGAACTTCTGGCAGTTCTCTGTCAGTGCACTGCTGCAACTAGTGTTTTTCCATCTTAAGTAAAGTTTTCCTTGTGTATGATATCTATGATATCATTCTATAGTTTCAGCATTCTGCTGGATCTCCTTTCTTTGGAATGGGCACAAAAATGTATCTCTTCCAGTGTGCTGGCCAAAAAGTTGTCTTCGACATTTCCTTACATAGTTGAGTGAGTGCTTCCAGTGATTCTTCTGAAACATTTTGCTGGAGATTCCGCCACGTCCTGGAGCCTTGTTTTTTGCTAATGCACGCAGTGTATATTCAACTTCTTCCTTCAGCATCATTGGTTCTAGCTCATATGCTACCTCATGATAGGTGGAATATAGACTAATCATATTTGGTATAATGACTCTGTGTATTCTTTCCCCCTTTCTTTTGATGCTGCCTACATCATTCATTAATGAATGCAGGAATCATGATCTGCTTGGGAAGGGTTAATCACAGGGATTGACACAGAGTTCAATTCCTTCAATATGGTACTCTCTGGGATCCAGTTTAAAACCAAGAGTGTGGGCCCTTCAAGGGCAGTAATATCTCAGCAGGATGAGGTTGACTTCTCACCCTTTGATTCACATAAGAGTGTGTGAGTCAAGTTTAGGTGCTAAACACTGGATGTTCAATATATGATGAAGCAATAAGCCTAGGTATGGCTTCAAATTTGAGCCAGGCTAACAGGTGTTTCTTGTAAATCTTGGTTGTCAGAGAAAGTTTTATTTGGGTCTAGAAGGTGATTATACAATTAACTCAAGTCGGGATAGTCTCTAGAAAATTAATACCTTGTGTCACTTCCATTTGTCCCAGTGTATCTCTTTTCATACTGGAGCTTAGGGGAGTAACCCAAATCCTCATGATTTCACTGGGAGTAGGGACAGGGAAATATTTTATCTGCTTTGATCTCAGTCACACTGTCAGTATTCAGTGACACATAACCATCATTGTTGAATGCTCAGATGATTTTTCAGTATAATCAGCCTCCTGGCTCAGCCCCTAAAATCAACCACTGCATGGAGTTGATGTTGCCTCATGGTGTCTCTATAGAGCAGAGTTGTAACACCCTTTGCTTTTCCCAGGACTTATATATTCATAGGAGCAGACAGCCACCATAGCTTCTTCCGCCTCCCACTGCAGAGCGTTCATTTCTGCAGTGGTCTTACCTCTTCTGACATCATTCAGAAGGGACTCTACTGCCCCAAATTGTTAATTTCCCTTCATGCAATCTTACCCTTTTTACCTCTGTCTGTCCAAATTCCATTGAAAAAGACCCAAGAAGCCAGGACAATAGTAATAATTGCACAAAATCCACTTGATGAAAATTTAAACTAAATTGTGTATATAAGTTGTCATCATGTGTGTGCCTAGTAGAGATTATGTTCCTCACATTTTCCTTCAAGGAAAGAGTCTGAAGGTCAAGGATGCTGCTGTAGATATCCCACTGTGTGCAGAGAAAAAGTAGGAACAGGGGTGACAACTATCCCCCAAATTTATTAATGGCAACTTTCTAAATAATTCAATTGCTTTCTAGTGATATGAATACTTCATACTCCACAGTAAATGTTAAATATCTACAACAAATATGTACAATAAATTTATATTATGTGAAGTGATATTTTTCCATGTTAGTGACTCACTCAAAGTCATTCGGCTATATAGCAGACTTGAATGGGACTTAGTGCAATGTGATTTATAGATTTTAAAGATCCTCAAACTATGGAATTCAGTGTAACTTCTGGATTTAAATATCCTCAAACTTTAGAATATATATTCAATATACCATGAAATAATAGAAACATGGAAATGATGGATGTTTTATAAGTCTGTAAATCCCTAGGAGTTGAGCATCATGGACTTATTCCTAATGCCATCCTGCCCCTTGGATTTTTCTACATCTTTGAGCAATTCTTTTAGCATCAAGCCTGGCCTAGATGAAGAGGACCCCAGACTTGGTGAATGGAAAACACAGGTGGAGGATTGTGTTCTCCTGAGGGTACAGTCAACATTCAACACACAGAGGAGCCTCTTCTCACCTCTATTACAAAGGTGCCACTGACACATCTCCACTTACTTCGTCAGGTGAAACCTCATGATACATTTATATTTATGCTCTTTATAAGTCAGTGTCATACTATGGCAATGTTGGACTGTATTCACAACAGCATGGAACGTGTTTTTGTCATTTTGTTCTTGGTGGCAGCACACAGATCCAAGTAGCTCAGGGATTCAGACACAAAGTTCTGGAAATGTCTCACCCTTCCCAATGGTTCACTGGATTCTCCCTTGTCCTGAGGTCTCCTGTCCCAGCTGCAGATGCAGAATTGGCCGATATCTGATGTGATATGTAGGTTTATTGTGCCAACCTGGCCAATAGGAACATGTGGGAGTAATAACATCACAGTATGCCTGGAGGGAAAAGAGATAAATGTCTCAGCACCCCCCCACCCTTCTCTCTTGCTTTCTGGTGATTGGACCAGCGTGCAGCTGCTTTAGATAGTTCTCTGCCTAGCTAAAGGCAGAAAGCTCCACTACCCTTGGGGCAGCAACTTATAGATCATGTCGCTAGAACTTGCTGTTCTTTCAAGATCTGCTTTTCCATGCTGCTGATGTACACATCGCTTGATCATGAGGCTGTCGGATCCTGTTGTCTTCCATCGCTTGAGTTCACTATCCCCTCTGGGCCTGAGCTGCTGACTAAACTACTGAACTGCTGACTGTTGATGACATCACCCCACCCAATCTCCCATCTCTGCTGCTGTTTGCTGCTTGTGGCCTGACTCCCTGCATGGCTGTAGGGAAGACTCAGTTGTCTGCTTCATTGACCCAGCAGCCCTCATGAGCTGAAGAAGGACATCCAGTATATTAACTTCCACAGAAGTGAGTTGATCTGAGCCCTCTATACTGCTGTGTGCACTAATTAGCTGTTGTATTCCTTCGTGCTCCATCTATCTATCATCATCATCATCATCATCTATCTACCTAATCCTAAGTGTTCTGGTTTTGTTCCTCTAGAGAATCTCTTCTAATGTATGTGGTGAGATTTACAGACCTTGTCCTTCACTTGTGATTTTTTTTTCACTTGTGAATTCTTTAGCGGCTCTTCAATCAGCTTTTCTGTGAGGTAGAATTGTCCAGATTCCATTAAAGAGATGGAAATTGTCATTACAATATGGAGGGGTGGAATTGTAATTCCACCCTGATATCTTGAGTACAGGTCACCAGAGACCCCTTCAAAAGTCATGATTATTTAAAGCTGAGTTCTGCTACTGCTGGTGACATGCCCATGTATTTCAATAGATGCATTTGAATTGTAGTGCTAGAGAAGAATATTGTAAATACCATGCACTGCTAAAAGGACAAGCAGACCTGTATTAGCGGAAGTCCAGATTTCTTCTTAGAAGGAGACAAGACTTTGTCTTACATATTCTGGACATATTGTCAGGAGTGACCCAGTCCTGGAGAAGAAATCATGTTCAAGAAAGTTGTGGGGTGGTGAAAAAGAAGAAGGCTCTCAAAGAGGCTAATTGACCCAGGGGCTCCATCAATGGGCTCAGGCATAAGAATAATTGTGAGGATGGCACGGGACTGCACTGTTTGGTTCAGTTGTGCATATGATCCCAATGTGCCTGAGGCAATTCGATGGCAGCTAACGTCATCAAGAAGCAGTTCATGAGTCCTGCATCCTAAGGCATCACTGGGTGGGTTCAAACCACCACCCATTCAGACATGAGTGCACACTTCACAATTATCCCTTTATTGGGACTTCATTTGCCTGAGTCTTAATGTAAAATCTGCTCTTGAGCTTCATTAGAACTTTGATGCTTGGGACGCCTGGCAGGGTCTTTTTCCCTGCATAAGGGACAGATGCTTTTTCTGCATGTGAAAATGTTCCTTACTTTTACAATACAATTTTTGAATTATGAAATAGCACGGGTGGATACATAATCATGAAATAAAAATAAGAGAGATTCCCTGGGGAACTGTGAGATGAAGCAGAGTCGCCAAACTGAGACCATCTGCACCTATCCCTGGGTCTGTTCCTGTGCTCTGTGGGTCCCAAGCTTCCCCTGGAGACCAGTCTCCTCCCTGCAGGGGAAGGTTGTGTTTGGGCTCTAACTGATGTTCCCTCAATGTGTCACTTGCACAGTAATACATGGCAGCTACCTTAGCTTTTAGGATGTTCATCTGAAGACACAGTGTGTCCTTGGACTTGTCTCTGGAGATGGTGAATCAACCCTTCACAGAGTCTGTGTAGCTTGTGTCATTACCACCATAGTTATGTCTGCACCCACTGCAGGCCCTTCTCTGGAGCCTGGCGGGATTCCGTTCATGTAACAGTCACTGAAGGTGACTCCAGAGGCTTCAGAGGAGAGTCTCAGAGACCCCCTAGGCTTTCTAAGATCATCCCCAGACTCCACCAGCTTTACCTCACCCTGGGCCCCTGAAAACACAGAGGCTGCATGATTACACAACACACACATATAAACAAATACACTCACGATTACACACACACACACACACAGAGTAAGGTCAACTACCATGTAGAATGGCCAAAATGAAAGCCAAGGTTGGTGCAAAGTTCACGAGTGTCCTGTGGACTAGCTCCTGGGCATGAAATGGAAACAGCAGAGACCCAGAGACTGAGACTGTCCTCTGATACCTCTCACATCAGGGGTTGTGGCCGGTTTATCAGCAAGCAGAGAGCTGCATTTGCAGGTGCCCTGATGTTTAGACACAGATGAGTAGAGACCATGGGCCAGAGTTTTCCCTCAGACTGAGAGAAACACAAGCACCCTCAAAGGTAAACAAGCATTGTTTATCAAACATTTATTTGTTACATATTACCAATTCTTTCAAAAAGTTGTTTTCAATTTATAAACTTTATATTACATAAACAACAACCTTTATGAGAGCTCACAATGCATCCTCTCTCCTTCCCTCTTAAGATGTGAATACACATGATGATAGTGAATGATTCTTTACCTGTTTGTGTGCGAACATTGCTGGCTTTCTTTCCTTCCAAGGAATTTCCCCAGTCCAATGATATTTTAAAACCGTGGGCATGAAGTTCTTCATAAAACATGCCCAACAAACCTGAAGAGCAGTGTCTCCTCTGGTTTCTGATCTGGTGGATTCCAGTTCTCCTTCTTTTGTCAGATCAGGAAAACTGGCTGTTTATCACTTGTCCTCATCTTCTCAAAGAGTCAGCTTTAGTTTAATTAGCTCACTAATTGTGTTTCTTCTATTTAAATTATTTGAGTGTTTATATTTATTCATTCCTGCCTGCCCTACTGCCCTGCTAACCTATGCTATGGCATAATCAACTTTTTCTGGTTCCATTAGGTGAAAACTTAGGTTATTAGTTTCAGAACTTTATTTCTACATGATATAGATGTTTGTTGCTACAAATAGCCCACAAAATGCTATACAGTTAAATCCAACACTTTTTTCTGTTGTGTTTTCATTTTCATTAGGTCCTATACACCCACCCATCCAAGATATAAAATGTTTAAACACATGTCATAGCTAACAATTATACAAATAACATTCATATATAAAAAGGTTATACATGTACACATATAATCTAATGTATGAATAAAATCTACAAATTAGTGAATATTATAATATCCATGGAGTTTTGCAACTATTTTGGAGGGAACAGAAACCCTAGACATTAACAGGATGGTCCTGTGCCTCCCCATTGCTATGGCCCCAGAAGTCTTTTCCCTGTGTTCTATAAAACCCATGTGATCCTGATAGACCACTGTCATTATGGCAGGGACATTGTGTTTGTGATGGCACTGAGTCCTCTCACTGTTCCTCTCACACAGTAATGGACAGCTATGCCCTCAGGGTCATTGTGCTCAGCTGCAGCAAGAACTGATTGGCGGATATTCTTCTGGAGCTTGAGCATCAGTTCCTTACGAATGGGCGGGGTTTCTTCTACTAGAATATATTGCTCACAACTACTCTAACATCTTCTGAAGGTTTTGGCAGTTCTAGCTCTGGCAATATGGAGTCTTCAGAGACAGTGAAGCCTAGGGAGAAGATCTATGACGGGTTCATCACTCCTGGACCCAAATCTTGGACAACTGGGAACAGGTAAAATAATCACTGATGACAAGTAATAGAACTCTAATTATGTGAAACTATTTTTGGAATCTTGACATGACTAGTGAGAAGTACCAACTAGCCAGAAGGCTCTCCACAGGAATTTCATGACTTATGGACAAGGTCTGTGGATCCTACAGAACCCTGGCCATGATGTAACGTTTTCACTAATTTGAAATTTCACCTGGAAATGGATGAGGTGCTCTGCATATTCGGAGCCTGTGAAATAAAATAGAGATATTCATAGTTTTCTCAGAAGCTGAAAATAAATTATGGCCCCGTCATCTTCTTTGGGATAAGACCAAAGTGAAACTCATTGCCATTGAGCTGCTTCTGACTGATAGTCACTCTAGAAGACAGAGTATATAATTTTATGCTAAAAAACACTCAGCAAAAAGCAATGTGTGACATGTTACCAACACGACTCTTGCTGAGAAACAAAGACTGGAGCTGCATGAAAGTGAATGAGGTCCGATCCCCTTGGAGCAAACAAGCAGTGAGCTGGAAGATACCCCAAGGGAAGCTCCTGAACAAAATAGTGGACCAAGTTAATAGTTGTAGACAACTATTCCAATAAATTGGTATACCAAAGTATAGGATGATGAATGTTTAACACATTTCACACAGCTGGTCATGATTACAAATTAGGGTGAGGTTGCAATTCTTAACAAGATAAGGCTCATTATAGTTCTTGGTTCCAAATGTTGTCTTATTTGGTCTGGTGACTTATCTATGGTGACTTTTGGTCCTTTGAACAAAGTTATTCTGTTCTACATGATCTGTGACCAGAAGGTTGGGGATGTCTATTGTGTACATGTTAGCCTGTACAGGTTAGTCAAAACAGATACACATGTGGTGTAATGGGATATTTTTCTGAGGAAAAGGCTCAACAGAGGCAGGTTCTCAGGAAGGAAAATGCAGAAAAAGTAGAGGCAATAAATGAGGTATTCCAACATCCTGTGGCAACATCCCATATCCAAGGGGAAGTTGGACAAGCTGTGGGATCTGCATTGTGACACAAAGTTAAGCAGGTTGGGGAATGGGCTCAAACAGAATGCTCAATGTTCACGGTTGTTCATATTCTGTTGTCAGATTCTATCTATTTATTATACTTACAACAAATAGAATCTTGCCACAAAAGATTAGTTATTGAAGGCATAAAGGTAACGTTTCCCAGAGATGGTAAGTCTATTGTTATTTATTATTTGTTTTTTCTATCTCTCTTTTTTAAAGGAATTTGGAAGTGATTGGTAGACATAATTTCTCAAGTAATGTATATAGTATTTCCTTTTTCTGCTCCTCCTTCCAAAGACCAAACTGAAATTTGAGTTAATAATCAAAGAGTTTATTAATGAACCAAGCAGTTCTGGAATGGACAATAATAATTGTAAGGATGCAGAGTACTGTGATGAAGAATATGTTCAGATATAAATTCAAAAAGATCCTGGAACATACTAGAAAATCCCACTTATTTGATCTTTATTACTTCTGTCTCAAATAGACAACGCAATATCGAGGTCACTTTGTAATGACTGAGTGATTTAAAAGTGTCTTATTCGTTTGTTTTTAAATATTGGGGGTGAGAATGAATGCTCTCCTTCATAGCTGTTGTGAGAGTAACTGGGAAGAAGGAAGGAGGATGCCTGGAGGTTTCCTGAGCTTTGCTGATTTTAAAAGTCAGTTCAAAATAAACAGTAATCATATACAACTAAAAAAATTTGGAATCTGGCCCGCATCTTTTGTAGACGCCCGTCCTTGTTTGAAGAGAACTATTTTGTCCTCTTCACGGGGAAAAAAATAAGGTGAGGGTAGGGGCGAGACTCACAAATTCATGGCTGGTGAAAGATTGAGTAAACACAGCCTCAGTTCTGACTTCAGGAGGAAGAGAAGGACCATGATTAGGATAGGGACAGCAATGACAGTTTAAAACCTTACAAAATTGGATCACAGCTCTCTGTTTTCCAGGTGTGATTCACAAAATATTAGGCGGATACTCCAATACTTGTCAAAGGCAATCCAGGATACGTAAGCTCCTGAGAAAGTGCTAAAGTGAGTAAGTCTCTCCTCTCCTATCCAGAAGAGACTTACCAACATTCTTCAGAATTCCTTTACATTACCTTTTTTGAAATTGCAGGTCAGTGGTCAGAAATAAGCAATTGAGGCTGATAGTATGTGAGATTCAAACTGAATTTGGTGGTCTCATTGTGCTCATTTGAATGAAGGTACTAGTAAAGGGTGCTGCTAGTAATATGGATTGCCAGAAAAACAAACAAATCTGCCTTGACAAAAGTACAGCCAGATGTTCTTTGGGTTCAAGGATGGCAAGACTTTGTCTCATGTACCTTGAACATGTTATCAGGAGAGAGAGTCCCTGGAAAAGGACAACATGGATGGAAAAGTTGTACAACAACTCAAAGAGGAAAATGCTCAAGATGATGAATGGACACACTGGCTACAACAATCAGCTCAGACTTAGCCACAATGTTCAGGATGATGCAGGACTTGGCAGTGTTTCAATCTGTGAGCATAAGGTCAGTGATTCAGACCTGACAGGAGAGCACTGTGTTAGTCTGGGTAGATTAGAGAAACAAATCCACAGAAATGCATATGTATATAAGAGAGAGTTTTATGTAAGAGTTAAGTGTACATTAAGAAACCATCCCAACCCAGGCCAGTCCAAGCCCATAAATCAGACATTAGCCCATATATCCAACACAGATCTACAAAGTCCTCCTCAAACTCACAAAGCACATGCAATAATGCCGAATGCAGGAGGAAAGTCAAATCAGTGAGTGTATAAGCATCTCAGAGCTGGCAGGAGTCTCCATGCTATTCTCCCTACTCAGGTCTGCATCTTGGCATGTCCATGTGGCTTCTCCTCAGGGATGTCTCCCAGGAAGTGAGCTTTGCTAGCTGAGGCAAAGAACTAGCTAAGGCAGCCACTCATTGGTCAAGACCATCAGAGAACAAGATACCAGAGAACAAGAAAGGCAAGGCTCACCAAGCCATTTATCCCTGCCATTTAATTAATCCCACATATTTATCAGCCAGGTTAGCACAATAATCCCTAACTATCACAAGCAACTAACAAAAACTTGTGCAAACCTCAGCCTTCCACAAACATAGGCCTCAGAATTCAATCCCCAAGTTACACTCAATTTAATAGCAGTTTATTATAAGTTAATGCAAGAATATAAAATTTCTTAATTTGCTGTCTGCAGTGTGTACTCCTGATGCTGCAACACATCACAGGACCTCACTGGGGCTTCATGTACTTTCCTTTTCTCATTTCAAATTTGAAAATTTGTTAGAGCACACAGGGTGTTGATGCACCAGTGCTATTCCTCCTTTGAAATAAAAACTAAAGCCCGATTCGATTTGAAGGACAGAAGTTGCTAACTTTTTTAGCTGGGATGTGGAAAGACCCCTACGAACAAGGAGAAAAATCTGAAAATAAAAACTCCATTTCAAGTTGGCTTGCTCAAGAGCATCATCATCCTTCAGCACTGTCTATAAACACCCCGGCCATGTTGCTCGAGAGAGATTTTGATGAACAGTGTCATCCTGTGTTCTACTCTTAAATAAATATTTGTTCTGTTTTGTTAACTGTTTTAGTTGGGGACAGGCTGTCCAAATCACCTTGACTGCATAACCTAATTTAAATAGATAAGGCAGATTGTGGAGCGCTTTTGTTTGTGTGTTTGTTTCAGACATACTCCCATAGGCTCCCAACCAGTAAATCCTTAAAAGAGCAGGAAGCCTCATCTTTCTCTAAAGAAATGACTGGTTGATGTGGACTGTCAACCCTGTAGTTAGAAACATACATGTAATCCACTAAACAAACAGAACTCAGGAAATAAACTATAATTTAATTGTGGGCAATGCATGTTATTTATGTAAATTTAAACATGTCTCATATCCTTTGGCCTGGTTCATGGGGCAACGTGAGGAATTTACAGGGTTCACAGGAATTACATATTTGGGGAGTTCTAAATTTATGTTAATTGAGTCTGGAAATACCCCTCTTAATAATTTTCTCTGTGACTGATTTATTGGCCACTCACATCACACACTGTGAGCCTCGCCCTGCTTTTCCAGTGGCTGCCTCCATGCTGATGGCAAGCAAACAAGCCAGAAAATCACCTTCCTGACTGCGTCCTAGCTTGCCTGCCCTCAACAGGGCCAGTGAGGCTTGGGGAATAACATTCTAGGGGGACAGGTGTACTCAATGGGAGCAGGTACGGTGTTCCCTTGGTCATACAACCCATTAAAAATACTTTTACCACAGAACTCTGATCACTAGGACTCTGAGAACAGTACAGTAGTAGGTCTGCACTAGAGAAACATAAATAGTACAAACAGAGAAAACATAAATAAATAGAGGCGTAGAAGTAAATTATGGAGACTCTATGTCTTTAGCTGTGCTGGGGTACAATGAGACACAACCTTGTGTTCAAAACTTCATCATACATTTGGAATACTGGTTATTTACACAATGACAGGGAGGTTTTGGGTAAATAGGAAGCTAAAATATGAGTACAATAAAGGAGTGTGTATGATATGTAAATTATGTCAATAAGATAGTTAAAACACAAAGTAAAAGCTCAAGCTATTACCTCTCCTTCATGCATAGTTATGTTGTAGGTGCATCAGTCAGATTCCAACTCACGTCAGAGCCATGTGGCAGGGTAAAACTTCCCCACAGGGTTTCTCAGGCTATTGTCTCTGCAGGAATGAATGGCCAGGTCTTTCTTCCACAGCGCTGCTTTCAGTTAGCTGCTGAGAACTGCTTAACTGTAGTGCCATCAGGGCGTCCTCCACACATACTCTGGCTTTCCATGACCTACTCCCCATGCTATAACTAGGACACATTCATTAGAAAGAGAAAAAAACATTTTGTGTCAATCTTCAGCCTAAAATGTTCCAAGTGCTCCCACTGTCTTTGGGAATGGTCTATCTTTCTGCAAGATGCAGGCATACGCCTTCCCTCTCCATCTCAGAATCAAAGCGCCAGTCACAATTATCTCCTTTAATTCCCTCAAAATTGCCAGGCTCTCGCCTACCTCATAATCGCCCTGAATAGCCTTGGTGGCAGAGTGGCTATGTGTTGTGCTGCTAACTACAGGTCAGCAGTTCAAAATCATCAGCTGCTCCTCAGGAGAAAGACGAGGCTTTCTAATCCAGTGAAAAGTCACAGTCCCAGAAACCCACAGGGGAAGTTCTAGCCTGTCCTAAAGGGTCACTGTGAGTCAGCCTTGAGTCCAGGGCAGTGAGTTTGTTTGAGTTTTCTTATTTTTCTCCTAACTGGAGTCCTTGGATGGAACAATCAATATTCGTGACTGATCAAGAGATTGACAGTTTAAATTCACAAGCAACAACACCCTGAAGAAAGTCCTGGTACCGTGCTTCAAAAATATAACAACCATTGAAAAACCCAAGAAGTGTACCTTTCCTCTGACACACGTGGGTCTCTGAGATTTGGAATCCCCTGGATGGCAGCTGGTTGTTTGACTTTGGACTAACTAGCTGCTAGTTTAGGAACCTTGATGGCACAGTGCGTTATGTATTGAGCTGATAAACACAAGGTCACCAGTTCAATGCCACCAGCTGCTCTGTGGGAGAACAATGAGACTATCTTTTGACAAAAAGAATCTCATAGGTTCCCAAACTTATTTGGCTAACTAGCCATTTACATAAAAATAATAATCACTCATCACTTCTCTGGCAATGGAAAACTTCTGTAGGGTAGTCCAAAACCTGCGGTAAAGTGTAGGTATCTGCTGTTGCAACCTCCCTGCATCAATCCAGTGATCCCCACCTCACCCTCAGGGGAGCGCTTTTGCCCACTTTGGGGAACACTGACTTGCAGGCTCCGGAAACACCAGGGGGCATTTCTAAGTCCATCTTAGAGGGTCCCAATAGTCAGAATTGACTTGATGGTGGTGTGGTTTTCACTCCCACTCCTGAAGGTCTCAGCGGCAATGTTGGTTCATCTGGAGTCACACTGAGGATCAAATCTCAGCCTTGGTACTTATTGACTGTATAAGTCTGGGAAAGTTCACCTAAGTGTCCTTACTGTTATGATTAAAGGATTCCGTCCCTTTCAAGTTTTCCTTACACGTGGCCAGTTCCCACATATGCTTCATTCTTCTTGGCAATCCTGTCTTGGGAAAAGCATATAGGTTTTGACTTAGTTTATTGATAGTTCAGCTATAAAAAAGAAGCCCTTGCTGGTGTCGTTTTACCTCACATAAAAATTACTTCTGAAAAGTTTCTAGTTGGCATGTGGCTGACACATGTGGGCTTAATTGAAGCATGGAGGGATAAAAGGCTCGGTGAGCCTCGCCATTCTAATTCTCAGGTTTCTTGCTTTCTGATGGATGGACCAGGATGCAATTGCCTTAGCCAGTTCCCTTCTTCAGCTGGCAAGGCTCATTCCTGAAAGACATTCCTGAGAAGCCACATGAACCTACCCTGATGCACCCCTGGGTGCTGGAGGGGCTATGTGGAGACTCCTGCCAGCGCTGAGATGCTTACATGCTCACTGATTCGGCTTTCCTCCTGCAGTCATCGTTATTGTGTGTGTGATGGAGGACTTTATGGATTGGTGTTGGACGTATGGGCTAATGTTGGACTTGTTGGCTTGGCCAACACTGGGTTTGGATATTTTCTTGATGTGCACTTACTTTTTATATAAAACTCTCTTATGCATGTTTCTGTGGATTTATTTCTCTAACGTACCCAGACTGACACAATATGATTGTGGTTGTTTATTTTTATTGGATTAATGTACTGTAGTCTGAAATTGCAGTGCTAAGTGTGTCATCGTGTCCTGATACACAGTCTTTAAAACATGGGAACACAGGTACAATGTTTCATGCTTGCCTCTGTGAGAGCTATCTTCAGGGATTGTAACAGAAGTCCTGTGTTTCCTGGATGTCTAACAAATAAGAAGGTGAATGATCTTGGTCTCTATTCAAATATAGAGAAATGATCCAATAAAAGTAATTTTGCCAAAGAAGGGGCTTATGAAACTTTTTTGTGTGGGTGGGTTGGGGGGAGTCTGGAAATGTGACCATTTAGCCACCACAGTGGGTTTCTGAGGGAGGTAATGCAGTCTCCTGTTTGAATATTTAGGTGCATATAATATGTTCTCTTTGTTTTAGGTGAATATTGGGGTTGGGAGAACTGACTCATATTGGAATGGTTCTCAAGCCTGGTTACACAGCATAATCACTTATAACGAGCTTTAAAAAAAAAAACCCAGTGGATCGTACCACAGTCCAAGTCAATTAAAATTCTGAGGTGAGAGCAAGGTGATTCCTGAAAGCAGTTCATATGAAGAACTAGGTTGTCCACTTGTGAAGATTTAATCACTAGAACCTCATGAATAGCAACAGAACTCTGTCATATATAGTGCTAAAAATAAGACCTCAGTCCAGAACTCAACTCACTGCCAGTGAGCCAATGTCAACTCTTAGTGACCCTATAGGACAGGATAGAAATGTCCCTCTGTTTCCCAGACTGTAACTCTTTAAGGGAGTAGAAAGCCCTGTCTTTCTCCCAAGGAACATTGGTGGCTTTGAAATGCTAAATAGTAGTTCATAGACCAATGCATAACTAGTATGCCACCAGGGCTCTTTCTCAGGATAGAAGGCACTCAAAATATGGTCAGGGAAGAACTACCAGCTCAAAGCAGAGTTGATCATAATGAAGTGGATGGAATAAGTCCGTTGAGACCTTCATTTGCTGATAGAGGATGTCTCAATATGATAGAGGATGTCTCAATATGAGAAGAAACAGTGACAATTATCTAATCATCGAAACTCAGAATCTTTAAGTATTAATGGAGAAAAACTAGAAGTCATAAAATATTACATGGAACTCATAAAGATCAATAAGCTAGGTATTAGTGAGCTGAAACAGACTGATATCTGCCATTTTGAATCAGACAGTCAAACAGTTTGCTATGCTGGGAATGACACATTCAAGAGGAATCACATTCATCTTCCTAAAGAACGTTTCAAGATCTACTTGAAGTACAACACTATTGTGATAAAATACTATCTATCTGAAGACAAGAACATCCAGTCAATACGGTTATCTAAATTGATGCACCAACCACTACAGCTGATGATGAAGAAACTGATGAATTTGACCATCATCTTCAGTCAGAAATTGATCAAACACACAATCTGAATGCATGGATAGTTATTGGTGATTGGAATTTAAAAGTTGGAAACAAAGAAGAAGGAACAAGAATTGGAAAATATGGTCTTGGTGATAGAAATAAATCTGGAGATCACATGCAAATACCCGAGTGGGCGTACACAGGAATCAAATTAACTACATCTGTGGGAAGAGAAGATGGAGAAGCTCCATGTCAGCAGCAAAAATCAGTCCAGGAGTCAACTGTGGAACATGCCATCAATTGCTCGTCGCTAAGTTCAGATTCAAGCTGACAAAAATGAAAACAAGCCCACGGGAGCCAAAAAGAACCTTGAGTCTATCTCACCTGAATATTAAGATGTCAGGAGCAGATTTGACTCACTAAGCACTAAGGACAGGACAGCTGATGAGCCGTGAGATATCACTGAGAACATGAAGAAAGCAAAAGGTTATTGAAGAGACAGGAAAGAAAGGCTCAAACTGGATGTCAGAGGAGACTCTGAAACGTGCTTTTAATCATGGAGTAGCTAAGGCATTTCATATGAAATGAAGCCAAAGAGCTGAACAGAAACTTTCAGAAAGCAGCCGGAGAAGTACTATAACGAAATGTGCAAAGACCTAGAGTGAGAAAACCAAAATGGAAGAACATGTTCACTATATCTTAAAATAACTGAAGAAAAACAAATCCAAGCTTTAAGGTGCTATACTGAAATATTCTATGGGGAAAATATTGAACGATACAGGAAGCATGAAGTGAAGAGGGAAAGAACACCCATTATTCTACCAAGAAGAACTAGTTGGCATTCCACCATTTAAGAGGAAGGACATAAACAAGAACCAACAGTACTAATGGAAGATATTCAAGCTGCACTGACGGAATTCGCCAAAACCAGTTGCCAGGCAATGACTGAATTCAATCCAAAAGTTTCAACAAATTGATGAAGCACTGAATGCATCGGTGGAATGATGTTTTGGGGTTCCGGGATCCATGACCCCACCAGAATGATACTATTTGGGGTCCGGACCAGACCAGAACGATGTTCTAGGAGTCCAGGACATGCCAGAAAATTTTTCTGGTGTATCTGAGACCTCTCCAGAAAGTTTCTCTCCCACCAGAGATATACTCTGGGGGACTGGACCCCTCTAGAACCATCATGCACTAAGTGCATAATTCTATGGGGGTGCCAAAAACCCCCTTCCCTCAAGCATACTTCTTGCGGTATTCCCGCTCTACAACACTCCATCCGCCCACTCTCAGCACAGACTAGTGCCGACAAAAATTAAGAACAATTATTGTTAGTAGGCATTGTGTTTGGCCCTAGAGAATCTTTATAATAAAAGACTTACTTGAAACATAAACTCTACTGAGCAAGACAAACTATTTAGAATGTAATAAATGTCAAGTTAATAAATAATGTACTATAGTGGAGCAGAGGAGTGAACTTTGCATAAGATATGAGAAGGTTAAACATTTAAACTGAGACCTGAGCAAAAATTGAGGCATGTACAAAGCTGACGTTTTCATGGATTGGTAGACTGATTATTATCCAGAGGCAATATTCTACAACTCATGTACAGATTCAACCTAATTCCTCTCAAGGTCTGTTTTTCCAGATAATGACAAGCTGATTCTAAAATTTCTATGGACATGTGACAGTTTTAGTATAGCCAAAATCTTGAAAAACAATAAAATGTAGGTGGAGACTGCGCATTGCCTGATATGAAAACTTACTAAAAAGCTGTGGTAATTAAGACTGTGTAATAGTGACATAAAGGTAGACATATTGATGGAATATAATTGAGTCTAAAAATTCAACCTCATACATCCATAGCTAATTGATTCAAAAAGAATGCACAGAGAAGTCACTGTGATTTCATCAAATGCTGCTGATAAAACTAAATACAGGAAAAAAGAATGGGTTTTGACTCCTACCTTGCACCATATGCAAACACTATCTCAAAATAGATCTTAAGAACTAAATGTAAGAGCCAAATCTATAAAACCCTTAATAGAAAAAATATACATAAATGTTTGTGACCCTGGATTAGGGAATGGTTTCTTAAGATATCTTGAATTTTAGCAATTATGACATCTTAAACATAAGCAGCCCAAGTTCAACATAAGTGGGACTTCATCAAAATTAAAGTCCCTTATAATTGGAAAGACACAATCAAGAATTTGAAAAAGGCAACCTACGTCAGTAACTATTCATGAGATACCTAATAATCTTGTATTCAGAATATATAAAGAAATGTTATAAGTCAACTATAACTCAACTAATTAAAAATTAGTCAAGAAGTTAATCATTACTCTAAAGATATAAGTATGTTAAAATAAACTATATAACTCTATTATAGATTTAGTCTAAAATTTCTATAAGTTGCTTGAAACTGAAAAATATTAAAACGAGTCTACAAGAGCTAAAATAATATTTTGAGACTATACATTCTGAATTTAGATAACATTTAAAGAACAGACTTAATGGAATGTACACTAATGACCTGATGAGTTGGGGTGGGGGGGGAAGCGATATTAAAAACATCATATGTGAAGGAAGCAAAAGGTCATTAAAGAAAAAAATCAAAGTGAATATCAGAAGAGACATTGAAATTGCTCATTACTTAGCGAAGGCAAATGGAAGAAATGATGGAGTTAAAGAGCTGAACACATAATCTCAAAGGGCAGCTCAGAAAGACAAAGTATTAAAGAATTCGTCATTCTCTCACCTTATATGCTACCAAGTCCTGCCAGCCACCTCCACCCCCATCTGCCCCAACCAAAAATGGCTCTGATATCTCCAATCAGCCCTCACTACAATCCTTATGCCACAGCCACATTCTTGAACTATCCCAACAACCTCCCCACTGCTCTCCCTGAATCCACACCTGCATCCTTTCTCAAAGTACATGCACCAGGCTCCACACTGAAGCCCCATTGATCTACTTCATGCTGCCATGGCCATGTCACTGCTCTGCTCAACTCCCTCCAAAGGTTCCCTGCCCTCATCAGGAAGCAAGATATGAGTTCTGGGAGGTCAGTTAGCACCAGGAACTGGCTGACCTGTGCCCAGATTCTTCTTGTCCTTTCAAATGCCTGTGCCCCTGAGGCATTTGAAAGGGAGGACAGGCCCCAGCAATTTTCCTGGACCTTCATCCTCAGCTGTAAGTGTCCCATGGCCTCATTTTCACTCGGTCCAGCATCATTAGGATGTGTGTGCATGCCTCTGTAGCACAGATCACATCAGCAGCCACTGACTGCCTGCCAGACCTGCAGAGTCGCTTAACCCACAAACACCTGGCCCACTTTAGAGACGAACCACGAGGGGCTCATTGAGGCTCAAAGACTTTCCCAAGGAAATCAGCTAACTAATAGAAGCACCAGAATTTGATCTCAATTCTGACTGTAGGGCCTATCAGCCTACACAGACATGTAGCGGGCTTTGGTCTCTACACAGGAACTGGCATCTAGAAAGTAGTGTGAACCTTCATGGAACGAACAAGAGCTTGTCTCTGCACATGAACCACCCTCCAAACTCAGGCAGGGACTGGAACAGAACTTCCCTCTAGTGAGATATCAAAGTTTATTGGTGGTTAATAGGGTCAGTATGCAGAAAGTGGGGAGTGGAGGGTAGGTGTGATGGAAAAACTACAAGGATCATGGAATGTTAGCTTTCAAACAGATTTTTATAATTGCTGTCAATAAGGCTTAAACCTGTAAATAACTGAACAGGCAGAAGTTGTGAGATAGATACAAGGGGGCTTCAAAAAGTTTGTGGGAAACATCCATTATTTTCAGATTTGTTTGGAGTCATCACTGGGCCTTTTTCTTGCTTCTGGTTCCTTTGTTGGTCTGCTTTTGCACCTGCATGACCAGGTCCAGGGCCTTATTGAAAGCTGGAATGACATGGTCCACTGGGATGAGTGGTGTCCCCCAGGTCCCATACTCACTCAAGGCACAGCTGTCAACACCTGTAGTTGTTCAGGAGCCAGCAGAACCCCCACCCACTCCCCAGCCCTGAAACCCCACACCACGTTGCAACCAACCCCACCTTGCATGTAATTGGGAAACATGTCTACAGGGGGTTCTGCTTTGTTGTCAATTTTCTCCAGGTTGTAGTCTGGCTGCTTGGCCATCTCGAGAGAGCTTAAGTCAGGTTGGCCCTTGCTGCAACACAGGGAAAAGACCCAGCCAGTTAATTAACCGCCAGCCAACTTAGCAAGTTATTCCTGGGGTCCTGACTCAGGTAAGGAATGCAAACACCTGCATAAGATGCCCACATCCTGCCTCCTGATCCTCATCTAAGAGGTCCCCAAGCTTTAGCTACATCACAACGCTGAGTGGCAGCTTTATTTCTTGACCCTGTATATTAACAAATCTTGCCAGCCACCCCCCACTACAATACCTATGCCACGGCCACATCTCCTTCTTGAACTATCCCAGCAACCTCCCCACTGCTCTCCCTGAATCCACACCTGCATCCTTTCTCCAAGTACATGCACCAGGCTCCACACTGAAGCCCCAGTGATATACCTCATGCTGCCATGGTCATGTCACTGCTCTGCTCAACTCCCTCCAAAGGTTCCCTGTCCTATTGAGGAAGCTGGATATGAGTTCTGGGAGGCTGGTTAACACCAGGACCTGGCTGGCCTGTGCCAGCTCCTTCTTCTTGTCCTTTCAAATGCCTGTGCCTCTGAGGCATTTGAAAAGGAGGACAGGTCCCAGCAATTTTCCTGGACCTTTATCCTCAGCTGTATGTGTCCCATGATCTTCATTTCCACTCAGTCCAGCATCATTAGGATGTGTGTGCATGCCTCTGCAGCACGGATCACATCAGCAGCCACTGACTGCCTGCCACACCCTGCACTGAGTCACTTAATCCTCAAGTGCAAACATCTGGCCCACTTTAGAGATGAACCACTAGAGGCCCAGTGAGGCTCAAAGACTTTCCCAAGGAAATCAGTTAATGAATAGACAACTAGAATTTGATCTGAATCTGACTGTAGGGCCTATCAACCTACACAGACATGCTGGAGGGCTTTGGTCTCTACACAGGAGCTGGCATCTAGAAAGTACAGTGTGAACCTTCATGGAATCAACAAGAGCAGGTCTCTGCACATGAATCACCCTCCAAACTCAGGCAGGGACTTGAACAGAACTTCCCCCTGGCCAAGGGGCTGTAGGAAGTCCCATGTGGCGTGGGGATGAGCTTTCCTAGACCCGCTAGATCGGGAGGTGGAGAATTAAGACTACAGTAGAGAGCAGGTGTCCTGGTGTCTGGTGGGTTGCATGCTGTGCTTCTAACCACAAAGCCATCAGCGGGAAACCATTGGCTGGATAAATATGAGGTTTTCTACTTCTTTGAAGAGTTACTCTCTGGGAAACTGACAGAGGCAGCTCTACCCTGTCCATAGGGTCCCTGGGTCAGAATCACTGGCAGTGAGTTTTAAGGGGAGTGCTGCCTCTTGTCATGCCAGCACGTTTTCCGGGAATGGCATGGAACACCAGGCTAGCCCCTCAGTCCCTCACTGGCAGAGCCACACCCCACCTGGATGGTCTCCTTGAGCAACTCTATGGCCTCCTTCAGCTCCCGGGTCTGGTTCATGGCTTCCTTAATGCTGGAACTTTAACTAAAATCTCTTATTCAAAACCAAACCACAAAGAACCCCCAAAACCAAGCAACACACACAGGGAAATCATTAGAATATGGATGAAATGACCCCAGGTGGGAATACACAGTTAAAATGGAGTCGGCATAAGTCTAAACATAGGACACGGTACTAGAAACTTCTTCAGAGGCAACAGAAACAGAAATTTCCCTTTGGGCAACAAGCAGGAGCAGCTCCCACATGACAAATTTGAAGAAATATGGATCCAGTTCAACTGCCTGGATGTCTTTTACTGGCTACTTTCTCTGCATGAAAAGCAATTCATTATTGATGGCAATTTTCTCCCGTCCCTCTTAAAGAAACATTCCCTCCAGCTGTCTGTCCTCCACTAAGAAGCTTTCCTCCAGCTTCTTTCTACTGTAAAACACAAACAGGGTTTTGTAAAAATTAAAGAAGCAACATGCAAAAATTTTGAAGAGTGTATGTGGGAACGGGGGATCTTCCGTACTTAAGGGGTCTTGCCCTTCTTTGGAGACTTACACGCTTTCCCAAAGAAAGACTGGTCCTCTCTTTGGCTGCGATCCTGCTTACAGAACCCCATCTTTGTACAGCTGGGCCTGTCTCTTTCTCTTTTCACTTGCTACCTGCCAGACTGTTGACTGATAGACACCAACCTGGGTCACCTCCCTTGAGGTCCCAGTCTAGAACTTACCCTAAAACCTAACAACCTGGGAATGCAATCATGTCTCAATGCGCGGTGGGTGTGCTGGAATATCACTTCAACACCCTCAAGGCTGAGCGCGCTCCTTGCAGCAGCCCTACTGGCTGTCAAGAATGAGCCAGGGAGTTTCAGGACCTGGTTCATCCCTCCCCCTCCCCCTCCCCCTCCCCCTCCCCCTTCCCCTCCCCCTTCCCCTTCCTCTCTCAGCTCAGCACAGGTGACAATACTTAGCAAACCTCAGGAGGTAGCCCTAACGTTTTGTGTTCCAGCTGCAGCCACTCACGTCCTGAATAGCAGTCACTTCGTGCTGAGAGAAGCCACAGACCCGGGACTCACTTGTGAGCGGAAGACGTTCTAGGAGTCTCAGGGAGGAGGCACTGCTGTGTGAAAACAAACAATGGGGGGGGGGGAGAGACACGCAAAGTTCCCGCAATGAATCCGGAACCCAGACGCCCAAAGCCCCAGCCGGGATCCCCCTTTCTCCAACAGGAATTCTCCCCCACGAACCCCAACCAATCTCCAAACGGGGGATGGAACCAGCCCCTGGGACACCCTCCCACATCTCACCACGAAAGGGGCGCTGCACAGGGCGAGGAGGGGGAAGAAGGGCGCTTGCACCCCAACCAGGCTGCTGTGTGCACCAGGGTACCCCAAAACTGGTCACCGCGCGACCCCTCACCTGGGCGCCGACTACACAGTGGTCAGGCTACTGGCGCTTCTCTGGCACCACGCCCCAAGCACAGCAAGTAGGAACCACGGTATGACCCTCACTTCCGGCTAGGACACCGCTACTTCCGGCCCGTCTCAGCGTGACCCGGAATGGAAGGAGCTAGTCATAGATGTTATCCGGAAACACGTAAGTGAAAAATCAGGCAGGAGTTAAGACTTCATTAAGGTGCATAGACATTCAGGAAAATAAGAATCTTACTTCATATGGCAGAGGTTAATATAACATCATTCCCACTAACATTATTTGAAAGTTTGTTCTTCATAATACTGACCATACAGGAAGAGATTGCGATGAATTGGAAATAAGAAAATGTGTAGGTCTTAGTGGGGAAAAAAAACCCAAACACCCAGATTCTTATCCCGACATACAGTTAGATTATTATCCGATGTATGATCAAAGACATCCCTCATAGACAGCCCTGACTGAGTTAAAGGCACCAACCGCCCTATGTGACATGATATCCACAGGGTAAAAGATGACGCTTGAGTCACTGTGATAGTGGGTCAGGATGTCATTCTCTTACAACCAGAATCTCACAGCTGTGCTCAGGGCCACGTAAAACAATTAAGAATATACTTCTACCATATCAACCCAATTTTAATGTCATACAAAACAAACTAAATATTTTCTTCATCTCTTGAATACTGAAGTACACTTTAACTTCCATGTGGTGCTTATTCATGTCTGAGACTGAGAAAAGAAACCAGAACATCACCTGTCTAGTTTTGGACTGTTGTTTATAAGGATGCTACGTGCTATGGTAAAGATGAAACAGTATGTTCTATAAAATGGGGGAAAAAAACCAACCCAAAAGCCTAAGGAGCTTTTACTCTGCTCGCTGAGGTTCTATGAGTCAAGAATTCACATGACAGGTCTGACTTTATTGTTCTTTTAAATGTATGTTCTTATTCATATATGTAAAACCTTAGTGTGTTTGTGTATTTGAAAACTGGGGGTAAATACAATGGTAACATCACATTAAAACTGGTGCTTGGTAGAGTAGAGGAGCAGCAAACAAGAAGAAACCTTTTTAGATTGACAAAGGCTGAAACAATGGGCTCAAATATAAGAACAATTATGAAGATGGTATAGGACAGACCAGTGTTTCTTCCTGTGGTACACAGGGTCACTATGATTTAGAACTCACTTAATGACACCAAACAATAACAACTTCCATTGTACATTGACTCTTAGTATAATAAGTACTAAAATGTTAGATTTAAAAAAAATATGAATTAAAATAATAATCATTCAAGAACAATTGTTGAAAACATATAATCATGTTTTTAAAATATATACCCTCAAGATGAATCAAGAGTTAAGGACAGTATTGAAAAACTGTAGATTTACATGAGAACTTAATTTTTTATTTCAACTCATGAGAAACTTTAATGCACAATTTAACAACTGCAGAGAATGTGGGGTAAAGTCATTTTAAAAATACACTCTACAATGGGATATATTATACTGGTGTTTTAACAACACAGTAACAAATTTGATGATTTCATGGCTCTAATTGAGGAGAATGATTACATGATACACCCTAACAGTTTATGTAAAGATTTGTGGAAATGGGATGGATTGAGTTAGAGAGCAGCTATCCCTGCCTTTGAGCTCATATTTCACCTTAACTGAGTGGGATTATTACCGGGGATGCAAGGATGTTTCAACATTAGAAAAACTATTAATATAACCAACTACATAAACAGAACAAAGAATAAGAACTCTCTGATCATGTTAATAGATGCAGAAAAGACTAATGGCAATATCCAACACCCATTCCTGATAAAAACACTCAATAATATGGAAATGGAAGGGAGAGACCTCAACACAACAAATGTATAAAAGGTAACACTGTTGGTGAAGGACAATTAGATGACTGGAACTTGCTGGAAATAAGACACTGTTACGCACACAGAAAGGTTTCATCAAATGAGTAATACAGAACCCACAGATTGGGGGTAATAAGTCTTTAACAGTGAGGAGATGGAGACAGAAGGGGAGGAGAAGAGGAGGAGCAGAAGTCAACTATGGCATTTTCAGGAACCTCTAATTTAGATGCTCACCTGAGCATGCACCTGGGAAAAGGAGGCTGGAGTCTGGGTGGTCTAGCATAGGGAGCAGAGTCTGAAATCAGTGTCTGAGGATGATGTTTTGTGAAGGGGCTTTCCATTGTGGCTCTTGATTCTACAAGGCTTAGGCCTCTTCTTTGACTTGCGTGATTGGAGGAGTTCATGTGAAAGTCATATGGTACCAGGAGAGGCATGGCCAAGTGGAGCAGATGGCATCAGGTGCTGTCAGTTATGTCTCTGTAGTCCATGCAATGGGAGTGTCACCTGGGGATATTCCCAGCTTGGAAGCCTGCTCTGCACCCACCACTTTCTGTCAGCTTGTCTTCCTGTCATGGCTTGTGTTTTGTTGTGTTTCAAATGCAGGCAGAGTCACCCAAAATGAACAGGTTTCAGCAGGGCTTCCAGACTATGAAACTAAGAATGAATCAGTTGCCACTCCAGGTGCTGAACCTCACCTCTCGGCCCCTCCCTCCTCATTGATTCCAGGTCACACCCCTTCAGACAGACACCACCCCACCCTTACCTAGGTGGTGTAATTTCCTGTTGAACCTACTTCCTCTGCCTGAGAAGGCTCCGAGTGTGTTTCCCACAAGGGTAGGTGAGTCTCTAGGTTTCTATGTGGATCCCATGTGCGGAGTCCCCTGCAGGGTGAAGTCCCCAGCTGTGTCTTGGTTCCTGAGGATGTTACAGTTCCCACACCCTGTCTGCCCCCGTTCCAGGATGCCATGATCCCCTGGGACGTTTCCATTTAAATCCTTTCTGATATGGGTACAGGCCTCAGTGCATTCGCTCACGGGAATACTCTGCCTCCTTTATCCTGCCCAGAACCCCTCATGCACCCACACCCCTCAGGCCAGAAAGGGTGTTGGGGGAGGGTTTCTTGCCTGGGGCCTGTCCCTTCTGAGTCAGGTCTTGGGCATGAGAGCATGCGTGCGGATCCCAGAGTAGCCTTTACTGAAAGGAGAGGCCAGCCTTGCAGTCATCAGGCCACCCCACTGATGACTGAGGTGTCGGTTTTAGAGCTTAACTTCCCAGCAACTTGCTTTGCAAAAGGGTGCCACAGCAGTCACAGCCCCAAACCGGGCATAGTTTAAGTCCTCTCAGAATAAACCTCCACTGAGTGCTTTTTGCCCAGGAACCAAGGCTGTAGGTAATCTGGCCCTCAGCCAAAGGGCTTTGGAGAGTGGATTACTTTAACCTCTCCAGGCAGCCCAGGGAGGGGCAGTCTCTCTTGGAGGTTTGCCTGCACATGTGTCCTTGATGGAGGTCACCAACAGTATAGGGGGTCTCCTAGACAGGAGCCATGTCCTATCAGCCATTCCCTGACTGCATTGGTCAGGAGGCCCTGGACGCATTTTGTAAGCCCGCTATCTAAGGATGGAAGTGTCTGTCATTGTGATGTATTCATTGATCACCAATCATGCTTTTGTGGCAGTTTCCTTTTTCCTGCCCCTTCCCCACAACCTCTTTAATTCACATCTCAATTGTGAACCTGGCAAGCCATTTCCACCTCCTCTTGGTGGCTTCCCTCATCCAGATAGATGATTTGTTTATGTCTTTCTGCCCATCAGAATCTAGCTTGTGCTTCTGTTTTAGATTGTCAAAAGGGACTCCATTCTCAAATATAATTTAAGGACATTTATTAATGATCAGAAAGAATTCAGGGGAGGATTTAATTTATGGGGACACCCTTCAAATGGACTTTAGGCATGCACTGCTATCCACAGCCCTTTAATAACTAGGGTGCTAAGACTTTAATCTCTAATACAGCTCCTGGGTTTTGTCTCTGCCAATGCTGTACCTTTCCACTTGGAGTGTGGAGAGGCACCTCAGCTCAGAGATTGGTTGTGTTGATGGCTCTTCTGTCTTTATCACTGCGCTCTTCCGCCCATGCCACCCCTCCCCCCACACACACACACCTTATCATCCCTCGTGACTCATAGAGAATTTCAGGCCGAGATTTACTGTCCACTTATTTTATTAATAAGGAATTTTGGTTTCCTTTATCATCCTTTTATTTGTATAATTGAGCAAATATTTTATTTGTTTTTAGGTCCTTTTGTATATCAATCTGGAGAAAGAATAGCTTTTCTTCAAGTGTAAAGAGTTTCAGTTTTGAAAATCCAGAGGGCAGTTCTACACTGCCCTATAAGGTCACTATGAGTCAGAATTGACTCGATGACAGTGTGTTTGGTTTTGTGCATTAATATTATCTTTTAGTGAAACATGCCTTCAAGGTAAGCACTTTTTTGGTTGTTATTGAGTTACTTCACAGTGACATAATATTTAAAGCGTTCACTTATCAGTTATCCTAGTGGATACAGAAAATATTTCATAGAACCCAATTCTAATGATGCAAATTCATTTAATCCTTTTGATTTATTTCATTTGTTAACTGTTTCTTCTTCAATTTGTTTGATTTGACTGTGTAGGAACTGTGTCCTACTAAGGTTAGCTCCTCATTGTAAAAAATTGTGTCACAATTATTCCTTGTGTCACAAGATAACATTCAGATATATCATTCCTATATGTAGTAAGATATCATCTTATTTAAAATAAAGTTACCATTTTCTATCTCCACTGGAAGGGAATACTTAATTGTTCTAACCTTTTATCCAAGTATTGTTGATAAAAGGCTTGTTTTAGTCACTGGTGCACTTTGTGATACCATAGGACCTTAAACTCTTCCTTGTGGTTTCTAGGCTATAATTAATGTGACCAAATTGCCACATCATGGCATACAACTGTTTACATTTCGTGGAGCTGCCATACATTTACTGTAGCAGTAGGACTTCTTCACTAAGTAATTTAGATATGCAAATTCTCAGTAGGTTTCCATGTTGTTCACTCTGGGCACCGTGATTCTTAATGAAAATTGTTTTTGTGTTTCTGATTTAGCCATGTTTTCAATATAAAACCAATGTGTCCATAGACATGAATATGCTTTCATCATGTTTAGTTTTCCCTTTTGTTAGGTGCCAAATCATGTTAATTCCATCTCATGACAACTTCATGTGTTATAGAGAAGAACAGCTCCATAGCGTTTCTGGAGTATCATTTGTGGAAACAGGTCTGCAGTCCTGTCTTCACAGCAATGCAGGCTGAATGTAACCCGTCAACCCTCAGTGGAACAGTCTAGTTCAAGCTGTTTGTGCCACCTACAAACCTTCATTGTCCTTAACCCCAAAAAGCAAACTCACTGCCACAACGTCAATTCTCACTCATAGTGTTCCTATGTAGGTGTCTGAGATTCAAAATCTATACAGGAACCACCAGCCTTGTTTTTCTTGTACAGATCTGCTGGTGGAGTTGAACTGCCAGCTTTGAGGGTAGCAAATGAAGCCAGGATTCTCCCCGACCCCTAGAAATGAACCCAGCCAAACAGATGCCATCAAACCCACACCACTTCCTGCGGACTCCATGTGTGTCATTGCAAAGGGATGTTGCAGAGGAGTTTCAGTGACTGGTTTCTCAAAGTGCATCACCCAGGATTTCTTCCCGGAGACCCTGAGTAGATAGAAACTTTGAATCTCTCCATGAACGCCTATCCATGGTAACCATTATAATGCTCAGGGACATCAAAACTAAGCCAGGCACACATCCGTGCATGTACACACTTGCCAGAACCTATGGAACCTGGCATTCTTTCAAAAAGGAAAACTCAAAACTATACAATGAGGTTGAATTTTTAGCTATAACATGAGAAACCACCTTTCTGAATATGCAAAATTTGCAGAACTCAGAAAAATTAAGCCATCCTGTTAATTTTCAGCTGTCACAATTTTCTATTTGAATCATACAGATATACTGTAACCTAACTGGTCTCTTTACCAAAACTAGAGAATAAAATTAATATCAACTTTAATAGATCTTCAAGAGAGACACTCTATGTATATTTCTGAGTTTTCATGGAAGATGAACAGGTGTCTTAAAGATTTTTAAGATGTATAATTGAGGAATTATAAAATATTTATTACATTATTCTATTTAACATAATAATACTACAGTCTTTAGCATTATCTATTAGGAACAGATATGCAGAGGCTTCAAAAGGATCATGCATAAATCCCATTATCTTTATTCCATTTTTCCATGATCTTTTTGAAACCCACTTGTGCATTCATGGCATGAAAGATTAGCTACCAATGAGCTCCTTGTATTTAAATTAGATAATAATTTGATAAATAGCAATCATTTGGCCAACCATTTGATTCTGTATGGTGACTATATGTGGTTTCAGAATAAATCTATACTCCGTAAGATTTTTACTAGATAACTTCAGAAGGTATTTTCTCCTGGAACAAATTATTTTGGTCTATCCCTTAGTTAATTCCATCACATCCTTCAAATCACAGTTTTCAATGAATTATATTAATTAGACTATTAAGGGTATAGGGTGAAAACCACCACTAAACAAAATGGTCCCACAGGCAGGAACATAGAATGATTTCACAGTAGAAAGCAACTGAGAGTGTACCTATGTGTACCTCCCCCCTGTTTTGAGGACAGATGTTTACTCTGAATCCTAACTAGATTAATTAATTAGAGACATTGAAAAGAATACCTTTATTATTGTTAGCTGCCATCTAGTTTTCTCCAGTTTATAAAAACACGATGTACCCATGGGGATGTAATGGGTTATGTGTTGGATTGTTAACTACACGTTCAGCAATTCAAAACCATTTATTTTTGATGCTTTCTAGTCCATAAAGAGTTGCATTTTCAGAAACACACAGGGCTTTTTGCACTCTTCCATGTAGAGACTTTATAAGTCAGAATTGACTCAATGGCAGTTCATTTTTTTTTAATGGGCAATGGAACAAAACCATGCCCTGTGACCTCAGTATTCTGAGTTCAATCTGGTCACCTTTTTTCTTGGGGAGTTGAATGGTGACTTTGGGATCTTCACATGTTGGTCATAAACCTGAAAGTCCTCAATTGCAATTCTTCTAACTATTGCCTCTTTTGTTTTACTTTTTTGCTAATGTTTCTTCATGATCCATTTATTATTCCAGTGTGGGGATTCCCATGTATACTTATTGCTAATGAGCTTTTCATTTCATAGATAGAATATTCATATACAAACATGTATAAACCACTTTATTTTGCCACCTTCCATGAATCAGATGCAAATGCCTTAAAAGTTTACTGAAAATGTGCTTGTGATTCCTGGTTTTGCCTGTCTACCTACCTTAGTTCCTTACATTTAGGTAAAGTCTGGAAGAGCAGACAGTTCCACATACATAATTAGCAATGTGAGTTTCTTGATGGGTTAGATTTGGGTTCAATTTAGTGTTGTAGAGTGCTAGAGTCAGAGTCTACATAAGATTGGAATCTAGGTTCTGGGATTAATGTTCCCGGTTCACAAGAATCAATGGTTAGAAATAGAATTTAAGTGTCATGAGTTATGAGCCAGATGTTGGTGAGCAGATTAAAGGGCTTTGTGTTTAGAATGTGTCGTGCCTACCAACTTATGTTTGGAGTTGCTTAGGGGCTTATGTGTTATGGTAAAAAGATATAGAGTTATGGTTTAAACAGTATAGTTTTGGAAGGTGGTTTCTAATATTGAGACATTGTGTCATAAAGTTAGGATTAAGGTTATAGAATATATTCAAAGTTGTGTTCCTGATTCAAACAATTGGGATAATTGAATTAGGTTAGTTTGAGCTTGTATGGCAGGGGTCTTCAAACTTTTTATGCAGGGGGCCAGTTCACTGTCCCTCAGGCCGTTGGAGGGCCAGACTATAATTTTTTTAAAAACTATGAACAAATTCATATGCACACTGGCTGCTAAGCAGGACAGGCAGCAGTGGCAAAAACAACCGGTGGGCCTGATAAATATCCTTGGCGGGCCGCATGTGGCCTGAGGGCTGCGAGGACCCCTGGTGTATGGGGTTAGGATTTCTTAAGGAAATCCTATTTTTTTCCCCACTTGGCTGTGGGTATCAGGGAATGCTCAGGGTGTTAGTAGGCATTGTGGATGTAAAGAGCTTTTCAGGTGGTTAGGGGTTCAGTGTTTTAGGATATTATCAGTGTGCTGTAAGGATGCTCAGAGTGTTAAGGTGTAAGGGTTAATGGTTTGGGAGTTGTTGATTAGCAATTAATAGTTAGTGGGTTAAGTGTCAAAAGTTATTTTTGCATGTTGAAATGTAGCCTATAATATTTTTTATTTATTAGCCATTTATGGCATATTTTGAATATTTTATGGATATAAACATTAATTTATGATTAGAGGAAATTTTATTTCATTTTGGAAGCCTCTTTTCTTCCTTAAAAATCGTATTTTGATTGCTCTAGTTAGAACATACAGTCAATGTTTAATATCAGTGGTGAAAGTGAACATTTAGGTCCTTTTTCTGAGGTGGAGTGATGTTTTTATTTTTCCTCTAAGTCTGACATTTTCACTTTTTAAAAAGAGTAATGTGTATTAGCATATTCACATATTGAACTACATTATTTCATGTTCGATTTGCAGAGGTGGATTTTTATTAACATGAAAAGCCTTTGACTTTTTTTAGTGTGTTTCATTTGTCTATTTAGATAGTTAATCCTTTTTTGAATTAATTGCTATATTACAGAGCTTATTTTCTTATGTTAACTCAACTCGGGAAGATTCAAATTAATCATGGTATATAATTATTTCAGTGTGTTTTCTGACTCAGTTCCCAATATTTTCAAGCATTTTTCATGTGGATCCATTACAAATATTGGTCTACAGTTTTCTTGAAGTATCATTATCTGACCTTGTTAACAGTTTATTACTGTCTCCTAGAAAATGTTAGTAAGTGTACTCCCACAACTATTGTTATGTTTTCACCCAATAGTTTGAACTTAAGAAAAAGGTGTTTATTCATACTGTGTGAATCATCTGGTCTTTAATCTACTTTAGATTTAGCCTTGAAGTTTCTCATGGAATTTAATTGTGATTCAATTGATTCTGAACACTCTGAGCATCTTAAAACCCACTCAACTCATAGATCACTTGTTCTGCAGGGATCCTCAGGTCTGCCAGCTGACCCCTCAGTGTAGAGCAGTGTTTCTCAAAATTCCTAATGCTATGACCCTTTAATATAGTTCCTCGTGTTGTGGTGACCCCCCAACCATAAAATTATTTTTGTTGCTACTTCATAACAGTATTTTTGCTACTGTTATGAATCCTAATGTAAATATCTCATATGCAGGATATAGTTCCATTGTTACAAATTGAGCATAAATAAAGCATAGTGATTAATCACAAAAACAACATGTAATTATATATTGTGAAATATTTCTTTGTAATTATAAATACATGAAAATTTGTCTTGAAGCCTGGTGTAGCATGGGTAACAGTCTTCACGTCAGGGACTCATATGTGGGTGTATCTGCGTGTTGGCAAACCTGCCTGGAGACGGATAAGGTCTTAGTTCCTACGACCATCAAAATATGTGTTTTCCGATGGTCTTAGGCATCCCCTGTGAAAGAGTCATTCAACCACCAAAGGGGTTGTGACCAACAGGTTGAGAACCACTTGCGTAGAGGGATAAATTATTTACATTACTCTTGATGGATAAATAGTCACTCACACCTGAGTGACTGTGTGCTACCCTCACACTTGAGCCCAAGATGAGAAATACTCTGCCATAAGACATGCTGGGTGGATCATAGAGAATTTCTTTCAGCCCACCTCCAGGAGAATGGTGTAAATTAATGAGGGACAGGAATTCCTCAGTGATTTTATCATCACTTTGTTCTTTTTTTTCTTTTTTTTTTTTTTAGCAAAGGCAAACTATTCCTTCTTTTTAATAAGAGAGTTTATGTTCCGGCAAAGTTCACATGAAATGTTTGGTATCCGTTACCATGGTAATAACTTTTGTAAATATAACTATCACACTAGTATTTTGCGCCTGTCTTGTGTATTCATTAGTGGTTTCTGAGGTTGTCAATGTTAGGTGCCATTGAGTTGATTCCACATCGTAGCGACCCAGTACACAACAGAAGGAAACACTGCGTTCTCCTTTAACAGACTCGCAATTTAGGATGAACCCATTGTTGCCGTCACTCCATCAATCCATTTTGTTGAGGTATTCCTATTTTTCACTGCCCCTCTACTTTACCTGACATACTGTCCTTCTACAGGGACTACTCCCTTCTGACAACATTGTCCAAAGTATATAATATGGGCTCTCACTCTCTACCTCTAACTTGCATTCGGAGCTCACTTCTTCGAAGACAGACTTGTTTGTGCTTTTGGAGACCAATGTTATTTCCTTATTGTTTGGCATCACTACAATTCAGTCAAACCTATTCTTCTTCAGACTTCCTTATTTAGTGATCAACTTCCACATATGAGGCCATTGACAATCCGGTGGTTTGGGTGAGGTGAACCTGCTCCTCAAAGTAAGATCCCTGCTCTTCAACACTCTAAACAAGCCTAAAAAGGCTTATGTATCCAATAAAACGTATCTATTGATCTCTTGACTGGTGATAGAATAACTATCACCATTCTGGTTTGGTTTTGTTTGTTTTTGCATAAGCTAACAGTTTTCTGGAAGGAGTTAGAACTTAGTCGAGCTTAGATTAAGAATGTTGCTCACTGAGGGGTCTGGAAGGCAACCTTTCTCTGCAACCGACCAAAATAAGATTCCTGAGTTGAAGCCTGTTCTTAAGATTTGGTGGTATGGTGAGTCTTATATTTAAAGTATGCTTGATGACTGGGCATTAAACAAATTTTGTTTTTCTCTAGTAGCCTGACTTGCTGATTAGTTTAAGAGGAGCACTAATCGGGCCCACACAGAAGAGAAGGTAATGGAGAAGAGTGCAATTCAGACCCCTTTCTTCACCTGGAGTTCTGGAGTCACACTGCCTTCTCCCAGCCTCCTTTCACAGTGATGCCTGGCAGTGGCCTGCACAGGAATGGAGCTCAGCCTTCAATCAATTTGACTATGAAAGGGGCCACTGGGGTCATGTACTCAAGACATCAGGGTAGGAGAATAGTCTGTGCTCTCATCACTCTGTAGCATACCGACCTACAGCTGATGATAGAGAATCTAGAGACAGAAGAGGTGAAGCACAACATCTGTGAGCTTGACAAGCCTGGTTCAAGCCCTGCAGCTGCACCTGGAGACTGTGAGCCAAGTGTGCAGGTAAAGCACTCCCAAACCTTCAGGTTTCAATTCCTGAGCTTCTCATCTCTGAGAGCTGCCCCCAAGAAGAGGAAGAAGCCGGAGTACTCTTGGGAACAAGATCTGATTCTCAGGTGTATTATCCAGAGTGAGTCAGCCCTACATTAAACAATGTATGGTGAGACTCTATCTGATGGCCTATGTGCAGATTAGTCCCTTTGTAATAAAGTGAAAAAGGGTTTCATCTAGGATGAGAATGTTGGCAGTTTGCTCAGAGAACTCAGTCCTGTCCATGACTTCTCCAATCACCAGGACCTGACTAGGAATAAAGGTTGTGTTCCTCTGTTGTCAGTTACTTATATATTTATAACCACTCATAACAAATCCAAGGGCATTTAAATGGTCATATACTCATTTTCTTTTCTGCATTAGATTATGGTAACATTACTAGATACTCAGAAGTTTGAAGATCAGCTAACTCTAGCAATCTCAGTGAATTCAGCCCAAAGTGGCTCCAATTCAATGTGTGCTGTAAATAGGAACTGATTTTGTGAGTAACCAAAAAGGAAGAACTTTTCTTCAAAAACTATACTCCTATGTCTTCTCAGAGTCATTCTAGTGGGGAAAGAATGCATGTCACCCTAAAGCAGAAGTAGGGTAAGCTGACTAAAAGGGCAAATGTGAACCCTCTGGGTGAAACCAGAAATAGTGGGCTGACATTCTGTGGGACTGAGCAGGTGAGCTCTCTGAATCCAGAATTTGCACAGATAAATTCTTATCTGTCTTGACCCTCCTGGGCTGAACTTTCTGGAGGATAGACAGAAAATACTAGCATCCACTAAATGAAATACAATTATTGAATTTATTTATTTGCAGATAGGTATCCAAAAAATACAAAAAAATAAAATACTAGTCCATCATTGTTAGGAAAACCAACCAAATCAAACCAAACAGTGTAATTTGAAGAAGCAACAAAATAAAAATAGGCTGACCGCCTAGAATTTGATTAAGTGGTTGTCAGAATACCTCAGAAAGTATGAGGGAAGAATATACTGCTACATTTCGAGCCAGTAGTCAAACACCTATTATTTATAGTTCCCTTTGCCTAGGCCCCCATTGGCTGTGAGTCTGATTGGAAAGTATTTAGCTGAGAGGCATGAGACCTCTGATGCAGGGACCCCTTGCAGAGTCATTTCCTTTCCTTAGGGTTAACAGGCCGATTGTTGCTATAGAACAGAATATATTTCCTGTTACAATATAACTTTTGAATTCACAGATGAAAGGTGTAGGCATGGATTTTTTTTTTTCATTAGAGAGGAATTCTTTAGGGAAACAGATTTAAAATAATCGCAGATCCCCACAGGATATCAGACTTAAAACTCCAGCTGCACCTGCTTCTGGGTCTAAGTCCTGTGCTCTGTGGGTCCTGAGCGCCCCCTAGAGACCATTCTCCTCCCTGACGGGGAGGTTTGTGTCTTGGCTTTCACTGACTTCCCCTTGCTGTGTGTCTTGCACAGTAGTACATGGCCGTGTCCTTGGCTTTCACGCTGTTCATTTAAGATGGAGCATGTTCTTGACATTGTCTCTGGAGATGGTGAATCTCTCCTTTATGGAGTCTGTATAGTATGCACTACCACCAGTATTAATACCTGAGACCCATTGCAGGCCATTCCCTGGAGCCTAGAGGAGCCAGATCACTTCATAGCTACTGAAGGTGAATCCAGAAGCCAAACAGGTGAGTCTGAGACCCCCCCACCAGGCTTTCTCAGATCACCCCAGACTCCACCAGCTGTGCCTCATACTTGACACCTGCAAACACAGAGACACGTGATCAGTCGTCACACACATACATACTAAGGTACTCACAATTACACACATACACACCAGGGTCTACAATGATTACCATGTAAAATGGTCAAAATGAAAGCCAAGTTGGGTACAAAATTCATTATGTGTCCTTTGTACTAGCTCCTGGGCACAAAATGGAAGCAGAAGAGACCCCAGAGACTGGGACTGTGCTCTGAGAGCTCCCACATCAGTGGCTGCAGGAGAAATGCTGTCTGGACATTTTTTGGAGCTTGAGAGCCAACTCCTTTGACATGGAAGATTGTTTTCTGCTACAAAAACACACTGTTAACAGCTGTTCCAGCCTCGTCTGCCTCTTTTGGCAGATCCAGCTCTGGAAGTATAGAGTCACCAAGATTTCCAACCTTAAGGAGCGCCCATCACTCCTGGGCTCAAATTCACAGGACACCTAAGAGGGGGGAAACAATCAATAATGGCAAACAATGGAAATCTCTTTAATGTCAGCCCATTTTTAGAATCTCTTGGCACTACCGGAGAGAAGTAACCTCCAGACTGAAGAATATGCAAAATTAAAACAGGATTTATGGACAAGGTCTGTTGAGGCTAGAGAACTCTGCCCACCATATGATTTTTCCTTGAGTTTTGAGATTTAAACTGGAAATTGGATAAGAGATTTGATGTGTGAAGTTCTCGGGATAGGATGGGAGAAGTACAAAGGTCTCCAGTCTAATGCCCTCCTCTTCCCTGGGATGGGTCTTCATTTATTGAGAAATAAAGAGCTTTACACTGAAGATCAGAGAAGCTGTTGGTCTACAGTGAACATAGAGAAAATAAAATATGATTTCATAGAAACCCTGACTGATGGGGGACATTTATTCTACCGTATTTTCACATTTCTCAGCACATTCTCTGGGGAGTTCACTCCTCTTTCTTTATCCTAACATCTCACTAAACACCAGTTGGGACCGAACATGTAGTATAGTTTTGAGACTCAAAATGGACAAAGGACATGAATAGGTACTTCACTAAAGAATATATTAAGTTGCCAACAAACTCAAACAAAAATATATTAAGTCACATTACTCATTGTTGCTGTACTTGTTAGATGATGTCCAGTTGGATTTTGCTCATTCTGACAATACAGAACACGTCGTGATCTATGGCATTCCTTCAACCATTCTGTTTGAACCCGTTCTTACAGAGATCATGTGAATCAATATGGTGGAGGGTTGTTTTATTTCTTTTTACCTGAACCCCTGTTTCAGAAATCCTAGCAAGAAAGCACAATACGCTTTTCCAGGGACTGACCCTCCTCATTACATATGCAAAGTATATGGCAGGACATCTCCCTATTCTGGCTTCTAAAGAGCATTCTGGCTATACTTCCTTCAAGACAGATAGGTCATTGTCATTCTCACAAGCATGGAATATTACTCATACTTTTTACTCGTTGATCTTTTCTAGTATTGTTTAGATTCTTGTTTCCCAGCTCTCCTGTGGGCTTTATGGGGCCATTGAAAATACCACATGCTCCTGAGTTCTCAAACAGATTTATTTTCTTTTTAAAAAATCATTTCCCCTACGATATATCCTTTGCGTCCTTTTCCTCTCCATTCTCTTCAAAGGTGTTCATCAATATAAATGGTTCCGTTTAAAAGTGTCCCACAAAATTCTTACATTAGGGTTCTTAAAAATAGATATTTCTTTCAATTTAGTGTCGAGAGATTTGTCTAAATTCATTGATTCAGGTTTCCATTGTTTCAATTATATAACTGTTATCTTTCATACTTATTTATTTCAACTATCTTAGTGTTTCTCTTTTGGATTTGTTTTTGGAGTTGTTGAATTTTTCCTAAATTTTATCGGTTTTGTTAGATATTTAAAAATTTTTTTCTTCTATCGCCATTTTTTATTTTTATGTAGCTTTTTTCAGAAAGATTCCTATAATTGTTTAAAAGAGCTGACCATCATTCTTCTGAACTCCGTCATGAGGAACTCTAACCTGGAAGATCTCCCATGTCTGTGACTGTCTCCTTTGCTGGTCACATGTAAATGACCTTGAGAGTATTCTGTTTGTACTAGTTGTAGTTATGGAAAGTTCAAATGTTGTAGCTGTTGCATGTTCAAACTTATTCAGAGAAAGGATAGGTAACAAACTAAAGATGGTCCCTAACCCCGTTCAGAGCCCCAGCCTCAGGTTGGCTTCTGTAGTTGCCGGAGGTGGAAGTGAATGACACAAATGGTGCCTTCTAAATGATTGTCTTGAAGGAAGGAATAAAAGAACTCCCGAGACATTCAAACTGCCCGCCTGGTATCCATCTCTGTCCCAGTGGAGGGACTGGAGCTTTTATTTTCACGCCAGATGAATGTCACAGCAAGGCCCCAGGTCAATGGAAAGCTTCCCTCTTAAACAGGAACTACTGTGTGGCTTACCCATTAAAAACCTCCAGGGCTATCTTGGAAGCAGTACAGCCAGAATGCTCCTTAGAGACGAGGTTGGCAAGACTTCATGTCCCATATGTGGGACAAGTTGTCAGAAGAGACCAGTCCTTCCAGAAGGACATCATTTCTGCTACAGTAGAAGGACAGTGAAAAAGAAGACCCTTAACAAGATGGATTGACATCTAGTTTGCAACAGTGGAATCAAATAAAAGAACAATTAAGAGGACGACACACAAGCAGGCAGAATTTCTTCCATTGTACATAGGGTCTCTATGAGTGGAAACACACTGAATGGCCCCAAACAACAACAACAGAGATGCAGGGATGTAACAAATCACAGCCTTTCTCATGCTATGTTCAGCCAGGTTTGCCCTCTTCCTGAGGGGACTCTCTCTTAGAGAACAGGAGAGGAAGTGGTTCCACTGTCCTCCACAGCAAGTGGGGATGGAGAATAGAGCTCACCTCCCTTTCTTTTAGTCCTGGGAAAAAAGTGCTGGGTGAGGGACTGTACAGCATGGACTTTTGTTGGACCACCTGGAAATTGCCACTTTCTCGGACTACTTGAACAAGCTTGCTCCCTCCAAATTGTCTGAAATTCAAAAGAGCGTTTTTGTTCTTCTCTGTTTTTTGATTGTTTGCTTGTTTGTTTGTTTGTTTTGCAGGGGTTATTGTTTGTTTGTGTTAAGATCTTTACATTGAATAGGTGGTTACTAAGTGTCTGGCTATATTTTCCTAGAAGAATTTTCAACTCTTTCAAGGAATCATTTTTATCATGTATGCTCGGTGCAATCTGTGGTGTGATTTCTCATTTGTTTCTTAAATGGATGCTAATTGTGCATGACAGTAATATGTCATCATCGAAACTTCAGTAGTTTTTTGGTGCATCATGCTTTGCTGAGAAAATAATCTAAGAAGTTGTCCTGAACATGGAAGAGCACGGAAATAAGATTGGAGCAAGCCTTATTAACCCCCTGTAGTACACAGATGACATAATAAATACCATATGCCATAAGGTAGTATGCCTTGAAAAACTTACTGATTCAGACCAGGGACTGGTGTCTTAACTACAGATTACAAGTCAATGAAAGAAAACCAAAATCCTCACTATGGGACCAATAAAAATTGCCATGAAAAATGGAGATAAGATTGAGTTGTCAAGGATTTCATCTCATTTGGATCTCCAATCACTATTCACAGAAGCCATATACAAGTGATGCATTTCCCTGAGCAAATCTGCTGCCCACGTCCTCTTTAAACATTTATAAAGCAGCGTCTATTTGAGGAGTAATATATACTAGGACCAAGGATTCAATAAGACTTTATCTCCCTTATTTGAGTGTGTCATTTGCAGCACCACAACCCGGAGTATGGTCCTGTGCTTGGTAAAGTAGACTGTCAATGAAAAAGAGAGAGTCTTTCCAGGAGATGGATCGTCACAAAGCCTGCAACGATGAGTCCAAACGGAGGAATGATTGTGAGCAGAGTGCACTTCCGGGCAGTATTTCATCCTGTTGTACATGGGATCTCTGGGAGTCGAAGCCAACTCAATGGTACCTAACAATTCAACATATTCAATATTATTTAGGTCATTCTTGGTTACATAAATGTACACTTGTGAGTGTTCCCTGGAATGGAAACATTGAACCTCCATCTGATGGCTTGGGGAAAAATGATAATTTTTCCTGCATTCATATTTTTAGAATGAGATTGGTGGCATATTGGTTATGTGTTGGGCTGAGATCTGCATGCCAGTGCCCACTCCAAAGAAGAAAGACAGGGTTTTCTACTCCCATAAGCAGTTAGAATCTCAGAAACCCACAGGGTATTCTTGTAAATTGTCATCAACTCGATGGCAGTGAGTTTGGGGGTTTTTGTGGGTTTTTTTCCCCAACCTTGACAACAAACAGTACTAGTTAGTACCCTGAATTGTAAACTGAGATTTCATCGATGCCTATTACTTTGAAGTCTGCCTTTGGAGACATGGTGAAACAGAGAAAGCCCATTCTACTGAAAAGAAGGCAGGTTCAGATTCATGAAGGTTCCCTAGAGTCTGTGGTTGGTGGTCCCTAGAGAGGTGCTGACAAGGTGGGGAAACCACAGTTTCTGAGAGGAAAACATCACTGACTTGTCTTTTTCATATCTGCTGAAACCATGACCTGATGTACTAAGTTTTGTGTCTGGGCTCACACTGACTTCCCATCACTGTGTATCTAGCACAGTAATACATGGCTGTGTCCTCAGGATTCACAGAGCTCAGTTTTAAATAAACTTGGCTCTTGGACGTGTCCCTGGTGACAGCGACTCGGGACTGGAGAGCTGGATTATAGTATGTGCTCCCATCACTCCATATTCCACCAACCCACTCCAGTCCCTTTCCTTGAGCCTGGCGGATCCACTGCAAATGATAGCTTGTTAAAGAGAATCCAGAGACAGTACAGGTGAGAGACAGGATCTGTGAGGGCTTCACCAGTCCTGGGCCTGACTCTTGTAGTTGCACCTGGGCCAGGACACCTGGGGATAAAAAGAAACACAGTGAGTCATGTGCTCAGATGCTGCCTCCCCAGACTTCATGTATGAATGAATCCCTGAAGCACTCACCTCCCAGAGTCGCCACCAGAAAAAGGAAAACCCACACACAATTCATGTTCGTGGTGATAAGATTTGTGTCACCCAGAAAATGTTCTCTTGGGTGAGAAGGAATATGAATTTAAGTACATGCATGCTGTGGTTTCATGGGACTGATATTTGCATGTGGGAGGTGCACTTGTATGTAAAGGTGGAAAGGCCTGAAGGGAAACTGTAGCTCTGGGACTCCGACTAGAAAGGCGATGCTGGTGGAGTCGTTGGGAGAACACAGACCTCTCTCTGAGGTCTTCACTCTACAAATCATATGAACATCCGTGCAGATTTTATGTTCAATGTAACTTTTCATGTAGTCCCATCTACTGAAATTATAGACAATCTCTATCCTCACCATCTTTGAGGCAGTAGAGCTACCATAGTGGTCAGCACAGCAGTTCTCGCTGACCAGACACTGAGGTCCTTACCCAGGCTCCTGTCCTCACTTCTTTCTTCATTTAGTCCAGAACTGGTGGGTCCTTAGCATCCCTGCAGATCAGCTTTCTCCCTGAGATTAGTTTTATATCTGGCCTGACAATAAAGTTATTGAACAGAGTTGAGGTAGTTAGCTTATTGTGCCAACCTTGCCGATAAACACCTGTGGGGTTAATTGAAGGGCGGAGGGATAAATGGCTCAGTGAGCCTCCCCTTTCTAGTTCTCAGGTTCATTGCTTTCTGATGGTCGGACCAGGGTGCAGCTGCCTTAGCAGTTCCCTGCTTCAGCTTTCAAGGCTAACTTCCTGCAAGACATCCCCGAGGAGAAGCCACATGGACTACCCCGATGCAGCCATGGGTGCTCAAGCAGCCATGTAGAGACCCCTGCCAGCGATGAGATGTTTCCCCATTCACTGACTCAGTTTTCCTCCTGCAGTTAGCAACATTGTGTCTGTTTTGTGAGATAGAAGAGGTCTTTGTGGACTGGTGTGCATACGGGTAATGGGTTAATCTTGGACTTTGGGGTTTGGACAGCACTGTGTTGGGATGTTTTCTTGATGTGCACTTAACCTTTATATAAAACTCTCTTATACATGAGTTGCTATGGATTTCTTTCTCTAAAGTACCCAGACTAACACAAGAGTGTAAGCTCAATTCTTTCCATAGGAAGAGAAAATGACTTAAAGCACACCACACCTCTATTGAAAATAATTGAAGCAGGAAAGTGACAGGGTTATTTATTCCATGGGTTTTTTTTTAAACCACTTTATTGGGGGCTTATGCAACTCATCACAATTTATACATACATATATTGTGCCAAGCACATTTGTACATTTATTGCCATCATCATTCTCAAAATATTTGCTTTCTACCTCAGCCCTTGATACCAGCTCCTCACATTTTCTCCTCCCTCCCCACTTCCCCTTCTTCTTGAACCCTTGATGATTTATAAATTATTATTATTTTGTCATATCTTACACTGTCTGATTTCTCCCTTCACCCACTTTTCTGCTGTCCATTCCCTAATGAGGAGGTTATATGTAGATCCTTGTAATCGGTTCCTCCTTTCCACTCTACCCTTCATCCAACCTCTCCGTATCACCACTCACAGCACTGGTCCTGAAGGGATCATCCATCCTGGGTTCCCTGTGCTAAGACTTCTTATCTGTACCAGTGTACCTCCTCTGGTCTAGCCAGATTTGTAAGGTATACCTGGGATCATCATGACAGTGGGATGGGGAAAGGAAGCACTTAGGAACTAGAGGAAAGTTGCATGTTTCATAAATGCTACACTGCAGCCTTACTGGCTCGTCTCCTCTCCCCAACCCTTCTGCAAGGGGATGTCCAGTGGCTGACAGATAGGCTTTGCTCCCCAGTCTGCACTCACCCTTATTTACAATGATATGATTTTTTTGTTCTTTGATGCCTGGTACCTGATCCCTTTGACACCTAGTCATCTCACAGGCTGATGTGTTTTTCCATGTGGGCATGTTGCTTCTAAGCTAGATGGCCGCTTGTTTACCTTCAAGCCTTTAAGACCCCACACACTATATCTTTTGATAGCCAGGCACCATTAGCTTTCTTCACCACTTTTGGTTATGCACCCATTTGTCTTCAGCAATCATATTGGGGAGGTGAGTACACAATGGTATGATTTTTGTTCTTTGATGACTGATACCTGATCCCTTTGACACCTCATGATCTCATGGACTGTTGTGCTTCTTCCATGTGGGCTTTGTTGCTTCTCAGCTAGATGACCGCTTGTTTACCTTCAAGTCTTTAAGACCCTAGATGTTAGATCTTTTGATAGCCAGGATCCATCAGCTTTCTTCACCATATTTGCTTATGTAACTGCTTTGTCTTCAGTGATTGTGTTGGGAATGTGAGCATCATGGAATGCCAGTTTAAGCGAACAAAGTATTCTTGCATTGAGGGAGTACTTGTGTGGAGGCCCAATGTCCATATGCTACTTAATACTAAACCTATAAATATATGCACATATATGCAGTTCCCCATCCTCACACATAAATATATTACATATGTATGTGCCTTTATTTAGACCTCTATTAATAACCATTTGCCTCCCAGTTCTTTACTCTATTTCCTTTAATTTCCTCTTGTCCCACTATCATGCTCACCTTTTATTTGATTTTCAGTAATTCCTCTCGGTTACATTACCCTTGATCACGCCCTACCAGACTTTTTACACACTCCTCACTACCGGTTTGGATCACTTGTTGTTCCCTTGTCTCTGGGTTTGTTAACAACACTTCCTCCACCACCCTCCCCCAACTCACCTTCTCGCATATCCCCCAGGCACTGTTGGTCCTGTTGTTTTCTCCTCCAGATTGTTTATCCAACCTATCTTATTTAGACAAACCTGTGTGGATAATACCTTGCACAAAAACAAGACAGAGAAAACAAAGCAACAAAAGAAAACAAAGCAACTACAAGAACAAAGAAGAGCCTGCAGTTAGTTCAAGGACTCTTTGTTGGCCTTTAGGAGTATTTTCCCGGGGAGTATGATGGGGTGCCACACCCTGGTGCCACGCCCCAAAGTCTAGTTTTGTTATTCCTTGGGGACTTTGTTGCTCTGTTCCCCCTGGTGTTCTGTTGCATGCCCTTTGAGTTTGGCCTCAAATTCTCACACTATGTCTCCAGTGTTGTCCTATGTAGGGCTATGAGTCAGTGAGGGATGTCATGTCTCATAGTGGGGCTGGTCCTATGTTCTTCTCTGTGGATTGACCGCTCTAAGCGGGAATATTGTCCTCAAGGATCAGTGGGCCAGAATGTGCTCCACTTTCTCTTCCTCCCCCTTTATTTGCACCCATGTGCTCTGATCAGACATGTCCATCTATTTATTCCATGTTAAGGAGGAAATTGTCAAGTTAGAATTCTTTTTCATGGGTTTCTGTGATGTGTGTGATTGGAATTTTTACAGTTGTTGGCAATTTTTGAACACAATGATAATCTAATGCCACTGAATTATGCATGAGATGAATGTTGAAAATATTATTTTTTTGCCTATACATGTACCATGAGAAAAATAAGTTAAAAAGTGAAAGATAATTTTTTCACCCATAATCAGAAACTGACGGAAAGCCTATTTTACAGCAACACTTCAAAAAACAAGCTGAAATATTGAACCAGAAAAGAGATGATTATATAAGCAGAAATTTGAATTTAAAATATTATTAGCAATGGAAAAGTCTTTAATATTTTATTTATTTTCTCATTTTTACCCTTAAAATCATTTTATTTGGAGCTAATAATCATATCAATTCATAGTTCAAGCAGTATTTGTACATTTGCTGCCAAAATTAGTTTCAAAACACCCTCTTCCTTCTTGAACTCCTGGCATCAGTTCCCTTTTATCCCACCCCCACTGTAAGCCCCAGAATCCCTTATTCTCTTTGCTATCTCTATATGTTCATCCATTCCGGGTTTCATCTAATATAAAACAGAAAAACAACAAAAATTCAAGAATGTTACCCACAATGACAAAATACATCTTTGATAAATGCAAATAGGAATTGGAAATTGAGGAAGCAGGCAGTCCAAGTGCAGTTTGCTGTCTTTCCCCAGAGTTCATCATAGACCGAGGTGTGGTTAGGACCAAATGTGTCAGTCTAGCTACTGGAATGTGACCTTGTTGTCTGCCTGCCTTTCCCAAGGTTTCTGGATCCAAAAACACTCTTTAGTCGCTGGCATCCTAGAACTTACCTCTTCTACTTTCTTCTGAACACATGTTAACATTCCCAAAACTGACTGTTATACACATTACATGGAATACACAAACCAACAACAATAACAAAATCAGCTCACTGCCTTCCAGTAGATTCCACCTCATAGCACAACCCTATTTCGTTATCTCTGCTGGTGAGGAGGGAACGCTGTTCTTCAACTGCAGCACAACCAAGGGATTCTTGCAAACCTCCATCCCTGCCTTGGCCGCAGAGTGAGACCTCTGCCTGTGGAGACTGGTGCCCACTCCTGATGATGAGCCGACTCTGTCTTTTCCCTGTGTGAGAAAACTGCTGTATACAATGCCTGTGTGTAAGCTGTGTTTTGCTGGTGACTTCAGACAGTGTTTTAGCAGAAATATACTATTAAGACATCCTTACACTACAAAAGAAGGGGAAAATACAAATGGAAAGAAGAATAAGGTTATTTTTATCAAGCTACCTTGTCAATTGAAGCACACTAGAAAAATGTATTTAAAAGGAAAACCATCAAAATGTTAGTAAAGGTATTATAATGCCATAAATGATGCCACAGAAAAAGATGGCCTCATTAACCTAAAAACACAATGTAGGAAATTCTATGGAAACCAAAATAATGGGGGAAAGAACAATTCATGACAATAGTATATTAAATATGATTAAACAAAATACAGAATACACAGAAAACAAACTAGCTATTGGAAGGTCAATAACTATATCCCACTGGCACCAATTGAATTCTGTCTCATAGTGATCATCTAGAACAGAATAGAACTGCTCCTTAGGGCTTTAGGCACTATAAAAATTTTTAACTGAGGAATTGGGAAAAATTTTAATGAGATTTATATTAGATAACTTTATCAATGTTAGATTTATTATTTAATGTGTAATATTATTTAATTAAAATAATTTTGAACATTATTCTTTTTAAAAAACATTTTATTAGGGGCTCATACAACTCTTATCACAATCCATACATATACATACATCAATTGCATAAAACACATCTGTACATTCTTTGCCCTAATCATTTTCTTTTTTTTTCTCTTTTCTCTTTTTACATTTTATTAGGTGCTCATACAACTCTTAACACAATCCATACCTATACATACATCAGTTGTATAAAGCACATCCGTACATTATTCAAAATAAAAATCTTTTACATTTGTCCTGCAACTAATATCTTTTAATATTTTATTTTTTTCAAAAAATCCTTTTATTAAGATCCAATCCAGACATCATACCATTCTATAGTTCAATCGTGGAAGCAGTGTTCCCAATCACTACAACAATCAGTTAGAAAACATGTTCTTCCTGGTTGAACTCCTTTCTATTAACTTCCCTTTTCTCCCCACCTCTCTTGCTAAAGCCCCCAGGAACCCTTATTGTCTCTGTAGATTCACCAATTCTGCACTACATAAATTGAAAAACATAGAAAAAGATATTAAGGGAATCAAAAATGCTACCAACAATGACTAAACACAGCAAAAATAAACCCTAAATGTATAAAACATAACCAGAAAATATTAAAATCCAGATTAATCACAAAGTATATCAAAGGGGATATCAAATGACAAATTTTTAACCATCAAATTCAGATGAGTCATTTTAACCTTCCATAGTCATCTCTTCAATACTCTCTCTGACCGCCAGCTTGTTCCATCCCTCAGTTATGGTGAGAGGGAAATCACTGGAGGTGTATTCCCTGTGAAGATCCTGCAAATGTGTTTGAGCTTCCTCTGCCATCCACAGCCTTCTGCATGTAAGAGTCTCACAGTTTAAGCTCTGACACTATTCCCTCCTTTGGATTTTGATTATATAATTTGAAGTCCATGTAAAACTCTGGAGAGCCTCATCTTTCTCCCTCGGGAATGGCTGGTGGGTTTTATCTGCTGACCTTGCATTAGCATCCCAACGTGAAATCCTCTATGCCGCCAGGGAGAGTGGACTTTTAGATAATATTTATTTCTTTATAGTATTTATTACTTATGTATTGCACTTTGAGTTCCTAATTATTTGCAAGGCATGTAGTTGTAACTTAATTAGAAATGATATGTTTATTGTACTTTAAGTATTAAATAATTTTAACAATTTTTAAATTTTTAAATGGTATAATTTATGATAATTTTAGGTAATTACACTTGACTGACCAAAATTAATCTCAATTTTCTTCACCTTACTCCATCAAAGATGTTGCTGGGTGCTTTTGAGTCAGTTTTACTCACAGTGGTTCTGTGCACAATAGAACAAACAACTAAACTGCCAAGTCCTGAACCATCCTCACCTGCTCTTAAGTTTGAGATCATTTTTGCTGCTGTTCTATCTGTGCATATAACTGAGTGTTTCCCTCTATTTTGGTGACACTCTGCCAAACAGGATGTCTTTTCTCTAGGAAACGATTCCTCTGATCACCTATTCAAATATGTGAGAAGTTTTGCTGCTCTTAATGAGAATAAAGGGCATTCTCACATATTAGTCTGCAATTTCCTCCTCTTGTGACTCATTTGCTATCTTTTGGAATTCAACGTTGTCCTTCCAATGAGTGTTCCCTTCATTGTGACTCCTATGAATGACCTTATTTATGAATCCCCCCACAAGAGAGGTCATTCCAGTTCACCCCTTATCAGTGTGGGGCTCTCTATGCCTGGAACCATTGCTTCAGCATAAACAGAGACAATGGGTAGCAAGCATCACTAAGGACAGGTCACAAGTTTAGACCCAGATGTCCCCATAATTATTTTCTCAGACATAGAGAACATGAGTCAACCACTAACCACAGTGCACAGTGAATAATGCAGACAGACAGCTCCAGAGACCCGACCATGCACTTTAATAGAGCCATGAGCTCAGGGCATTTCAAATCATTCATTGCACTCATGAATCTGTACATGCCTGTATTTTGTTGTCAACACATTTTGAATAACAGATAGTGTGAGAATAATAATCTCTTTCTCACAAAGGAAATTGGGTTATATAGGATACTAATGAAGGTCAGTGTCACTTTTAATATTAGTACTGAAAACAGAGAATGCTAGTTCTTCCTTTCAATCTTGCAGCAAGGAGAAAATTTAGAGAAAGAGAAAAAAGAAAAAGGCAAAATTGTTTCTGGGGATGCTGAGAGCAAAGGAAAAAGGCCCTAATTCCAACAGGAAATCCTCCCTGTCATCCATCTGTGCCTGTCTAGGGCTGAGTGTGTGCTCAGTGGGTCCCACATGCCCCTGCTGCCCAATGTTTCCTCTGCAGGGAGGTTTGTGTTGGGGTTCACACTGACTTCCCTTCACTGTGTTCCTTGCACAGTGATATGTGGCCATGTCCTCGGCAGTCATGAAACTCAGCTGCAGTAAGAACTGATTCTTCGATGTGTCTCTGGTGATGGAGAGTCGGCTTTGGAAGGATGGGTTATCATATGCACCACCCTCATATCATATCTCTCCCATCCACTGCAGCCCCTTCCATGCATGCTGGCCAATCCAGTTCCAGCAGTAA